>NC_092347.1:77796057-78119991 GCF_963676685.1 Mytilus edulis | reverse complement strand
GACCACCTGGGCTTCATAAAAATGAAGCTTTCGGTGACCGAGTGTTACCTTTCCACGTCAGTTTTAATCTAGCGTCGTACTACAGTACATGATATATAAGGCATGGAGATGTTATTTTTACAGATCAGCTAAACTATTTATAGTAAAGGATCCTACGAATTAATGTGAGATACAGTCACAGAAAACAATTATATTTATAAGTACGTCTGAGCCAGTGACAACTCAACAACAGATTTGTCCATCGGATCACCAGCAGTGATTGTGATACATGGCTGTGTACATTATGTATATACAACTCGTCTAAACATCAACCCAACAATGTTATATCTGTAAATTTGCTTTCGCAAATTTTTTGTTCTTCCCTCGCCGGGATTCGAACCCATGCAACTGAGATATCGTGACACCAAATTGCCTGCACTGCAGCCGTCCCGCTAGACCACACGACCACCTGGGCTTCATAAAAATGAAGCTTTCGGTGACCGAGTGTTACCTTTCCACGTCAGTTTTAATCTAGCGTCGTACTACAGTACATGATATATAAGGCATGGAGATGTTATTTTTACAGATCAGCTAAACTATTTATAGTAAAGGATCCTACGAATTAATGTGAGATACAGTCACAGAAAACAATTATATTTATAAGTACGTCTGAGCCAGTGACAACTCAACAACAGATTTGTCCATCGGATCACCAGCAGTGATTGTGATACATGGCTGTGTACATTATGTATATACAACTCGTCTAAACATCTACCCAACAATGTTAGATCTGTAAATTTGCTTTCGCAAATTTTTTGTTCTTCCCTCGCCGGGATTCGAACCCATGCAACTGAGATACCGTGACACCAAATCGCCTACACTGTAGCCGTCCCGCTAGACCACACGACCACCTGGGCTTCATCAAAATGAAGCTTTCGGTGACCGAGTGTTACCTTTCCACGTCAGTTTTAATCTAGCGTCGTACTACAGTACATGATATATAAGGCATGGAGATGTTATTTTTACAGATCAGCTAAATTATCTATAGTAAAGGATCCTACGAATTAATGTGAGATACAGTCACAGAAAAAAATTATATTTATAAGTACGTCTGAGCCAGTGACAACTCTACAACAGATATATAGACTTGTTTATATATATTATATATACACATTCATCGATCTAGAATCTGTCGATACTTGTATATTTGCATTGCACAAGGTCATGTTTTTCTCTGACTGTTTATGACGTCTGTACACTAAAACCCTTGAATTTTCAACGTGAACTCATTGATAGAATGAAATTCAAAACAGTGTGGCTGTGGCCATTGATTGACACATTAAATTCATCCATTGACTGGGACAATTTACGTGAACGTTTGTCTGTAACGACCACTGTTCACGACGTACCTACGATAGACATTTAAACTGTGGGGTTACCAAAGGTTTCTTAGCGCCTTTAATTATATAATGATTTGAAAAAATAATCAGGAATAACCTTTATGTTTTGATTTATATAATTGATATCAATCAAAACATCGTGTTATTTCTGATTATTTTTTCGAATTACTTTATTAAGGTGTTGGGAACCATTGGTGACCCCATAGTTTAAGTGTCTTGAAAAAGTACATAGTGAGCAGTGGTCGTTACATACAAACGTTCACCTAAATTGTCCCAGTCAATGGATGAATTTAATGTGTCAATCAATGGCCACAGCCACACTGTTTTGAATTTCATTCTAATTGAGTTTTAGTTGCATGATTTTTTATTAGTTATTAGCTGCTTTAAATTAGTTGTCAGTAACTGCGATTACTCTCAAATCAGTACTTTGTGTCTTTTCGATGTTGGGATGTATAAGTACCTGGCCACGTCCACTCTGTGTTTTTGCTAGATGTATTTCTATTTGTATCCATCTGATGATTTAAGCCTTTTTTATTCGATTTTCATTGTTTGTTCTTATATAAAAAAGAAGATGTGGCATGATTGCTAATGAGACAACTATCCACAAAAGATCAAAACGCCACAGACATTAACAACTATAGGTCATCGTACGGCCTTCAACAATGAGCAAAGCCCATACCGCATAGTCAGCTATATAAGGCCCTGATAAGACAATGTAAAACAATTCAAACGAGGAAACTAACGGCCTTATTTATGTAAAAAAATGAACGAAAAACAAATATGTAACACATAAACAAACGACAACCACTGAATTACAGGCTCCTCACTTGGGACAGGCACATACATAAATAATGTGGCAGGGTTAAACATGTTAGCGGGATCCCAACCCTCCCTATAACCTGGGACAGTGGTATAACTGTACAACATAAGAACGAACTATAAAAATCAGTTGAAAAAGGCTTAACTCATCAGATGGACAAAAATACAAGTGGACAAAAATACAAGTGAACTTATGTTGAACTGTTACACCACTGTCCCAGGCTAGGGGATGATTGGGATCCCGCTAACATGTGTAACCCCGCCACATTCTGTATGTATGTGCCTGTCCAAAATCAGAAACCTGTAATTCAGTGGTTGCCGATTGAAGATGTGTTACATATTTGTTTTTCGTTCATTTTTTGTACATAAATTAGGCTGTTAGTTTTCTCGTTTGAATTGATTTACATTTGTCATTTCGAGGCCTTTTATTGCTGTCTATGTGGTTTGAGCTTTGTTCATTATTGAAAGCCGTACGGTGACCTATGTTTTGTAATTTCTGTGTCATTCTCGTATGGAGAGTTGCCTCATTGGCAATCGTACCACATCTTCTTTATACTTAAAAACAATTGAATATTTCTAAAACAGATACGCAATCCACACCATACCATACCTGCTAAAAGAAAAGACAGAAGATACCCAAAAAGCCAACTGACACAAAGCTGTTAGGGAAACAATTTTTTTATAACAATATTAGAAAAAGTAAACTAGGCTGGAACCTCCCCATTTTCCAGCTTGTACTCCCTGAAGCCTCCTTTTAAATATTTCCGAATCCTTGCATTTAGTTGTAAATGTTTATAACAGTAACAAAATTACCACTGTATAGTGTAGAAATATAAAAAAAGAAGAGATGTGGTATGATTGCAAATGAGACAACTCTACACTTGAGAACAAAAGACAAAGAAGTAAACACCTATAGGTAATCGTAAGGATGAGTCGTGAGCAGAAATTAACAGGGACGTCACAATGATTGGGGAGATATGAAAAAAGAAGATGTGGTATGATTGCCATTGAGACAACTCCCCATCAGAGTCAAAATGACATAGAAGTTAACAGCTATATGTCAACGTACGGCCTTCAACAATTATCAAAACCCAAGCCATATAGTCAGCTTTAAAAGGCCTCAAAATTAAAAATGTAAAACAATTCAAGCGCGAAAACTAAAGACCTGATTTATGAACAATACGTAAACTAATAACAAATATGATTAGCAGCAAACAACCATTGAATTGTCAGTCTCAATACTTAAACAGTTTATAGTGATAGTCTATTAGGTTTAATATCACTACAGACCCACATAATTTGAACTTGTTAGAAGTCAACAAAGGGGTATAGTAATAAGCAAGAGGCTCTTGAAGAGCCTGAATCACTTACCTGTTTGTTTTTGCTTAAATCTTTCCACAATGATTATTTCTGCTTTTCAATATATATTAAAGAGTTTCGTAAAAATTCCATTTAAATGTTCTTTATATCTGTCATAATTTCTTTAAAAGCAAAAAAAAATGCATTTTATCCCTTTTGTTCCAGTTTAAACATAGTCGCTATGTTTCCTGACGTACAAGGCAATAAAATACAAAATTTATACTAGATATTCTGAAACTCATTCAGCCCAAGTTTGGTTGAAATTGATTTAGCAGTTTCAAAGGAGAAGATTTTTTAAAGCAAGCAAACTAGATGAACAAAATGTGACAAAATTGTCTTTATAGGCAATTACTCCTTAAGGAGTCTGTTGACGATTTTGGTCATAAAAAATATTTGTAGGTCTTACTTTGCTGAACATTTTATCTTTATCATTAACAATATTCAAGATAATAACCAAAAACTTCAAAATTTCGTTAAAATTACTAATTTAGTGGTAGCAACCAAACAATGGGTTGTTTATAGATGCATCTGAAAATTTCAGAGCTGATAGAACTTCACACAATGAACATGTTTACCACACATCAGATTTACTCTAAATGCTTTAGTGTTTGAGAATAATGTGATATACCTGATTTAGGTTTGGAGGACTAAAGACAAGTATAATGTAAATAAAACTTAGAGCTTTCAATTTATGATCCTTTTACTTTGGATTCAATCGCCAAAAGAGGCTGATACATGTAATCATCACAACAATCATGGTTAAGACAATACAGTTCCGGAAAATACGGATTCAACATACAGATATATATAACATCCCCGCCCAAAAATTAAAAGATCCCATATTTTTCAAAAATGTTGAATTCGTACTCAAACAAAAAGAAAGAATCAAAATTGCATTAATATATAACAATGCAACATACAAACAGGCAACTTTTAAACTTCATCAACTATTAATTTCTCATGTTTCACAGACATGTGAATACACATACATGTACATCAAATGCTGGCTTCTCTTTAACTTCAACATTTATATGATGTGGCGAAATCTTATCAAGTATAGCATATTATCATTTGACTGAGCTTTAGTGTGCTTGTTCAAAAGTGGTAGGTATATAGTACGAGTTTCGATTCAGTGGAGTCCATTCTCCTGACTAATGGCTAGATACACCTTATAATGAATAAAATTCATAGGGGCCACTATGAAAAAAAAATACTATTGTGCCAACTTTCAATGATATCCTCCCTACCATACACACATTCTCTCGATAAAATTAAAAATAAATAAAGTGAAACAAATAAATTTCAGCAGAACAAGACTATCAACCAGGGTTATTTCTGAGTCATTTCTTGCACCACTAACAAACTAATCCGATTTCTTTTCTTACTGTGCACAGACAGATTGGAAATTTAAATGCTAGGATTTCCATAAAATCGGTCATACATAATGTTCGTTATCATACCAAAACAAGTCCTCATTAATTTTTACTAACAAGTAAATTTAAGTATATCAGTACTTCATTTCAAGACATTAAGTTCTACCTCTTTGACTTTTTAAAATATTTCACATGTTGAGGTATAAACAAAAACTAACCATTAGCAAATACTTAAAAATACAACAATAAATTGAATAAGATATCTGACCTATCTAGTCTAATCAATATATGTACATGTGGACCAACACAAACAAAAATCATTCAACACAGTGAACTTTGACGGTATTTTCGCACTCTTGGTGTATTTAAAAAAAAGTAATAAACTGTTTCATTAAAATCTTCAAGTTTAACAATTAAACAAATTAACTGTCTAAACTAATGAGCCGAAACAGAAAGTCTTATCAAATGAAATTTTTAAAAATGAAAATACTTTTCTCAAAACTTTGTTTGCCGTAATATTCAAATAAGAAGAAAAATAACAGTTCTGTGACCAAAAAAACCCATCTTTCAACATATGTTGCAATAAAGGATATTTACTACATGAACTAATATAAAATGTATTGATCAATAAAATGTATCTTAAGGTAAACTTCGAACAGTTTAATAAAACAGTAAATCAAGTTCTGTAACTTTCGATATGCATGAGATAAATCTCGCAGTAAATATTTTACGGAATAATCGGAGGTGGTCTTGACTTCAATAAGGGACGCGCCTTTGGTCCCAACTGATTGTCTTCGATCCAGATTGCGTTTTGCGCCGGTTCCCCTATTAAATGTGAAAGGTAACGAATATTTCCATCGTGAATTTTTTTCGCTAAAAATCTTTTCACTTTTAATAATGTCCCGTCTGACGCAGAGCTTGTTTCAGTGTCTGATTTAACAAAATTATCGTCTCTAAAGCGAACAGGTTTTTGTCTCTGTCGTGTTGATCGTCGGAGATTTGGCACTTCTTGAATTTCGTCATTTGTGCTAGCTTGTTCACTAATAAAATTATCATGACTTGCTGACACAGTATCCAAGGTATCTTGTTTGTTTATGACACAATCCATAAAATATTCACATGGATTTGGTACACGAATATACGCTTGTTTTAAACGGTTAATGTGAACTTTTGAAATAATTTTGTTTGTATTTGGGTCCATTAATAGATAAAGATGAGGACTGTTTATCAGATGTGAGATGAATGAAATACGGTCCTGCATGTTTTAGCTTAAATTTCTAACCAGCCCCTCTGGGGTCTTTTCCTAAGTACACATAATCCCCTTTTTCAAGAGACAAATTAGGAGCTTTCTGCTTAGCCCGTTCAATCTTTAGATTTTTCTGAATTTTCACGCACTTGTTTTCGAATAAATTCAAGTTTGTCAGCAAACTCTCGAATATAATTGTGATAATCTTTGGGAATTTCTGAAAATGCGTTTTTTGATTCACACGATAAGGGAACTGATGGCCTTTCTCCATATATAATCTCTAATGGTAAATATTTTGTTCCTTCATTCACGGAGTTGTTCAGCTTGGAATAAAATCTTCCCAATTTGTATTGTTCAACAAATACGGTATAATTCACTCTGCTAATGTTCTGTGAGAGCGTTCTCAAGTTCCCAAACAGTGATGTGTAAAACTTGGTGTGAATTGTTGTTTGATATCTAATAGTCTACATATTTCTTTTGTGCATTTTCCTATCATCTCGGATCCATGATCGCTAATAAGAGTATCAAAAACACCAAACTGAGTGATTATTTTATAAAGTGCATGCGAAACTGTAATTAGGTCACAATTTGGTATAGGCTCTGTAAAAATAAACTTGCTAAACATCTCGACAGCAGTACACACGTAACTGTTGCCTGATTTAGACACTGGAACAGAACCAAAAAGGTCAATTTCCCTAACTTGAAAAGGACGAATTGGAGTTTAAAAAGAAACAATGCCGGCTTTAGTCTTTCTGGTAGTCTTCTTACGACACTGGCAAGCATGATACGATTTTATGAAGTCAGACACTTTTCCTGCTAAATTTGAAAAATAATAATGTTCCCCTATCAAATCTACTGTATGCTGAATCCCGCCATGGCCTCCAAGTGGTGAATCGTGGTAAAGCGAAATAATTGTTTTTACGGCTATTTCAGATAATGCAAGTTGACACTGACAAAATTGTTGTGTTCGCTTAGAGGAAATCTCCTGATTCAAGTAGAACTTTACGAGCTAGTTTTTGTGATTGTGGTAAATCACCATGTTCTAAATATCGGAATATATTGCCAAACTGCGGGATATTAATTTGTAACTGTTTTAAACTTTTCGGACTGAAATCACATTTCTGAAAATTTCCAGCGATTCTATTTTTCTGTTGGATTTTCTTTCCGATGAGCAAACTGGTTAATCGGAAATAAAATTAGCATCTGACGAATCGTCTACAGTTGCCGGTACTATGCTATCACTTTCAAGCATATTTGTTGAGCTTAATGCAAATTGGCTCTCTTCAACGTTATTTGCAGTAAATTGATCATTACCGGGACTTGTTTCGCCTGAATTGTTCATCATAAGGTTTTCATCACTATCGAAAGATTGTACAGAATTTTCTTTTTCGGAAACTTTTGCAGATGAGTCGGACATGTCTGACGCCACCGGTTTTTCGACTATCGATATGGGTTGATTCGTGCGAACTCGTGTCTTTTTAAATTTGCTAGTAACACAATCATCATTTTCCTCGGTATCGCCATCATATTCAAAGTCTGTTTGTTTGAAAGATTCACTGACTGGCCTACTAAACAAATTTTGCAAAATATCAATATTATTAAGCTGTAGATCGTCGGTGTCACTTGATTTGTCACTACACAACAAGTTTGTAAAAGGCATGCCTTTCGGTGTAATAATATTTCCGACATTTTCGGTATGATAGGGGAAATATGGACAAAGCTGGTCCGGACTTTCAAATTTTGTTTTTGACGATTCTTTGGTTGCACGTGACAGCGCGTCGGCGACTTGCATGTCTTTACCTGCTTTATATTTCAAATCAAAATTAAACTGCTGTAATATGGCGATCCATCTTTCATAGATTGCTCCTTTTAACTGTTTTTTAAAAAGTGGCTTAAGTGCTTGGTGATCGCTTTCAACTATGAATTTTTGTTCCCTTAGATACATTGAACAGTCTAATATTGCTGTTACCATACCAAGAAGCTCTAATTTTGTGGGACCATAAGACCTCTGCCATTTACTTAGAGACTTTGAACCAAAACGAATAACACGCGATTCTTCACTAGAATCATCCGTTGGGTGTTGTTGATATAACATATATCTTATTCCTTTACATGATGTGTCAACTGCAAGGTAAAACGGCAGGTCGAACTTCGGAAACGCAAGAACTGGTGAGTTCGCTAGTAATGTTTTAACTTTCTTAAAAGCCTGTTCCTGTTCGATTCCCCATTTTAAATTTTACAGATTTTTTCAGTAACTTGGTCATTGGGTCAATTTCCGCACTAAAGTTTTGTATGTACTTTCGAAACCAGTTGAAAAGTTCAATGGCTAGCCGTAAATCTTTAGCCGATGTTGGCGAAGGCATGTCGAGTACTGCACTAACACGATCGGCGGGAGGTTGAATTCCCTCTTTTGATGTCTGATGTCCAAGAAAAACGCAAGAACTTTGTGTGAATGAACATTTCTTCGGTCCGAACTTGAATCCGGCAGTGACAAGACGATTGAAAACTTCATTTAAATATGATCTTCAAATGTTTTAGAAACTATCAGTATATCGTCCAAGTAACATAAACAAGATCGAACCCTTCAAAACTGTGTCCATCGATAGCTACATGGTCGCTGGAGCGGAACTTAAACCCATTGGTAAACGGAGAAATTTATGTGATCCAATACAAGTGTAAATCGCAGTATATCGTTGACTTTCCATTGAAATAAAAATCCAGAGCTCAAATCTATAGATGTAAGAAAAACTGGTTTTCGGTCAGAAAAAGAATCGGATAAATCTGGAATTGAATACCGGAAGTCTTGACATTGACTTTTTAAAGTCACAACAAAATCTGAACTGTGACAAACTTGCTGATTTATTTATTGAATTGTTTTTGGATTGAGATATCGTTCGTTTAGATACAAGAACTATCGGACTAGTAATCGGTATATCTTCCGTTTCTTGAACCGGTGAAATAATGCCCTGTTTTAGTAATTCATCTAAGTGATCACGTAGTACATTTTTCTTGTCCGGTGACAATCTACAAGGTTGCTGATGCTTTGGTTTAAAGTCTGGTTTTTAGCAAATGTTATGTTTAACAAGTTCTGTATATCCTAACCTTGGATTTTCATCGATAGCAAAAAAATCTAAATATTGAATAAAAAATTGTGATATTTGCCGCTGTTCATCGGTTGATAAATGTTTCGGCAATTCAAAGTTTGACAAAAACTTGGACTCAGTTTCTTCACCTGAGGTATGACTTCTTTTATCTAATTGTACATTTTGAAGAAAGTGTTTGCCTTTTCATTTGCATTTATTAACATGTAATCTTCTGTGAACGGATCAAAACTAGCTATAATGTCTCCACGTGAGATAAATATTTGGTCATAAGTAGGATTTAATAACTTGATAGGAACAGTTTTATGACTAGTTACAGTAACAGCGGCTTTCGAAATTAGAAGTCCGCTTTTCAACAAGTGAGAACTATTCTGACACATTCCTGTTTGTCCCTGTAGAATAAAGTTTGCCACTTTACCCCATATCAAAAGATCAGAATTTGGATCTACAGTAACATGCTTTGGTAATTTTACTTTCGCTGTTTTATTTGAGACAGATAAACTACTAAAATCCAATACAATTTTCTTTGAAATTAAGTAACTCGTACCAAGATTCAATGGATGTGAAGATTGAGTTAGAATATATGTATGTATCCAATGCTTGCCCCGCGGCACTTGTATTTTTACGATACATTTACCAACAATATTAGCAGACCGGTTATTCGCCAAAACTATTTTCTCTGATACTGAACATATTGACGTTTTACAAGTGTCCGGCAAAGAATCATAAAAACATTTAGAAATAATGTTTATTGAACTTCCGGAGTTACAAGTGCAGCGACAGATATGAGATTGACCTTGACAGTCATATGAATAAATTGATTTAAAACTAGTTAAATTTTCATCAGTTAATTCGCAGTCTTCAGTATCAGTGCAATAATGAGGATAGTCTATTTCTTCACGTTGGTGACTTTGAGGCGGACTCCTTTTTCTGGCACCGAGGGGGCGTGCCCTATGACCTCCGGGTTCGACTGGTTTCCCGGATTACTATGATAATAACACTGAAAAGCACCATGACCAAATCGCTGACAAAGTTGACACTGCATAGTTTGACTTATTTCACCTTGACCATTCCAGTTGCAATTTGCTCGATAATGACCAGGTGCCTGACAATTAAAGCACGTTTTTGGTAGGTTCTTTCCTGCCAGACTTGAAAAGTTATTGTTGTAACGAGGGTTATTGTAACGAGGTTTTTGGTATTTTGGAGGCATTTCTGGTTTGATATCGGTACTTTGTGATTTTAATTCTGATAATGCTTTTGTGAGCTCTTTAACTTGGTTTTGTAACTCTTGAACCGGATTAGTATCATTAGCAACCATTGGCTTAGCAGCTAAAACACAAACTACATCGTCCTTCGTATAACCATAGGCTTTGCCCATTTTAGCTGCGGACAATGCACTAGCACTGTCTTTATGTGTACCAGCCCTAACAAAAAATGCAAGCTGTTCCGGTAAACCCTTGATAAACTAAGAGAGCTTTTCATGGTCCTTCTTTTTCAAAATCTGAGCTTTCTCAACTATCTGTCCATAAAAATCTTCCAAAATTTGACCCCTACTTAATTTCATATTTTGAAAATTTTCGCTCTCAAGAAACACGATCGGACTTTGCCAATCTAACTCTATATATTTTTCTTCAAAAATTGCTAGAAATTGTCTCCATGTGGGTTTGCTTCTCGCATCTAGTGAATAAAACCATGTTAACGCAGGCCCTGTTAAAGGACGCCTACGGGTACGGGAGTTACTCGCTACATTGAAGACCCAGTGGTGGCCTACGGCTGTTGTCTGCTCTATGGTCGGGTTGTTGTCGCTTTGACACATTTCCCATTTCCTTTCTCAATTTTACCTGTTAAATTAAGGTGAAAAGCGGCAATCATTCTTTGATCATCGACATTGTCAATATGTGAAGAGTTGCAAATGAAGTAAATTCTTTTATAAACACCGACGCATTTTCGTGGGGATATTCCCCAAATTTTCGACAAGAAGCCAATTTTTCCATTATTGCATCTGAATCTCAAATGAAATTACCTGGTTGATTTGCCAATGACACAGAATTATTAGGAGTGTTTATTGTAGGAATTAAAGAAAATAATTCGTTGGATCCGGCATCCTCAGATTCGTAATTTCGTGGCATATAAGTGTCATGCAAAAGAGCTAGATTTCAGTCACTATTATATCGGTTCATGAGTAACGCTCGACCTTCTTCGTCATAGAAAATTCAAATGTAATGAGATAAATCTCATATACATAAATAAACAGTTTTATTCAGCCATTTTCTGCCCTCATGTAACGTTGCGAGTCAAACCACGTGTTTTGCACTGTTGACAATTATCTTCATTTAATGTTTCATATGTTCATTTTGTATATATTAGGTACCAATTGTTCGATTTTAGGGTTCTCCACCATCTGATATGCCTGACTCAGATTTGGGACTAAAGACAACTTAAGTTTGGTTTGAATTGGTTCAGTAGTTACAGAGGCAAAGATTTTTCCAAGTTTGAAAACATGCGGAACAAAAGGTGTAAAATTGTCCTTAAAGTGCAATAACTCCTTAAGGAGTCAATTTACAATTATGGCCATAGAAACTTATTTGTAGATCTTACTTTGCTGAACACTTTGGCTGTTTTCAGTTTATGTTTATCCATAAAAACATTTAAGACAATAACCAACAACTGCTTAATTTTCTTAAAATTACCAATTTAGTGGCAGCAACTCAACAATATATTGCTAGATTCATCTGAAAATTTCAAGGCTGATAGAACCTGACCTTACGAACACTCTAATCCCATGTCAGATTGCTATAAATGTTTTGGTTTTTGAGACTTTAACTTTATTCTAGATACCCTAAGGATCATTCAGCGTAAGTTCGGTTGGATTTGGTTCACTAGTTTCAGAGGAGAAGATGAAAATTTAAGAAGAACTGTTATCATAATGAGTGTCCTTATCAATTAAACACAATAAACACACACAATGGGAGAAAATGCGAACAGATCTCTGATTCATAAAACAAATAACACACTCAGACTGCAATGGAGATAATTTAAAAATAATACAGATATAACTAACTTAAAAGGGAGATACTTTATTGACAAAAACATAATTTTGGCACAACTGAAACTAGAGATAACGTAATCTGTAACTGACATCAAACTCTGAAAACACTGCATGTTACATTAAATCTGCTACATAACGCATAACGTGTTGCCAATGAACCATGGAAACGATGTCAAGGATATTTGTAAGCTTAGACCTAGAAACGATTCATTCAAAAATGTTGGCGAAAGATACTACAGGACAGTCAAACTCATGGATCGAAAATAAACTGACAATGCCATGGCTAACAAAGAAAAAGACAAACAGACAAATAATAGTACGCTAGATACAATATAGAAAACTAGACTAAGCAACACGAACCCCACCAAAACTAATGCTGACACTTTGTTGTATCGTTTGGCCGCTATACCGGTGCTATATCTTAAGAGAGTATGGAAATATAAAACAATTTAAATGCATTTACTCGACACACTCCAGAACTCCAACAAACGTTTATATGGGGGATAAGCATCAAATTTCAGATGATAAACACATTGGATATATTAACATTAACAGTGCCAATTTTACAGTACAATATGCACATTTCCTCAATATAACAGGACAATAAGGGTTTTTTTTTATTTAAAAAAAGTCTAATCAACCTAATTGCAATTCTATAAGAATTTCATGACATGAAGATAACTGGTTTTTAAATCCAAAAAATAACTCACTCTTTTTATTACAGAACTGGGCAAAAAATGGGAGATAACACTAACAAATTTACAAATAACATATTCAAATCGGAAATAACTGTGTGTATTCCATGGAGCTACAATAATGACGTTATGTGTTATGGAGTATTGACAGTTAAGAAGATTCCTATAAAATGTAAACCATTAAAAAATATAAGTATAACCAGTGGTGCATTTATAATAATCTTATTATTAACATGAATGTTACAGATCTTGTCTTACTTTTATACATTTATTGGTAAAACTGTGCATATCATATTTTATCTATTTTTACATGTTTTTTGTAGTCCTGTTATGTAATGTTGTCATTTTGATGTTATATTTTACATTGCCATAAAAGCGGGAGGTTTGACCCACCATTTTTTTCCTTTCCTTAAAATGTCCTGTACCAAGTCAGGAAAATGACAATTGTTATATTATAGTTCGTTTCTGTGTGCGTTACATCTTAATGTTGTGTTTCTATTGTGTCGTGGTTCTCCTATTATATTTGATGTGTTTCCCTAAGATTTAGTTTGTGAACCGAATTTGTTTTTTCTCAATCGATTTATGAATTTCGAACAGCGGTAAACTACTGTTGCCTTTATTATTTGCTGATAGACTGACACCATAGAACTTGCAAATGTGGTGACAGTTTCAAAGCGTACTTCATGACACGATAAAAACAACTTCCTACGGTATAGAAATAAAGGTTATTAAATTAAGTGTAATAATATTATAGAACATAAGAAATTTCTAGATATATATTATATCATTTTAAATGGGGCCAATGACATCTTTGTCAGTCTAAACCTAGCAACGATTCATTCCAACTGATGATGGCACTTTTTGCATTGTTAGGCCGCTATACCAGTGCCTAATCTTAAGAGATTATGGAAATACGCAAACAATTGAAATTCATATATTTGACACACGCCAGAACTTCAACAAACATTGATATAGGGGATAAGCATCAGATTTCATATGATTTCCACTTTCATTAGATATAACATTAACGGCACTTATTTTACAATATATTAGTATTTCGGTGGAAAGAAGAATTATCAATATTTTTTCTTCAAAAATGAACGAAGGGGTGATAGAGTTGCTTAAAGAATGAAAATACTCTCTTGTTTATACTCTTATAAGCCTTACCATGGTTCTTTATTTTTACAGACTCAAATATGTTGTTTATATGCTGAATGCTACTTTGGTTTAGTTGAGCATGACGAGGAACTTTTTATTTACTATTAACATCATATGACTATTACTTTGATGGGTTTTTTTAATTTTTAGTTTATAAAATGTACTGAAAAAATGCTTCCATTAACTCAGTACTATTATTCTTTTTTCATGAAATTTCCTTTTTGATGTCCACAGAACATTAACTTATTGTTTTGGATAGTTTTTTTTACAATTTGGCAGTTTTAATAGTCCTGATTATTTTACAACAAATTTGAAGCCCGAACGCTGATGCGGATAAAAATTCAAAATTATGAAATAAAATATTATCAGAAAATGGCAGAATAATGTTATTGTATTTAAAGGATTTATAATGCCTTAATCTTTTAGATTTTCCCATTTAGGGCCGTTTCATCCTCAGTTTAAAAACAAAAGCATGAATAAATATGTTTATTGGTATGCATGTTAAGTAATTGTAATTACATTGCAATATGAAATCAACATTAAATTTGGCTGAGCATGCTCAGTATAACTTGTTCTAGTCCGTCTGCTAATTCTAGTCCAGTATAGGGTTTTCCAAGAGGTGGAACATGCACAAATGCTGATTTAGATCTGTCTATATGTAGAGACACAAAATAGGAAAAATCACATAAATATCTGAAAACAGAAAACAATCTGAATTTAGGAGGAAAAGAATAAACTAAGACAAATTAGACGACAAGGTGTGAAATCAATACTGCCATTATTTTTATTCAAAAGATACATGCCATTAAAAGTGATTTCAATTATACGTAGCAAGGTGTGGTGACATATTGCAGACTATTTGTGTTATCATTCTAGTTAGAAGTGGACATACAGAGAGGATGAAAATACATGAAAGAAATCTTAATTGTTAATATTTACCCCTTATTTAATTTTAGTCATGTCATTTTGTAAAAGGAAAAGTTCAAAATTTTCTCACCTTCCTGGATCATGTGATACAACTGCTTTGATATTTAACCCTGAACCATTCACATCACTGCAAACTTTTTCCATATTTATACTGGATATTAAACATTCCTCAGCTCCCTCCACACAACAATTATTTGAAGGACAAGTTTTAAGGACATCTAGTCTTTTATAACCATCATTGTGAGCCTGTTGTTCCAGTGTTATGGCATTGGCTTCTTTAGAAACACCCACATGGATAACAAGCTAAGAATAAAACATAAATTAATTCATTATGTAACCAGATGCTCCGCAGGGCACAGCTTTATACGACCGCAGAGGTTGAACCCTTAACGGTTGGGGCAAGTATGGACACAAAATTCAAAGTGGAATCAGCTCTAAATTTGGATTGTGATTAAATAGTTGACACAGCATAGGTTTCTGACACAGAATGAATGTGGTATGATAAACTTAAAATGTGTTTTTTGCCTTTGAGCAATTCACTATGCTGTTGAATATTAATGCTCTCAAAAAAGTGTTTGAAGAAATTTTCTTTTTATCTATGAAATCTGAAATGAGAAAAATTGAACCCCCCCCCCCCCCCCAATTTTTTTTCACATCCCCCTTTCCCTTATTGCAAAATTGATCTCAATTCAAATTTCTAATGGAGTTTGCAACAATAACTTCTCATTTAAATACATCATAAAATATTAAAATGTAAAAAAAAGTGCTTGTTATGGTAAAGATTGTTTTAATTTATCAGTAGGTAGTAAAAGTGAATATACATTGTATATTGTATAAAACAATGATTTAAGTTGATTCAACTACTATTCTGGACAAAGAAAGATACAGCCCGTAACAGAGAAGTGATCGACTTGATGTTTCTTTAGCGTCAAAATTAGCTACTTTATCGACAAACTTAATTGAATAGTGACCGAACTATTGGTACTTTAACGTTAAAAAGATTGACAAACTTTCATGTGTCGATAATCAAGTTTAATACCGATAATATTGAAAATAATTCTAATAATATGAACAAAATATGTCCATGCACCATTTCGATTGGGCGAAAAGTAGTCATTTCTTCAAAGTCAGAACAGAAAAAAAAGATTTATGGAAGGACGTCTTGATAGTATTATTTCCTTTACAATTTTACCCAAAACTAAAAGAAATATAATGGTAAACAATTAAAAAGGTGTTTGATAGGAATGAAGTCCTTTATTTTTTCGGACTACAATGTGTACCGTATGTGTGATGGATTTGAATTCAATCAATAACTTTGAAATGTTTTCTCATATGTATACACAAAAGGGAGGACTGGTATTTGTATTTCTGTTAGAATATGTCTTCGTCCGTTTCACATGCCAAACTTTTTTTCTAGTACAGTTTAAACGGGAAAATTTTGTTGAGATTTTTTTTTTCATATGACAAAATATTGAGGCAGCAGATTTTTTAAGTCAAAATCAGGGTCAGAATATTGTTTTCTAAAAACTACCAGGCCCCTTCCTCTATGAAAATTAAATGGTCCGTGGCAAAAATAAAAATTCCCACATGTTCAACTTCAAAATTTGACCAGATTCTATTCTTAACTGTCGGATAATATACTAGGATAACCTAGAAAATGTCCTGTATGGGACGATTCTGTACTCATACTTCACGCGTAGTTGAGTACAAGTGTCCTCGTAGTGAACGCACCCGACTACGCGTGCAGTAAAAAATGTACTCTTACGTCGGATACCGGGCAGTTTCTTTGTTATATCTGTACTTTATCAAATACATGTACATGTTAATATTTAATTAATATTAAATAGGTAAAAATTATTGCTGAAAGCCTGTTCAGGGTTTCTTTCTTGTGTATGATTATATAATTTTTCACATGCCTGAACTCATTGACGATAATGTAAGGTGCTCTATTAGAACTAAATGGATTTCTAGTTCGGGTTTGAAACAGAAATTTCGCCTTTTCTTGAGCCTGTTTTGTACATTTAGTTAAACAGATATGATCCAATGGAAATTTTCACATGGAACCTTCGGTAAATAGGAAAATGAAAAGATATGGGGTAATTTACAGAGAGACCACACTCCATCCATGAGAAAAACGGAGGGAGTTTGAAAATCTAGAAGTCTCCACAAAGCTTTCAACAAGGGTGGAATCTCACTCCTTCTGAAAAGCTCTAAATCGCCCCAACGTGTACATACGTTTGGTTAACAAGAGATTCTGTTTTCTCTTTTTGTGTGTCATAAACATTCAATTCGGAGTTGAATTTAATTTACCGCAAGGCCGTAACTAGGCATCTTATTTTAGTGAGGCAAAAATAATTGAGCCGAGTGAAGCGAGGTGAAATTTTTTTTTCGAGGTTATGAAATGAATGGTACAAAATCCTGCATTCTAGGCATTTTTAGAGAGTTTGATAATGTTTTGAATTTGGACACTTTTTATATAAATTTTTCATATTTTAAGACTCTACTAACACCAAATTTTTAACAACTTTATTTAAATTTATATGTAAGATAATCATCCAAATATCACTAATTTGAGTCTGCTGCCAGAACATAGAACAAACATCGATTCAGTAGAGTTTGTCAAATTTTTCAATGACCGGTTCAGTCAAATCGTTTCAGAATCATAATTTGGTCTGCTGATATCCTTATCGCGATGAACATGGAGCATGGTAAAACCGCACAATCTCTCGCCACTCATGCATGCTCTTTTCAAAGTTTTCAGTCGTTTCAGGGCAGTCTGTGTTTCTAAAGGTGCACATTATAATTAACACAATGATCAATGTCTTCTTCCAATTCCTTCTCCATCAGCAATTCGGTAGCAGCATCGGTAGTAACAGTTTTGTTTGCAAAAGGGAATTAAGCTTTCCTGTAAGCACCATCATACAGTCGCAGTTACAAATATTCAACTCGCTTTTATGCTGACAAAGAGTAGACAAACTAGGGATAGAATGAAATAAGATACATGTATATGATTCTTTCTATAGAGTAAGTATATATTAGGCGAGTGATATGAGAGCCAAATTTACATTTTTAATGCACCTACCTAACACACAGCTAAATTATATATCACTAGAAAGCTAAGAATGTGTACTTTCTAAATATCCCGGTCGTCAAAAGAAATTATGGTGCATTTTTTTTTAAATCGAGGTCAAAGGTCATGGGTGCAATTTCAATTCACGGATACTTCCAGTTGTAAAATCGAGTCAAAACAAATGCAAAAACGAAACAATTTTATACGAATGCTGTATTACTGTTGGGAAAATATATTTCTATCATAATATTAATTAATTTTGGTTGATTTTAACGGTAACACATGTTACATAACGTTTTCTCTCGGAGTCTTTGAAAATCAACCATTTAAGTCACACAAATGTATCTGTAGTCGCCATTGCATTATCTAAATCTTATAATACCTCCATATCATTTGATTGCACGTATTTACAAACATATATCTGCAAATTCGATATAAATAATCCGAAACAAAATATTTGAAGCAAGAGGAAAATATAACGTATTTTTAATTGTTTAGAAAAGTCCCATGATGAACTGTTCATTAAAATTGAGGAAGCGTATGGTCTCCTGTTAATTTGAAAGCCTGCCAACCGCTTCAAGATCAGACAACCATAGAGCAGATTTTTTTTTATTATTGTAGTGCAATATGTTGATATATAAAAAAGAAGATGTGGTATGATTGCCAATGAGACAACTATCCACAAAAGACCAAAATGACACAGACATTAACAACTCATACATCACTAAATCAGATATGATAAGAGTACTAACAAACATAACTAAAATGAGTAAAGTGCTACTAGTATATTTATATCAACAAATTGATAGTTTTAATATAAAACATCACAAGGAAAATATGATCACTCATTGTTACTTCAGTCGGCCGCCGTGTATCTTGAGATATATAATTAATCAAACAACACTTGACAAAGTAGTTTGTACTCTTTTTAAATGACGCTAGTGATGACGTTCGGCTACTTTGGCACTAAGTTTTGCTTTTTTTTTATCTTGCTTCACCGCTTCAAACGGAGGACAAGGCTATCCTAATATTGAACCTTTTATTTGGCTTTCTGAAGTTAAAATCCCGTAAGCGTATAACCTAAATGATCGAAACGTCGGACCAATGGGATGTTGGACCATTGAGGTGTCGGAATATTGCGATATCGGAATATTATAGCTTCATTTAAACTTGTAATCTCATCATTCTTATCGGTCAACATATCCATACAAAGACAACTTCCTTGGCATGGGCATATATCAGTACAGTAGAGGTTTTGCTCAAAGCGGACACAAGATCTACTATATACAGATTGAATTAAAAATTTGGAATGGACATGAGGGATTTGTCAAAGAGACACCAACGCGCTTAAAAGCAGGCAACGGCCAAAAACCACCAATGGGTCGTCAATGCAGCAAGAAACTCCCAAATCTGGAGGCGTTCTTCAGCTAGTTTGAAATGATAATGGACGTCATACTAAGCTTCGAAATATACTCAAGAAGTTAAAATAAAAGTTATACAAAACTAAGAAAGGCCAGAGGCTCCTGACTTGGGACTGGCGCAAAATTGCGGCGGGGTTAAATATGTTTTTGGAAATCTCAACCCTCCCCCTATACCTATACCAATGCGTGAACAGATCAAATCTTGTAGAAAGTTGAATGCAATCATACCGGACCGATGTTGCCTTTTAGCCAACCAAAGTCATACGGAGATCTGTTATTGTTTCTGTAGTTAGGTCGACATTGTCTTGGATAAAATTTTAACCCCCAGAAGAAAAATAATGCCATGTAGAACTTGATGGATGCCCCATTTTTATTGTTTCTAATCTCCTGATCAGTCAAACTTGTTGATAGTTATCAAAGGTGTGTCCATAAATACGGTGCATTTGTAGTGATAAACCTAAATAAAAAAGAGTAAACAAAATATTTATAGATAACATACATTCTACTAAAGCCATACGTTTAAGAACTTTGTCAATAGGAATATCGTACGCTTTATTAACTGCCGCAGATGTGTCATCATCTAAAAGCTTAAGACAATACAGAATTTTTTTAAAAGCAGATGGCATAATTTCAGTTGAATAATCCAGTGAAATGTTTTTAGATAATGGATAAGATGATTGGATTACAACTCTACCCTATATCTGCTTCCGTAAAATACTAGTAGCTGCATAAAGTGCTTGCAACCAGTTTCGCAGTCACTGCTCAGATCTTTAATTTTGACAGACCGTATATCACAGTCATTTTAAACCGGTTATTTTCCGTCATTACGGCATGAGACAAAATTATAGAGCTACTGTATACAATATTGGATGCACCTTAGCCTTGTTGATGCTGTATACATGTAACTATAAATTGACCATGTTTTTTTTAGTTTTTGTTGAAGCTGATCATATGTTGTGTAGTTTTCTCGGCGGCGATCCTCGGGCAGAAATTAAGCCCGGTTCACTGATCAAGTAATTAAAGTTGTTAACCAGAATACTTCCTTGTGTACAGGCACGTCATCTTTAATCGTCGAAATGTTAGTAAAAGCTGTTTTATGTTCAGAACTAAATAGCTCTTTAATTTCTGATTTCAAATTTTGTAGCAAATATTTAGCGATGCAAGCTCGATGGTATAAAGATTTTAATTAATAGTAAAATTATCATGAGTTATTTTGTAAATCAGATCATTGTAGGAGATATATGTAGTAACACTCAAAACAGCTTGAGTTTGCTCCTCAGAGGATACCTTATGAAGTTGTGTAACTTGCTTATAGGCTTTATACATTACAAAATATACAAACAGATAAATCAGAATGAGTTGTAGATCTACTGCCCTCGTTGATATATATGAGAAGAGACTGGTCGGTAGAATTGGTACATGTAGTACAAAGTCTTTGTACAGACAAAACAGAAGATGATAGGTTGTGCTTACTTTTAAAATATTTATAGCAACTCTTATGATATTTTGTATTTTCAAATTGGATGTTTTCATTTTTTTCATATTCATCGACCAGTCTTCTGTAAACTTTATCTTTTCGTTTTCCCACTGCGGCAATACAACTGTATCTTCATTTAAGTGTTAATTTTAACTACATAGTTGCTATATAGTAAATACATGACAGACTATGCATCTGTGTCAATAAATTGATATTTTTTTTTTGCTTTTTAGCAAAGGAAGGGTTTCATTGTGAACTGGACTGTGAAAATTTGACACGACTCGGAAGATTTACTACAATTTTCCGATACGATTCCTTATTTAGAAAGGGGTGAATTCTACAGAACTCAAAAACTATGTTTTACTTTGATTTGATCTTTATTTCGGACGATTTTATATCTATTTAAGCTACACTGAAGTTAAAGATAGAAATAGAGCCGTTTAAATATGATTTATCGTACTCTACAGCACTATTAAGTACACGGAAATCGACTAATATATTCAGTAAAAAACGATAACGAAATAGATAAGGGATTCCGGAAATTATAGTGATTTTACCCAACATCATAAAATTACAGAAATTCGTGATTTTAAGAAATGTTGAGATAAAGTCTTGATCTTGAATGAAAAAACGATAACTGACGAGTAATTTGGTGTGTTCTAAAACGGATAGAGAGCAAAAACATTTAATAAAAATTTAATTGTAGATCCGAAAAGGTCGGGATTATGAAAATTTTGGTACAAAATGTCAAATATTTAGAAGGAATGCAAAAGCATGCGGAGTTACAGTTATAAATATTGTTTTTCATTATTTTAAGAATCTAATTCACTTAATTATTCTGTCTAAAAGAAGAGATACGACTTATTTCCTTTGCTTGATTAACATGTCGTAAATTTATAATTTTCAACTAATTTCTGAAATAAACGTCAATTTTACAAAAACTGCACCGTACGATTTTGTGACGACCGGGCAAAAATCAAAGTTTAATCATTATTCTTTCATTTAAAAAAAAAATTAGCCGTGTGTTAGGTGGGTGCATTAAAGTCCTTAACTAGACGTCTTTTTCAAATATTACACGCGCCTATATGATATGGGTACAGGGGAATTGGGATGGAGTTTATGACGTTTACATGTAGGTCCGTAATTTCAAATTATTTCTGGAAATAGTTGGTGGTATTTTAGTTCCAGAATCTATAAGGGGTTAGGGGTTGGGGGTATCCGATACCGGCCGAAACCCCGAATATAAAGAAACGAAATTCCGTAGTCCCGAATAAGTAAAGACAAAATCCTGTGTTAAAGGTTCTACCATTCCTCAATAAAATCAAATTGGAATATGGGATACCGGGTATTCTTTCAATTTTTAAGGTTAAAGAAACATGGATAAAAACTAATCCATGCATGCTTCATATTATTTATATTTTATTCATCTGTAAAGAGAAGGATTAAAGTTCGTGAAATGAATACGCAGACAGCACTGCGCCTTGCGATGCCCAGTACTTGATTTGTCAAAAGTTGGTGAAACGGAGAAATGAATATGCAGACAGGATAGTCCCATTCCGAAGACCATGCAGTTCTTGATTTGTCAGTCTACTTATCGTTTTTGGAGTGTTCTAATGAAGTTATATGCAATACTCAGACTCTGTTCACAAAAAAACTAGTCAGTTACTAGAATTATTCCTTCTTTACATTCAGTGTCGCTTTTCCTTTTTCTTCAAGAGCCTGTTTTTAACTAGAGATCCATGATGATTATCGTTACTATGTTAATGTAATCGAGAAACTTCACCCGTTGAGATGCTGAGTTATATCCAGGAGAAATAGTTTAAAAGGAATGTCTGAGTTATATCCAGGAGGAATAGTTTAAAAGGAATGTCATTATGATGACAAGTTATACAAATTAAGGTTGAGACAGAACATATCTAAGTAAGCAGTCGTTTAATTGATTATAAGAAAGTATATCATGTCAAATTTCTTTAATTTGAGAGTTTTCCTTTTAATTAGTTACAAATGTAGCTCCATGTCTGATGGTGAAATAAATGGCTTAGAAAGTGAAATTATGTCTCAGAAAGTGGTGAATTAGTTTCCATAAATGACAGATGAAACGGGCCAAGCTTAGTAACTTACAGTAAACAGACTACTGTAACATTGACGCAATCGTTGAACTGTTTAAAAGATTTGTGTTTATGACCAAAAATTTATATACAACTTCATTTATAAATGAATCTGAATTTCATAGCGCGTCGTCACAATAATGAAAGAAAAAAATCTATAACCAGCAGATCTATACTTCTATAAAGAAAGTGTTCTTTATTATAAAATGGTCCTAACTATAGAATAGATAGTTTACCACAGAAATCTTAAACGGAAGTTTCGACAATTTTAAACAGAAGAGATTTGAAAATAAATTTAACTTTAAATAAACAATGAAATAATTTTAATACCTCGAAGGTGTAAAGAATAAACCAACAATCTCAATCTTAAAAAGTGTCTTCATTGCACTAACCGATAGTTCATGTTTACAGTAGAAACAGTGGATGTGACTCCAATAAATTCATTATCATTGTAGTCATGAATATATTTATCGCTTATATTAAATTGATAAAGATTTTATCGAGGTCGCACCAACTGTTTCTACAGCTAAGATCAGTTACATGTAACATGATCTCGTCGATTCGCACGACGAAGCCATTGTTTATGACAGAACACACATTCTAGATTATGTTTTGTTTCCGTCAGTTCGAAAGTATTTGATCATTTCAACTCCTTTGTATTTCATAATATGTGTCATGAACAAAATCATATGTTCTATTGAATAATGATTCAGCATATCAAAGAACCCAAAGAATTCATTTTTGTTAAAATCAAACTTTAATTTTGGACCCTTTGGACCTTAATGTAAACCAATTTGAAAACGGGACCAAAAATTAAGAATCTATATACACAGTTAGATTCCGCATATCAAAGAACCCCAATTATTCATTTTTTTATGTAATCAAACAAAGTTTAATTTTGGACCCTTTGGGCCCCTTATTCCTTAACTGTTAGGATCAAAACTCCCAAAATCAATCCCAACCTTTCTTTT
This sequence comes from Mytilus edulis, assembly GCF_963676685.1. Classification (NCBI taxonomy): domain Eukaryota; kingdom Metazoa; phylum Mollusca; class Bivalvia; order Mytilida; family Mytilidae; genus Mytilus; species Mytilus edulis. Next base: position 78,095,838 of record NC_092347.1, on the reverse strand, counting down.
ATGGTCATAAACCTTGTGTTTAAATTTCATAGATTTCTATTTACTTATACTAAAGTTATGGTGCGAAAACCAAGAAAAATGTGTATTTGGGCCCCTTTTTGGCCCCTAATTCCTAAACTGTTGGGATCTCAACTCCCAAAATCAATCCCAACCTTCCTTTTGTGTTCATAAACCTTGTGTTTAAATTTCATTGATTTCTATATACTTGTACTAAAGTTATTGTGCGAAAACCAAGAATAATACTTATTTGGGCCCTTTTTTGGCCTCTTATTCCTTAACAGTTGGAACCAAAACTCCCAAAATCAATCCCAACTTTCCTTTTGTTGTCATAAACCTTGTATCAAAATTTCATAGATTTCTATTTACTCAAACTAAAGTTATAGTGCGAAAACCAAGAAAATGCTTATTTGGGCCCTTTTTGTCCCCTTTTTGTCCCCTAACTCCTAAACTGTTGAGACCAAAACTTCCAAAATCAATCCCAACCTTCCTTTTGTGGTCATAAACCTTGTGTTTAAATTTCATAGATTTCTATTTACTTAAACTAAATATATATTGCGAAAACCAAAAGTCTTCGGACTACGACGACGACGACGACGACGACGCAGACGACGACGCCAACGTGATACCCAATATACAACCAAAAAGTTTTCAACTTTTGCGGTTGTTTAATGAAAACCTATGGAATATTTACATATCACCCACATTTGGCTCAACAACATAAAATATGTTGACAGGTTACCAGTCAAGAAATTAAAAATTCTCAATCGGTGCAATGTGGGGATAAAATTAACTATTTTCCAATGATTATTTTGTGTATAGATATTTCCCCAAACAATGTTCTCCCCCTTTTTGCTAGGATAAATATCAGAGGTCTTAAGCCCGAAGCCTTTGTAGCATGTTGTCTATATACGATATGATTTTACTTCTCTCATTGTACAAGTTATATTTATAACTCCAATATTTTTTCTAATGTATCGCTATTTAAGTATAAGAAAAGCTATATATAAAACTTAATATTTAGTAGAACGTAACTTCATATTTTTTAACTTATAAAAATAATCACGAATACTTCAAGCACTAACCAGTTCTCCCTGCCTTCAAATGAAGCGATTATTTACAAAACACAATCATTTATAAAAAATACGAAATCTTTTCATTTCCTATGGTTTTGAAATTGGCACTGGCTACGGTTACATGGAAATGTAACAATAATGAAAATATTGTTGTTACATTGGAGACTAATTGCCGGAATGCAAAGTTGGGTGGTGAAACCGATTAATTACAAATGTAACAATAATTACTGAGGCTACGGTTACATTACGTTATTGTTACATGAAAAACAGCAATGTACGCTAGATTGATTAAACTTAAATCTTCTATAGTTGTATTGCTTCATTATTCCATATGTACTAAACAATACTTGTAATTTAATACTGATAAATAATAAAATATTATTATCCAACAAATGGTGTACAACTTGAATAGTTTTACTACGTATTAATGGTTTTGATGTTCTTAAAGATACTACTCAAGATGAGGAGTGTGACTGTCAAAGGCGAAAAATATAGTTCAATGGTTTCACTTTTTTAAAGTATTTAACTGCACACCTACTCTTATTACTGTCATTATACTTTGGACCAATTTTGTTTATGGTGAAAAAAATAAAACTTGGGATGCGTTTTAAACGAAACTGAAACAATATCAAGACCTACATTTCATACAGCTTTATAACTTGACGCAAATTGATAAACAAAAGCAAAGTTTGCTAACTGTAACTTAAATACTAAGAAATTCTGTATGTACACGTATCCGTGGAGGACGTAATTTCGTTCATCAAAAATGTGTCGGACTTTAAAAACAACTTACTGGATTTGTAGAAATTGTCATTGTAAATAAAAAATTACAGTAAATAAGTTGTATGTTATAAATGTATGTAATAATGTCCTCAACTTTTATTATTTAGTACATACTAGTCCCATCGTACATTGCTTTTTTTCAAGTAACAATAACGCAATGTAACCGTAGCCTCAATAACTATTGTTACATTCGTAATTAAACAGGTCCTTACCCAACCATGCATTCCGGCATTTAGTCTCTAATTTTGCCGTATTTGGCAAAACCTTTTCAACTTTTGATCTTCAGTGCTGTACAACTTTGTACTTTTTTCACTTTCGATCTTTTATATCTGATGCTTTTTGTTATCTATTAATCATGCTTTTCTTTTTCTAATATGGTCTCCTTTTTATTTGTATTGTAGTCCTGTAATATTATGTTGTCATTTCAATGTTATTGTTGTGAAACCAAAGATATTGTTTTTAAATTAAAGATTGGCAACAATCTTTACACTGGTGGCAGCGGTGAATATTTTATTAGGCACGCAATTGTTAAGTACATACATTGTTTCTGTCCATATTTTATGATATTTGGTTACACATAAAAAAAAAACTGAACATAAAAAAAAAGACACTTCAACGAAAGCTGAAAGAAATAGATAGTACAGTTGGTGAATATAAATTAGATTATAGTTTATATCTAAGTAATTTAAAATTCAACAAGGATAAATTCTAATCCAAGTTGAAAAGTGATAATATAGTTAGTTAGAATATATATCAACAAGGATAAATATAAATCCAAGTTGAAAATAGTTAAGGGTACAATTCAACAAAGATAAGTTTTAATCTAAGTTGAAAGTTTAAATATAGTAAAAGTAAATGCCATATTCAACCAGGATAAATTTTAATCCAAGTTGAGTTTAAATTTAGGAGTCTACTTTTAACAAGGATAAATCTGAATCCAAGTTAAGTATCAGACCATAATTTTTCAATAGGGTCCAGTTGTAAAAACTATAGTCTATTTCAAAGTTGTAAATTAAAGTCTATTTCAATAGCTTCTTTTTTTACAACAAGGATAAATATAAATCTAAGTTGTAGATAATAATATTTGGATAAGGTCAAAGTTGAAAAATTATAGTCTATTTCAAATTTGTTATTTATATAGTCTATTTTACAAAATAAGATATATTCATAATTTAAAAGGTGTTTATAAGTAAAACATAGGAAATTCTTTTTCAATTTCAACAAGGATAAAAAGTAATCTAAGTTGAATAATTCTGAAAAAGTACAATATTAACAAGGATAAAGTTTAATCCAAGTTGATTAGTAAATTGAAACTCTTGATTCCATTTGGCAATTAAAAGTAAAATGTATAATTTAAGAGACAGATCTCGTATACCACAGGGGTCCAATTCACTTAGTAGGGGAATTACCACATTAGCTAGTCCAATCATTCCCACTTGGTCTGTTGCATCTACAAATATTGATACCTGCTCATTTGGTGATGTCATTTCTCATAATTATTTAGCCTCAAACCAGGCTATTAGTTTAAACCAGGGGGAGATAAATACAAGCCCCATGCAGCTCGTCACTTTCGTATTTTACGAAAGGGTTTTCTCATTGACGAAAGTATTTCAAATCAATTTCGTCACTTTAATTTTGAAAGTGTAAAAAAAATTTCGCAATAAAAACTATAAATCTACCCGTCTTCATGTTTTTGACAAGTTTATGACCTCCAGGTAATTAACATTTTCAACAGGTGTTACAAGTTGTGATTACAACTAATCCGCTTATCGCCATCAGATGGGTCACTTATCCGTAATTTATTAATTAACCCCATAATTGAATGACCATCATAATTATTTCCCCAGGAAAATCAGTCAGTCGGCATTTCAACAACCAGGAGTATAATTTCGTCATTTAATCAAAAATGTAACAACCCGGACAGTTCGCATTTTAATTTCAATATTTCCCAAACGATCACAATCTGAAGTTAGTTTGTCGTAGATTCGTCATTCGAAGGCATTTTCGTCATATTTGATTTAAATTTTCATCAAAAACTTTCGACAATTTCCATTTAAAATAAAGAACTTTCATGTGTTTATTCAAAAAGTTCACGAGAAATGTTTTAAACAGGTGCTTCCTGTATTGTGTTCTACGCATGCGTGAACGTATCCTTTTGACTATTTATAGACATTTAAAAAAAACGTAAAATTCGAAATCATTTAGAATCAATTAAACGAGAGACAAATATATATCTCTTACTAAAGGAATTTAAATCGAAAAATAATAATTTCCCGATGAATCCGGACTCGTTTTGAATTTATTATCCACGTGTCACTTCCCGTTTTCGTTTCATTTTAAAACCGAAAGTAGTAAACGTGACCTATTGTTGATTTGTTTACAACCTCCTTTCAGTCATTATAATCGTTCCAAAAAGGATATAATACATTTCCAACTTGATAGAAATGATATCCAAATATCGACTTAGACGTTTTATAAGGATAATGATTATGCAGTGAAATAATCATTGCAAATTAATTTCTGCTGTGATTCCTTGTTTAAAAAAAATAGAATCCAACTTTTGTTGTTCAGGAATTACCCCTGGAATAAACTGAAGAGAAATTGTGAACTAAATTTGTGGATTCCATGTCAGAATCTTTCATAATAATGGCCAATACAGTCAAATCATACAATAACTGCCAATCATGCTGGTGCCTCAATCCCTTAAAATCTGACCAAGTCAAAAGATGAAGCTAGTAATATACATCATTGTTCTATTGCTTATACACAAAATAAGGTTGATTTTAATAGCGCGCAAAAGTGACTAAAGCCCTCAAAATCCTAGCTTAAACCCTGCGGCCATGCTATTTAGTAGTACTGCAAATAATATTCAAAGAGAAGTAAGCAGATGAGACAAGAATTAGAGGCATTAAGAAATGAAAACCTTCAGAAATCATATGAGAGTGAAGAAATGGTAAAGATGAGACAAGAGTTAGAGGCATTAAGAAATTTTAAGAATCTTCAGATGAAGAATAATGCTCAACATTTCACTCAGATTAAATCTGACCCTGTTATCAATAGTCAAAATAGTTATGCAGAGACTCAGTAACGTTCAACAAACTCCTGTAACAATATAACATTACCAGAGACCCAGCAACGTTCCCCCAACTCCTGCAATAGTATAACATTGCCAGAGACCCAGCAACGTCCAACCTACTCCTATAATAACACAACATTGCCAGACACCCAGCAACGTTCTACACATACATACATGGATACAGCATTGTCAGAAACCCAGCAACAACCATCATATGCCTATGCAAATACGACAATACCTGAGACCCAGCATCGTCCAAACTATTCTTGTACGAGTACAGTCATGCCTGAAATCCAGCAACGTCCAGACTACCAGCAGTATCCAAACAATTCCTCAGTACCAAACTGGTTACCTAGGCAACAGTATGGCAGACCACAGCAACAGCACCATAATTATGAAAACTCCAAGATAGACAATGGGAGAAGAAACAGAGTGCCATTTTACAACGGCAGAGATCCCTGGAATGCCTATTTTATGCAGTTTGAACTTATTGCAGAGATCAACAGATGGGATACTAATACTAAAGCCATTGAATTAGTAACCGCACTGAAAGATGAGGCAATGGTTTATGCTTCCTACCTTTCACCAGAGACCAAAAGATCTTTCTTTGGGCTATGTGCAGCTATGTCAAACAGATTTGGTGACCATGGATATCCAGAGACGTATAGACAGGAATTGCACACATTAAGGAAACAGGGCAAAGAAAACATCCATGAATATGCTTCCAGAGTAGAAATGCTAGTCAGACGGTCATTTCCTACTATTGATGTAGCCACTCACAGTACATTGAGTGTAGAGTATATGTTAAGAGGATTACCCGACCAGAGCATTGCTATAGAATTACTGACAAAGAGGATTACCAGTATGACTGAAGCTATCCACCAGGTGACTTTATATGAAACATATAAAAGAGGAAATAAAGATAGAAACATCCGTCAGCTGAGTATGCAAGAAACTGTTGATTTAGATGAAGGTGAAGATGATTTTGAAATAAGGAAAGTTGGTGGGAAAAGATATGTAACTGAGGAGAGGCTGACACAATTTGAAAGAGGGATGAAAGACTCCATCACCCAGTCCATCACTCAGTCAGTAGGGGAGATAATTCAGAAGGAAATGACAAAATTTAACAAACCAAATGTTAACCAAAGTTATAGGCAAAACCAGCAGTATAACAAAGGCAATAGAACAAAAACAAGAATCACGAGATGTTTTAATTGCAATGAAGAAGGTCATTACATCAAAGACTGTAAAAAACCAAGAAAAAGTAAAAGCAGTGCGGAAAACAGAGATTTTTCCAACAGCAATGAGGCACAAGAGGATTCTTTAAACTAATAAGGGCTGAGACTGTCGACCAAGTATCAGCCATTGATAAAATTATTGAAGTTAAGGATATAACTACCAGGAATGGACCATGTGGAGATGAATTAGATGCATTGAATCATGATCTGAGCTTGAATTTGTTGTTTGAGGGATTTGATGAATTACAGAAGAGTACACCTAGTGATGTAATTGGCAGTGCTGAACCGAGTCAGACAATAGGGAAAAATATCGTCATTGATCGGGTGAGGGCAGCTACCATTACTGTTCCTTTGGTCATTAACAAGGTTGAAACCAAGGCAGTTATTGACACTGGAGCGGAGGTGACAGTTTTGAGTGAGGAACTGTATTCTAAAATTCCAAGACATGCGACCAGAACTGAAGAAGGCAACAAGGAATTTAGTGGTTGCAGAGGCTGGGAAGCATATGACAACAAGGGGAAAAGCACAGATAGAGATGAAACTAGGAAATGAGATTTTCACCTGGCCCATGTATGTAGCCCCCATTGGAGACAACGTATTGTTAGGATGTGACCTGATTGATGAAAAGGACACAACTATCAACTGCAAGAGGGGACTCCAATTAAATGGTGAATGGATAGAATGCCAAACCACAAGACAAATAGATGGTATAGCTAGAGTTAGGATAAAAGAAGCAATTACCATACCAGCCAATTCTGAGATAATTATTGCTGGAGAGGGTTATGACACAGAAGGATTGTCCAGCCGGTATTCTATACTTGAACCAGTTGTTGAAGATAGTAGAAAAATTATGGTAGCAAGTACGCATGCAGACATGTGTGAATATATAGGAAATATTACAAGTGCAAGTTATAAGGGTAATCAGACGGACAAGGTCGATGTCCAAATGTTGCCTGAACTTTTGCAACATGCTACAGAAGATAATTTAAGTGTTACAGATGAAAATGTTCCAGTTACTGAAGAAATTGTAAATGTTATAGTTACAGAAGAGGATGGAAACATGTTCTGTCAGGAGGAAAAGATAAGTCAACTGAAAGAAGGTTTACGTAAAACAGATTTAGACCAAACTACGAATGAATTTGAGAATGAGGAACATGTAACTCGAGATACACAAAAAGATTGGAGGAAACGGAAGAAAAGACGAAAAGTTGACACAGAAGCGAGATAGCAGAAGAGAACACAGAAGGAGCAAAGAACAGAAGAGGACAAAAAGAGACGAACCAATAATACAGTGAAGTTGTTGGAAAAGAAGACGTTGAAAATTTTAAAAAACATTTATTTATATTGAAAAGACACAAAACTAGACATTTGTTGATATTATTTATATGCATATTGTTTTGTATGCCGTTCGTACAATTTTATCATTATGTATACGTGTCATAGATCGTGGTAGGTTATTCGTGATTTAGACAAAAACAAATTTTCTTAATTTTAATATTCGATTGAGACAGCAGGTGCTTGTTTAAATTTTGTTCGATTGTATATAATGATTTAATCTTTCGTAGTTATTTAAATTTCGAGACGAAATTCTATTTTTGACGGAGGGCAGTGTTGTGAACGTTAAATATCGCGGCAGTACCTTTTTGTAAACGTAACGTCGTTCCCGGCAAATTTGACAGTTGCCGATTTAACGTTACGAAATTCCGCCAACATGTGGCGTTCGAATAACATCTTTGTTTTCTATCTTGTTATGAATCCTACATTTCTTTAGTTACTTGTATTTACATGCTTTATATCGTTGAATCGGTGTCCAGACGTACGAAATTATGCTTGCTTTCTTTATAATTCATATGTATGTACGTACTGACAGTTATTTACATGATTTAACCTTGACCGGCAACGGACTATATTCTTACACGCAAGGATAAGGCGTGCTAAGTATAATAAAAACCGGATTTTTCTTATAACGAAACGAATTTGAACCAAGCTTGAAAGAATACAAGAGGTAATAACGCATACACGAAAAACACATTCAAACGTTTTAACATATTGTATTTCATTTTCCTGTATTCATCATTATTGATAATAATAATCTCTGATACTTTTAAAAGTTGTTTAGTCATTATTTAATATCCAGAAACCAAAGATATTGTTTTTAAATTAAAGATTGGCAACAATCTTTACAGTTATATTTAACTTTGCCATTAAAGTGCGAGGTTTGGCATGCCATAAAACCAGGTTCAACCCACCACTTTTATTCCCCTTTAAAAGTGTCCTGTACCAAGTCAGGAAGATGGCCATTGTTATAATATTGTTCGTTTCTGTGTGTGTTGCATTTTAACGTTGAGTCGTTTGTGTTTTCTCTTATTTTTGAGATAAGACGTGGCACGGTACTTGTCTATCCCAAATTCATGTATTTGGTTTCGATGTTATATTTGTTATTCTCGTGGTGTTTTGTCTGTTGCTTGGTCCGTTTCTGTGTGTGTTGCGTTTCGGTGTTGTGTCGTTGTTCTCCTCTTATATTTAATGCGTTTCCCTCGGTTTTAGTTTGTTACCCCAATTTTGTTTTTTGTCCATGGATTTATGAGTTTTGAACAGCGGTATACTACTGTTGCCTTTATTTAATGTAACAATAATATTTTTATTATTGTTACATTTCCATGTAACCGTAGCCAGTGCCTTTGAAATTTCTTGGATAACATTTCATTTATTGTTATTGTTTATCTTAAACCCGATGTTACCGTATTTGTATATATTTGACAGTTGACCTTCATCCTTTGTATTTGATATTTTTTCACATTTGAGTTTAATTAGGTTTACCTATGTGGTTAGTTTGTTTTAAGTACCACACAAAATATTTAATATACCAACATATATCATAGTATCTCCTTGGCATACATATAACAGTGTGAGCCTCTAAATTTTTTTCCCCAAATGTTTTTTAAATATCCCTCTAGGATCAATCTCAAGAAAGGGACTGGAAGTAACACATCTACTAATGTCTCCACAATCACCTATATATTTAACATAAGTAGTTGTTTATCAGTAAAAAAATACTAAAAATCTACAAATTGTTTTCCTCTTTTAGAACTGTATGTTCACATACTATAGAAAGCTATATATATATATATAAAAGGGAAAAAAAGAAATTGCAAATTAGTACTACAACTGCACAAGCAAAATAACTTATCGAAGCAATGAGAATAAGTCAAATTTTCCACTAGAATATGAACCCAAGTTCTCCAACTTAAATGCTTTTAAAGTTGACACCTATACTATACTCTTACTCTCTGCAAAATCTGAGCTAGTCAAGGGATACGTCATAGTCCCTTCCTCTAGATCATAATCCTTGGATAGTGAAGATGCATTTCCAATAACTAAACTTACCTGTGGGTTGACTTCCTCCCAGAGTTGTGGAACTTGTTTCTTGACTGTTTCATATGCAACAGGAATTTCTTGTATTACTATATTAACACCAGGAATAGATTTTTTGGCTAATTCCTGGACTGCAACCCAGCTGGCATTTATCGTGTGCTCTCCAAATGGCCCAAAACCTAGAAATTTCAAAAATTATTTAATTAAAGTATCTATATTAATTGTTGAACAGATGAACAACACAGCATTCACAACTAGGTCATCAGACTTTTCTTTCTTTAAAGGTACAGCTAAGCTCATCCTTAGTTTTTTGTTATTGTTCTTTTTGCTAGTGTTACTTACTGCTAATAGTCCTTTTAAAACTATTGCTGTTTTTTTTTCATCTCTTTCTTCTTCATTTTTCTTTTGACCATATTTCTACCTTTTGGTGACTTCCACCTTTGCATATTCTTTCTTTTTGTAAACAGTTTAATTATACAGATAATAAATACTCATCTGGTAATTGCTCCATTTAAAATAATAAATCTTTATAAAGCTATGAATTGATCTGTGCAGATAATTTTGGATCATAGAATCATATTTACTAAACTTAATTTGTTTCTTGTATGTTTTGTACCATATGCCTCATACAATTAGTAAGATGCCATTACGTAGCTTATATTTTCTAAGAAATGAAGACTGTAATTAAGTGAAATGAAAATAAGGATCTTAGTGGGTCATATAATGGGTTAAAATGTATGAGTATAGTTGCAGAAAGAAAGAAATATAAGTCTGACCTGGGAAATAACGGAAGTGAAAATGAAAGGTTGGATCATATGTTTATTTTGAAATATAAAACCCCTTACCCGACTTTTGCTATCTCAACTAGGTTTTATTTGTTAAATTTTACTTTAAAAGAATATGAATGAGGTTCTTTTTTTTATATAATTTACCATTTCTCAAACTTAAGTGATTAAATCCTAAATTCCTTTCAAACAATAAAACAAAAAGAATAATGTAATTATCCCAACATCAATATAAAATTGCATTTGGGAATACAATGAAATCTCAAATTTTAGCCTAATAGTCTTATACAGTCATATTTCTAATTAAAAAGGATGATCCTTTCTTAAAACTACAGTAGTTTCCTACTGTGGATTCATTTATTTTCGTGGGTATCCATTTTCATGGATAAAGGAAAACTATTGCGAATCCTATGATAGTTTTCCATAGATTCACCTGCAAGTTACCTGTCGATTTAAACTTTTGTAAGTTCTTTTGTCCCATCTAACAAATACAACAGGTATTGTTCTCTGTATAGTTTATTCACTGGGACCTTTAAATTTCTTCTAGGAGAAATATATCACTCATTGATTAATTTACCTGACCAAAAAATTATCTTCTTTTTTATTGAAATACTTCTATAAACTCACATAAACTGTATGCAATATTGTATTTATTCAATATATCATTAATATATTTTCAATCTGTTCAATATAAAATCTGGTTTGATAATAAAAAGTTTATTTCAGACACATTTTTTAGTATTTTCCAATGAATTTGCATGTTTTTGTTGTTTTACATTTATAGACCAGAAGGTACAGAACGAATACGCGGCTTTCGCACTGAGACTTATGTTTATGAAGACCTGGTTAATTTAAAAATAATAATATTCAAATTTTTATTTATCAAACACACAAAAATATTGAATATTTGATCAGAAATCAACTTTTAATTTTTGAATCAGTATTAATATTGAACACATTAAAAACGAGTTATTGGTATTGGATAAATACAACACCACATGCAGTTTTGTGAGTCCTTACTTAGTATTGGTATAAGTAATTTTTCATTATTGACAGTTAAATTTTTTGTTCAGGTAAATTAATCAATGAGTGATATATTTCTCTTGGAAGAAATTTAAAGGTCCTAGTGAATAAACTATACAGAGAACAATACCTGTTGTATTTGTTAGATGGGACAATAGAACTGCCAAAAGTTTAAATCGACAGGTAACTTGCAGGTGAATCTATGGAAAACTATCATAGGGTTCGCAATAACAAGTTCGTGATATTTGAATTCGTGGTTTTGACGAAGTCTGCATACTTGCCTAAAGAAAACTTGTTATTCGTTGAACATTTATTTTCATGGTTCACCTATACCCACGAAATCCACGAAAATTGGTATCCAACGAATAATAAAGAATCCACAGTAGTTATTTCCGGCTTTGAACAAATATAGTGAGAAATACCTCCACTCTAAAAAAAAATATCAAAAAATAGAGTCGCTCACCTGATCTAATTTGGATTTGGAAATCATGTAAAAATAGATAAAAATCATAAGAGATACCCAAAAAATGATTGAGGCCAAATTTGGTTGAATATTAGACCCGTAATTTAATTTTCAAAAATCCTAGTGGCCATCTTGGACAGTAAATTTGCAAGAAAGTGGCAACACTTCATCAGCACATCACAAGAAACATTTATGCCAAGTTTGATTTCATTCCATTTTGTGGTTCTCTAAAAGAAGACGTATGTATTACCCGCAGGGTCCTACGTTAAACTAGGTCCCCCACTGACGGCCGTCTTGGACAATGAATCGGCTTCAAAGTTACAACTCTCGATCAACACCTAATAAGGAACGTTCCTGCCATGTTTGGTTTTATTTCATTCAGTGGTTCTCTAAAAAAGAAAGACATTTGTATGTATTTCTAAAAGGGTCCTATGTAAAATTAAGTTCCAAGCTGGCGGCAATCTTGGATGATGAATCGGCTTCAAAGTAACAACACTTGGTCCGCATCTCACAAGGAACATTCGTGCCATTGTTTGGTTCAATTCCATTCACTGGATCTCTAGAAGAACTTCAAAATGTAAAATAGTTAACGACGACGTCGACGACGGACGCCAAGTGATGAGGATAGCTTACTTGGCAATTTGAGCCAGGTGAGCTTAAAAAAAGCAGCATGTCGAAAAGTTATATAATTTTTAAATTAAACATAAGATTTCGCACCTTTTAATTCAATTCAGTACTTTAACTTCAAGGTTGTGTCATCGAATAAGTTTAGAAACTGATATACAATCTATTGACATAGTTATTGAGTTTATATTATACATACAGTAGATAACATTTAAATTCATTGATTATTTCAAATCAAATTAGATATTGCAAAGAAGGAAGTAGAATAAGGCAGACATTCAAAATGGCGTTTTCTAAGTCCATCCAAAAAGGACAAATACCTATCAATTGTCAACTGTGTGAAACTGACACAGTCATCAAATGGAAATGTATAGAATGTAATCTTTTAATGTGTTATAACTGCCGTGATAAAATACATCCGAAATTCAGAAGTGCAAAGGATCATAAGATCGTGGATATCAAAGATGTTGGACATTACAATGAAGAATTGGATTTTACAAACATTAAATGTGATGAACATTCCGGACAATTTTCCTGTCTATTCTGCAAGAAATGTGACAGTCTCGTTTGTCCGACTTGTGTTTCAAAAGTTCATAAGAAACATGCAAATGATTTAATTGAAATACGTGAAGCATATGAAATGAAAATAGAGAGAATTAAGAAAGGACAAAGTCATTTTTATGAAACCAAATCAAGCATGACTGCTAAAAAAGATCAGTTGGGGCAGCTTAAAACAGCAGAAAACTCAAAACATATGAAAGTAACGCAAGATATTCTTACTCATAAGAAAACATTGAAAAAAATAATTGACAATTACTTTGAAAAGTTAGAAAAGCAATTAGACAGTACTAGTAAAAGAGTTCTACAATCCATTGAACATGGCCTTTCAGCAACCATTGGGTCCATTCAAGAAGTGGAAAACAAAACAGATGAAGTCAACGATTTCATGAACCTTACAGATGCTACAGAATTTTTCAAGAAAATCGGAAAGATGGAAAAATCTATCAAAGTCCATATAGAACCATCCACGATAATCACAATTCTATTCCTAAATTTATACCAGGGGAGTTCACTCAGTCTAATGTTGGAGAGTTACGAAGTGTTGGCCGCCAGTCCACTGTACTTAGTGTTGATATGGACATTAATGAAACAATCCAAACAGATCTCTCAGGAGTAACGTATTTATGTCCATGTACTAATTATGATAATTCTCTATGGATATCTTGTGGCATAGATAAAGTAGTGAAGAGAGTTAAACCTGATGGAAATAAACTGAAAGTATTATCAAGTTTGCATATTGAAGTCCATGGCATGGCAGTACTTCAATCAAATGTCCTCTACAGCAACTGAATGTTTCTGGTAAACTGACAGACACTGTATATGATGTAGCCCCGTTATGTTCTACTTCCATTTACATTACCAGTGGTAATAAGGTAGTCGTAGGAGGCAATGCTGATTATCTAGGAAGAAGAGCTGTGTTTGTGATGAATGAGAAGGGAGACCATGAGACTGTGTATGAACATGACCAACACAATCGACCTATATTTAGTTACCCATTTTGTATAACCAGAACCAGTAATGGTAATATACATGTAGTGGATAGTGATCCCGGTAGTCACAGAGGTAGAGTGGTGGTGTTAGGACAGGGAGGGGATATAATCAATACATATACCGGACATACAAATATCAACAATGACAAACAATTCAGCCCAGCCGGTATAGTGACAACACCAAGAGACATTGTCATTGTAGCTGATATGAATGCGCATTCACTGCTTATTTTTAACAATGTTGGCCATTTGATGACTTATTACAATGCCGCAAACAAAGGAATACTTTATCCATATGCTCTTGCTTTCACACCAACAGGACAACTCTATATAGGATGCAGTAAACCCAATTACATTACGAAAAAGGAAGCAAAGACAAATGAAGTGACCATCACAGGGTGTTGAAGTGAAAATTCATCATTCCTTAAATTGCTCCATCTGAGGACTTGTCATCTATCTTAATATTATCTTAATGTTCATACTTTATGGTTTATGTTAATTTATCTGATGACAAAAGTAACTTTGAAATTTAACCAGATATAGAACTGTGAACTTTATTTTGACTCAAAAGAAAATATTGTTTAAAATTCAGAATACTGCGGAAAATTGTAAATATATTAAAAATGCTGATCTGCCTGATTAATAATTCTAAATACAATTTAAATATAAGAAAGTACAGTATTTTTGATTTTCAAAAGTAATTTGGACAAACACATAACCATGACAAACAAATTCTTTTGCATTATTGAATTATTTATGAGATAGGATCATTTCATGCAATTGATTCTTTTCTTTGGTCTGTTTTATCATTCTTAAAATCAAAACTATTTCGGCTTTACAGCAATAACAGAAAAATTGCATTAGGAATCTTTGAATTACATAGGTGTAGAAAACAAATTATGTTATATTTTACGTTAATTGAGAGTGTTCAGTTCAGTTTCTACAATATGAGTAAAAAATGGCGTTGGCTGGTCACTTCTATGACACACAAAAAAACAGTACCTAAAAACAAAGAAATCACAAGTTCAGTATATGTTCCTTACTCTTCTACAACAGACAATTGTTTATACATTGCCAAGCTCTACATGCTCTTATTCACACTAAACCAAGAAAAAAATTGAATAAATCTAAAATCAACACCATAACATACCTACCAAACAGAAAAATACCAAAAGGGACAATCAGAACTACAGTTTAAGAGAAACTGACAATCATACCTAAAATAAACAAGACAAAAACGTACAACAATCTACAAAACACTACAATGTACATTTAAATCTAAAGACCTCTGGAACCTTATATGAGGGGTTGATCTGCTCACTTGAGCAAAGCAGCTGGTGGAACAATATTTTGTAACAACATAAGACAAAGTAAATTAGGCTGTATCTTCCCGCTTTTTCAGCTTGAACTCCCTGAAACCTCCTTTTTATTATTTCTGAATCCTTGCATTTAGTTGTTAATATTTATAACACTAAAACAACTACCACTTTATACTGTTGAAATAGAAATAAGAATATGTGGTATGATTGCCAATGAGACTACTCTACACTAAGAGACCAATGGACTAAGAAATCAACAACTTTAGGTAACTAAGGCCTTTCACAATGAGCAAAACCCATACTCCATTGTCACCTTTAAAATTTGTCGAAATGACAAATGGAAAAAAAATTTAAAAAAATATAATATAAATATGTATGGAAAAATCAATTATGGTACAAAATAATAAACAGCAACCACTAAATCATAGGCTCCTAATTAGGACAGGCACATACAGAATTGGCAGTTTAAATATTTTATCAAAAACTTAAATGTGTCACAACAAAAGTGTAAAAAAAAAAAATTGTCAAGCTTCATACTCGCCAAGTAGAACGCCACATGCAGAGTATCGGCTATGTTTGACACGGGGTGGTGGTTTTGAACGAAGAATACAAGTTCAAGTATCAAAGTTTCTTTTTTGGGAATTGTTTAAACAAAATTATGTATTGCACAGAAATGTCCATACCATAATCCTTTTCCAGCCAGCAGAAGCAGACATTTACAGTGCTCTGGTTTCACAAACACTTCTCCCTAGTTATCCGTGTTGCTAAAAACAAAGTGTACAGTAGAGATAACTCTTTTAGGTTCTATATCACTACAGAACCAGATATCTTACACTTGTGAAGAAGTTAACAAAAGGAAATTTCAAGTTACAGTAAAAGAAATACCACAAATCTATGGAAAAGTGATATCATTATGAGATTTTACATCAAAGATACACATTTTCAATTTTACAATCAATCAATCAACACATATCAATGGAGAAAACTCTGTCAGGTCGGTGATTGATGAAACAAAAAAGACACACACTGAAATAGAGAATATATATTCTATAAGCAATATAGATATGTTTAACTTATTTGAAAGGGATGTTCTTTTGTGACAAAAACAATATTACCCCAACTCAAATGAGAGATAACTTCATAAAAAAATTATAGCAAATTCTGAATAAACCGTGTGCTTCACCGAGCAAAAATTGATACAAACACAGAGGTCCAACCCTGATCAGTTTGGGCAAAAATGGAAACAATATGCAAGCTTGAAACCGGTCTGAATTTGGATTGTAATTAAATGTTTGACACATTTAGCTTTCTGACACAGAATAAATGTAGTCAAAGAACTTAAAATTGATTATATGATGTGAATTTATATTTAATTGAAGATTTCTTGCTTTTGTACAATACACTGTTCTGTTGTGCAATACTTAACAAATCTGTTTTTTATACTTTATACAAAGAATTAGCAAAGTAAATTGTGACCCCTCAATTTTATGGGGAAATTCAGAATTTAAAATATTGCCCCCCTTTACCCCTCCAAAAAAAAATTTGTTTACCCTCACCCTTTACACCGTGTAGAACGCCACATGTGCGGTGTCGGCTATGTTTGACACGGGGTGGCAATTTCGAAGCAGAGAAAAACTAACAAAGTAAGTTCAAGTATTAAAATTTCTTTTTTTTATAATTCTTAGTACCATTTAATGATTGCACAAAATGACCTGAAACATAATCTATTTCCTGCAAGCACAAGCAGTCTTTTTCAGTGCTCTGTTTCCTCAAACACCTCTCCCTAGTTTTCCGTGTTGCAGATTTTGAGGCACTTATCCACAAAATGCTTGTTTTAGACCCTTATTCCTGAATACTTTGGGCAATTATCCCAAAAATGATATCCAACCTTCTACTTATATTGTGTTACAATTTCAGAGTAATCAATGCCATTGTGTACATCTACCTAGGGGAAACTTGATGCAAAGCATTATAATTTACTGGTTTGTTGCATTTAATAGAAAAAGAGTACTTTTTGGCAAATAAACCAAGATTTTTATAGAAAATCCACAGCCTTTAATACCGAGTTTTTTGTTATAATTTTTGAAACAGCTAGATTACTCACTTGCTTTTCTATGACGTGCTAGTGTTTATTTTTTACAAAAAGTTCTAACCAACCTATAAATTCCAAAAAACCTTCAGGGGCGGATCCAGCCATTTTAAAAAGGGGGGTTCCCAACCCAGGACAAAGGGGGGGTTCCAGCTATGTGTCCCCATTCAAATGCATTGATCGTTTATTTGTTTTAACAAATAACTATATTGATAAGCTTGTTTAAAGGAAATCAATGCTAGCACTGCATGCAATAATCCTATATATATCACTCATCAATTTGCCAAATATGAGAGTACAATGATAAAGGCTGTGGGTTTTCTATAAAATTTCCATATGTTTAGCATTGAATCAATACAAGGGTACATAATCCTTTAAAAAATATGACCAAACATGCCAATACTTATTATTTGAACCTAAAATTAAAAAAAAACTTTTTATTTGACCTAACTGCAATTTTAGCAGACATTTTTTATACAAGAACCTAAAACTAAATTTGAAGAGATAATTATGAAATAAATCAATCAAAGTATAACATTACAGAAACAAAGATGGGAGATTATTAAACTCTAACAAATTTAACATATATACCATCTCAAAAGGGGAAATAACTAGGTGATTTTTTCCAGATGGACCTAATGATGTAATCATTTATGGAGTACTGAGAAGGAATTCCCTTTAAATGTAGTACAATAATAGTTAAAAAAAAAATACCAATAGTTAATACATGGAAAATTTTATTACAATTTTTAATTTAATGCATTTTTTTGCAATACCTTAGATGTTTTATAGTAATCTCAAGCATTGCCATCGATTCAGTGTATCCAAAGTCCAAAGCATTCAGAAATCAATTTATGTTTACATATTTAGCTGATATTCTGACACTATAGGATTAACAGATGTGCTGGAAGTTTTCAAGCTTAATTCATGACATCATATACACTATATCAAAAAAATATCTTCATAGCCCCCAGATTAAGAGTTTGGCAAGTCAGACATTCAAAAGAAAACAATAAGAAAGCCAATTCAGATACTAAATTGAAGAGCATTAAAAACTAAAATGTGTGTCAAATCTGACTTAGACCATCTATGCCTGGAGTAAGCTATATATAAACAAACTGGTGATACATATCTTGAAAGGAATCATCATATCAAAAATATATTTCCCCTATTCATTTTTTTTTCATTACTTTGGTACCTGAAATCAAATACTCCCTTTTACAGAAATCTGCACTGAAAAAAAATCCATTTCTAAACACAAATTTCTAATTTTTTATGGAGGTGTTGTTTGGATAAGCCCCAAACTGTTCCAAAATCCAATTCAATTAACTTCTTTGAAGAAAAATTTTATATATGTTTTCATAAGAAGATTTTGAATCCTTCACATGTCAGACACAAAAAGTATAAGCTTACCTGTTACAAGTACTGTTTTCTTCTTTTCTTCATCAGACATTGCTTTTCAACTGAGAAAGAAAAACATAGAAAATTTACATTTTCAATCAAGATTCTTAATTGTTTGTAATTCAGATCCCAAACCATCAAATTTATAACAGAATATGAAACTTTTGTGTTGTCTATATCTACTTAATCAATCATATATTTGCATAGTCATACATGGAGATATAAATATTATCTATGCATGCATCATCATGAGTGGGTAGCATAAATAATCACTGGTTACCATATATTACAATATGCATCATACTATTTACCCTATACCCATCTCATTCTGATAAACTTTTGTATCAAGGATCTGTGACATTAAATAAAAAGTTTGAAATAGTGCTGGTATGCATTTAATTGACCCTATAGTAATTTATAAAATTGCTACCTCCATATTGAATCAAATAGATTAAAATCAGAAAAATACAGCTCAGATAGATTCAGTCTTAATATTTTGCCTAAGATAAAACAACCTGTTAAACTTTTATCTCAATTTACCATATTGTGTGTCTAATTTCTATGTACAGTTGTGGCTGAATGTATGGATAGTGTTAGATAACAATATAATAATAAATATAATTTATGTTGGCTTGAATAAAAAAAAAATACAAGAATTTGATGTTTTAACAGAAAACCTTCTTAAACTTGGAGACAACTCAAACATTACTTGTAAGTTGTAACCCCAAAAAATACATTTAAAAACACTATAAAGGTGAGATGTTACAATGAAAGAGACCCCTTATTAGGTTTGTAATTATTATGCCTATGTACCATTGTCTTATTACTGCAAGACAATAAATATTAAGAATTGACTTAAGAAAAGAAATACTAACTTTACCCACCTAATTTAAATCAACTGTTATTTTTACACATTTTCTCACATCAAAATTACTGTTAAAAAAATCAATTTTATTCATGACATGGTGTGAAAACTGCTGCATAGCAAAAGAAAATCTGGCAGACAGGTAGAAAAAAGTAAAATAACTAAAATATTGAACTGAAAGGGAAATTGAAATAGGAATATTCTTTTAATATAAAATGGCAATGTCAAAAGCTCAAACACATCTAACCAATGGATAACAATTGTCATATTCCTGACTTGGTACAGGCATTTCCTTATGTCAAATGGAAACAATTGAAATACACACACAAATTAAACTTGTCATACAGTTTGCCACCATTTTGAATATTATACATATAGTCATTTTTGTATACATCTTAACAGAAAACTACATATCAGTATTTTAAAAATGCTTTTATTTGAATCACATGATTGAGAAAAC
Organism: Mytilus edulis; assembly: GCF_963676685.1. Classification (NCBI taxonomy): domain Eukaryota; kingdom Metazoa; phylum Mollusca; class Bivalvia; order Mytilida; family Mytilidae; genus Mytilus; species Mytilus edulis. The sequence goes on along the minus strand of NC_092347.1, from coordinate 78,075,714 downwards.
GTACATGAAGATGACTTATAAATTTCCAACCCTCATTCATCCAAATACCTTGAATTTCAGAACTATAAATAAACAGAAGACAGAAGATTATCTGTAATTTTTTAATTGTGTTTGTACCAATTTTTTGGGCCGATTACAATGTAAACCTTGCCTTAAAAAGAATTCAAATAAAGAAATACAAAATTTTGGCCAATAAATTATATCAGAAGTCCATTACTAGTATAGTATAGTAATGGACTTCTGATTATATGAATATGTTTTGTTAACCCTAACTATAATTTGAATGTCTTAGAAATGGTTTATTTGAAGAATATATATTTATGACTGACTGACAAGCAAATATCACAATAACATTATTTTTACTCTTGCGTTAACAATACTTAATGTTAGTTACCTTCTCAGTACTGTCAGTAAAAAACAAAAAAAAAGTACAACTGTGGATTATAAACAAAACGAAAGTGAAAGTAGCCACCAAACTTCCGTGTTTTCTAAATAAAGGTTGCTATCGGACCAAATTTCCGAATTTTTAATTTCCTTTTTCAGGCGACTCTTTTCTATTTTTTAAGGGTTTTATTTAATATTGGCACTGGCTACGGTTACATGGAAATATAACAATAATAAAAATATTATTGTTACATTGGAGACTAAATGCCGGAATGCGTTGACAATTTGTTGGGTATAAAGGAACCGATTAATTACGAATGTAACAATAGTTATTGAGGCTACGGTAACATTGCGTTATTGTTACATGAAAAACAGCAATGTACGATGGGACTAGGTACTAAATAATAAAAGTTGAAGACATTTATTTTGAAACGAAATTACGTCCTCCGTGCATGGATACATGTATAGAAAAGTTCACAATATTTTAGTTCAAAGTTAGCAAACTTTGCTTTTGATGTATCAATTTTTTTAGAACTGCATTTGTATAGTTGTATGAAATTTGTGTCTTGATATTGTTTCAGTTTCGTTTCAAACGCATTTCAAGTTTTAAATTTTTCACCCAAAACAAAACGGGTAAAAGGAATCTCTTACGTGGCAAGTGAGAATTTCTAATTTTAGATGAGAACGTGTTCTTCAAGAACACCAAAGCCATTAATACGTAAAACTATTTAAACACCATTTGTTGAATAATTATATTTATTATTTATCATTATTACAAGTATTATTTAGTACATATGAAAGAATTAAGCAACAAAACTTTAGACGATTTAAGTTTAATATATCTAGCGTACATTGCTGTTTTTCATGTAACAATAACGCAATGTAACCGTAGCCTCAATAATTATTGTAACATTCGTATTAATTGGTTCCTTGGCCAACTTTGCATTCCGGCATTTAGTCTCCAAAGTAACAATAATATTTTTATTATTGTTACATTTCCATGTAACCGTAGCCAGTGCCTTTAATATTTAGCCTTACAAATATAGATTCCTTTCGGTTTCAAAGAGTAATGGGTCCGATTTGTTTGCATAGTATTGCAAAACAGAAAGATAGCTTACCTTGGCTAATACCAAACATACGCAAATTAATACGCCGCCGTGACAGGCTATACAAAAGAAAGAAAAAGTCAGCGGATGATATCCTAAGATTACATCATAATCGAAAGAAGCCAGGCAAAAAGTACAGAAAGAACTACGTCGTGCATATTGGAAGTACATCGAAAATATAGTAACACCTAAAGAAGAAACCCAACCACACAGCAAACAGAATTGGCTGAAAATGTTCTATTTTCCTTTGTTCATGATACATTGTCACAAAAATTGTCAGTATTCACCTCAAAATTAACAAAATCTTTAAACATACTTATTAAGAAGGGTTAGTTACGATACTGTTGTCAGTTCTCTAAAGATTACTTATTTTGGCTTTAATATTGATTCACTTGGACAGGGTTCTTCTTCATGTTCTCATATATTTAATGATGGTATATACTACTAAACCCCTAACTGCAGGGATTGTGCTTGATATTCATATGATGAAGACGATATATCATTAATTAGTTTAATTCAGGTCTCGAGCTCGCATGTCAGTAACTGCTAGAAGTCTGTGTTAATTTATGTATCATTGTCAATTTGTTTAGTTTCTTTTGTGACCTATTCTGACATCGGACTCTGACTTCTCTTCAACTGAGTTTTACTGTGCGTAGTGTTGTGCGTTTATTTTTTCTACATTGACTAGAAGGATAGGGGGGAGATTGAGATCTCAAAAACATGTTTATCTAGCCTTTGTTAGTCTTGTATTATTTTAATTTTAGTTTCTTGTGTACAATTTGGAAATTAGTATGGCGTTCATTACCACTGGACTAGTATATATTTGTTTAGGGGCCAGCTGAAGGACGCCTCCGGGTGCGGGAATTTCTCGCTACATTGAAGACCTGTTGGTGACCCTCTGCTGTTGTTTTTTATTTGGGCGGGTTGTTGTCTCTTTGACACATTTCCCATTTCCATTCTCAATTTTATCTAGCCGCATTTTTGCGACTGTCTCAAGTCAGGAGCCTCTGGCCTTTGTTAGTCTTGTATGATTTTTAATTTTAATCTTTTTCTTTGGAGATATTGAGGTCCCCGTAATAAAATCATCATAAGGACCATAACTTATATATAACATAAACATCGACAATTGAACCATATGTCTTTGACGAAACATGTGTACATAAGTCATCACTAGAAACCTCTCAATAACTGCCAATAGGAAATTCTAGCTTTGGATCCATCCAATAAATTTATAATAGAAATTTAATGGGATAGAATACGGCATCAAAAATGTTTAACCCTTACTCTTTATTTATCACTGGTGATAAGCGGATGGTCGTAACTAAAAGTTACGACCATCTGAATATGGGAGACAACTCTAGGGATAAGTTTTTCTTTTCCGATTTTCGTGCAGTAAAAGGTTCATTAGAGTCAAACCGCTTGTGTCATATACCCATATCGTGAGTGCGTTGTTTTGAAACCAAATTTGACGCATAAAATCATTCCAATTTTCGTAAAATAGTCATTCAAAAATTCGAGCATGATGGTCGTAACTTTAACTTGTGATGGTCGTAATGTCAACTATAGTATTTTGGATGATGGTCGTAACCGACAAAAGATGGTCGTAACGTTGAAAGATGACCGTAACTCAAGTATTTAGACGAACTTTTATCAAATTATTTTAAAAGTACTGTGCACATGCATAACCATGTTAATAAACTCAGTTGTTATATAAAGTTTACTACAAAAAATATTATTTCATTTGTTACTCTGATAATGGTATGCAGAAATTAAGTTTAAGAATTATCAAACATACATTTTTGATATGTTCCAAACGACCATCATTTAGGAGAAACATTGAAAACTAATCAACTCGCATTAAGCCAAATAGTATGTTAGGGTTGAGTATTAATATATTTTTTACTGTACGTTAAGGCATAAAATTGTTTCAAATATTTGCTTTCAGATTTTTTTTTATTTACGACTTTTTATTACCTGCAATCATGTCGGCAGATGAAATTATTGAACGTACAATTTTGAATAATCTTCTTTAATTTTTATTCAGCTATAATGATTGCAGTTTTTATAAACCATTGGCTTTTAAATATTCGGCTTTTGGTGAATCATGATTAACGAAAATCCACAAATGCCTGGTGTTTTTAACGTGTTGTCTTTATTTTTTATCGATTGCATGACGATCTTGCGGTATATCATTGATATTTGTTCTAAGTATTGGTTCAGAATAAAAACTTAATCCATAGTGTCGCAATGAACATTGTGTTAACCTAGAAAGTATGAATAAGGTAGGTATATATTTTACAATGCTACACGCGTTGAATTTAAGAGTAAGAACAAATATTAGTAGTTTATAGACAGGCTTGTAGCCAGGATAATATTACAAGGTAGATTTAAATGTACTGCGGCAAATATTACATACATATGCAGGTATATATTTTACAATGCTACACGCTTTGAATTTAAGAATAAGATCACATATTAGTAGTTTATAGCCAGCCTTGTAGCTAGGATAATATTACAAGGTAGAACTAAATGTACTGCGGCAACTATCACATACATATGCAGGTTGAAAATAATGTTTATGTTATATGTTTATATTGTATGAATGCACTCAGATTTAAAAGACCAGCACGCTGAGTTGAAGCACAAAGTTCTATCTTTTAAATATTATCCTGTCTACAAGCTATGTATGAATACTGGTTGCTGAAATTCAAAAAATACATTATCATCAGCATATAGTAAACAATGTAAATTACTAACCCCTTTGATATTCTTTAGTAAGAAGATTAAGGATTCATACTGTGAAGGATTTTTTTTACTCGTGTAGTAATTTTGACTCTACATATGGCTCCTCTAGTAAGTGGAAAGATGATCCCAAATTGTCAAGCCTGTGCTAGTATCTGATCATAGACTTTGCAATGTCAAAATACAGAGTGAATCTACCGAGTTAAGAAAGATTGGAAAAATGTGTTGCTCTTTTGGGTACACCAAGTAAATTTTTACAAAATTTCATGCGTAGTCTTTCTGAAAGAATCTTAGGATAGGCCTGATCTACATTTGTAGTCATATATATATTATTATTTTTTTTTGAAAGGGTTTAAATATCGCCAAATGTTAGTACTATATAAGGGAATAGGTTTTATTGTATGCTCAAACACATAAAGACTGTTTTTTAAACTTGGATTCAGTGACAGAATGTCCTTGCGTAGCTTATAGTAGGCTTTTAAAGCCTTATTATAAAATTCTCTCTGAGTGAAGGAAAACAATCCAGATGCACTAAAAGTTATTCCTAAATATTTACAATGTTGAGCACAATCAATAAGTCTGTTATTAAAATAAAAATCATGTTTGATATGTCTGCCTGTCTTGTTAAATATACGCACCTTGGTTTTAATGGGATTCATTTTCAAACACCGATCTTAATCCATCAAGTTTAATTTGAAGTCCTTTTGCTGAAGTTGAAAAAATGGCAATATCATCAGTATATGTATAGTAAAGAATAAACTGGTCGTGAATAAACAACAGCTTGATCAGGGGAACTTTTAATTCAATCAGAAAGTTCATTTATACAAATTTTAAACAAATTTGGAGTCAAATTGTCTCCTTGTTTTACTCCAACTTTAGTTCTAAAGAGATCTCTTACCATACTATTTAACTATATTCAATAGCTTAAGTTTTATCCCTGGGAGAATGACAGTATCAAAAGTCTTCTGGAAATCAACAAAGCAGGCAAACACTCTACCTTCTTTTGTATTACAATACTTATTGATAATAGTTGTTAGAATGAACATATGGTCAGATGGTCGTGTTTTTTTTTTGGTAAACCCAATTTGGCTATCACCAATGATATGATAGTTATCTAAGAATTTACAAAGATGTGTATCTTATTAAAAAAGCTTCCCCAATGAATCAGTAATTGTAATTCCTCGATGGTTATTAAGATCGGATGCATCATTCCTTTTGTGAATTTGGAATAAAAAACCTGTGGTCCAGGGTTCATGGTATTTCCCATAAGAAACACAAAGATGTATAGCGGATAGCATGGTACCAATAGGCGTATTCAGAACTTTCTAAAACCACGGGTAATACCTGAACTTCGAAATTGCACCTTATAATCAGCTTGAGTCTATACCAAATGACAATACGACTTCTCAAAATCCAGGCTAAGAATAAGATGTATGTTCTTTAATTCGATTACGGACCTGCGAATTCGCGGATATGATATTGTCTCGATAACGACCCCCATACCATTATTTTGATTCCTTACTTTAAAGGATCAATTTTAAATTGTAGATTTTTCTTTTGAATTCCACCTAGTAAGTACATACTAGTTTTTAAAAAGTTTATCTTTTCAATACATGCAAAATATAAAGAAAATAAATCAAGATACTGTTATTTCATGTGATGTCAAATTTGTTAAAAGAGCCTTTTCTTAATTCGTAACTAAGAATGATCATAACCAGAGCTGTGTTTTAAAATGAATTCTCCACTTTTGAGAAATTTATATTGTTATTAAACTTAACCGCTTATAATTAGTTGCCTCTTGGTCGATTTTATACATTATATTTTAAGTAACAGTGACTGGTCATTTCATTTTGTATTGGGTTTTTTTTTCGATTCATTCCAATTTTCTTTCCTTTCGCTCTTTACAGGTATCCCTCTCTTCATCCCTTTTAGTTTTTGTCATTCGACCATCACAATTTTAAGTTACGACCATCCTGAACATTTTTGTTTTTTTAGTTACGACCATCATGCTCGAATTATTGAATGATCATTTTACGAAAATTGGAATGTTTTTATGTATCAAATTTTGTTTCAATATCAACGCACTGACGATTAGTATGTATGAGACAAACGGTTTGACTGAAACAATTTTTTTACTGCACGAAAATCGGAAAAGAAAAATTTATTACTAGAGTTGTCTCTCATCTTCGGATGGTCGTAACTTTAAGTTACGACCATCCGCTTACCACCAGTGATTTATATACAAGCCTCACGTCAAGAACTATTAAATTAGTGCATTTTACAACAGACACAGACTGTCGGCATCCCAATGGGAACAAACTGTGCCCCTCTACTTGCCGACTTTTTTCTTTATTATTATGAGGCTGACTTCATGCAGGAACTTCTTAGGAAGAAAGATAAGAAGTTAGCAATATCCTTTAACTCTACTTTCCGCTATATAGATGACGTTCTTTCACTTAACAATTCAAAATTTGGTGACTATGTGGAACGCATCTATCCCATCGAATTGGAGATAAAGGATACTACAGATACAGTTAAGTCGGCTTCATATCTTGACTTACATCTAGAAATTGACAATGAGGGTCGGTTGAAAACAAAACTTTACGACAAAAGAGATGATTTCAGCTTTCCAATTGTGAACTTTCCATTTCTAAGTAGCAACATTCCAACAGCACCTGCATACGGGGTATTTATCTCCCAATTGATACGATATTCCCGTGCTTGCATTTCCTATCATGATTTTCTTGATAGAGGGTTACTGCTCACAAGGGAGCTATTAAACCAAGAGTTCCAAATGGTGAAGTTGAAATCATCCCTTCGTAAATTTTACCATAGTTGGTTGACCGTTATGAAATAACCGTTTCACAAATGATATCGGATATGTTCCTTACGTCGTAACTACAATCCCCTTCCCTTTCATGAATGTGACCTACCGAATTAGTCTATTTACCGGATTTGTAATCACATAAGCAACACGACGGGTGCCACATGTGGAGCAGGATCTGCTTACCCTTCCGGAGCACCTGAGATCACCCCTAGTTTTTGGTGGGGTTCGTGTTGTTTATTCTTTAGTTTTCTATGTTGCGTCATGTGTACTATTGTTTTTCTGTTTGTCTTTTTCATTTTTAGCCATGGCGTTGTCAGTTTGTTTTAGATTTATGAGTTTGACTGTCCCTTTGGTATCTTTCGTACTTCTTTTACACTTATTTTATGTTTTTGAGCAAAAATAAAGGTCCTAAAAAAAATTCGCCCCGTTACGCTCGGCAACGAAATTTATTTTAGTACCACTATGAAAAATCCTCTGTATGCCAAGACACATTGAATGGCATCCGACACAAAATTGGACTGAGTATAAAATTAAGCCAAGATATTCCACCTTTTGTATCCTTTTGGATTGTTGACTTTTTAACACATTTTATGTTTCAAATTCTTTTCTTTTTTCTATATTTTAAATTTTACTTTCAAAAAAGTGAGATAACTCAAATTGTTGCTAAAAAATGACGTTTTCATAAGCGAAATTCAAGTGTCAGGAGAGGGTCAGAATGCAGGATTTTGCACCATAACCCCTGTCGAATATCCGCCTCAACGATCCATAATATTTCTTGCCGTACCAATATAAATTAGAATTTAAAAAAGGTTCATGTGGACCCTATGCCTAAAATGGCCGTATTTTCACCTCAAAATTTACTCTGAGTACAGACAAACCTCATCTTCGCTAGCCAAGGGTTACGATCACGTGAAGAGAGCGGGAGTGGATCGTAACCCTTGGCTAGCGAAGATGAGATAAACCTGTGCATCTGGAAAAGTTTTAAGGCATAACATGCCCTAGATAAATAAATTTCAAATGTGTTTAATGTTTTAGAAAAATAAAAACTTACCAGGATTTTGCAGTGCACTTTTTTTCATTCCTACAGAAGAAGCCAAAATAAACAAGTTGGGAAACGGGTTTGAAAACTTCCCCACAGGTTATAATTGAAGTGAGCTGTATTGATTGACATGGACAATAGATGGACAGTAGATACCTGACAATAATTGATGATTTAAACTGTGTACCTGAGTGGACCATATCCAGGGAAACTCAACTGTTTGTCAATTTTATCATCTTCTGCAGGGACGAAAAAAAGTGCATGGCAAAATCCAGTTACGTTATGAATTTTCTAAATCATACAATGCATTTGAATTCTATTTAACTAGGGCATGCTATGCCTTAAAACTTTTCCAGATGCACAGGTGTGTCTGTACTCAGAGTAAATTTTGAGGTGAAAATATGGCCATTTTATGCATAGGGTCCATGCACATGAACCTTAAAATCAATCGGGAAACGGCGTGCATCAGAGTTAAGGTGGCTCGCGCCTATTCGAAGTTTCTATCAGAAGTGCCATATTTTTTGTTATTTATTCTTTACAGAAAGTCAATCAAACTGGTCGAAAAAAAATAGGGGGTCACGGACCATTTAAGCTCCAAATTTTACTTTTAAACAGGTATGTAAAAGGGACCATTTTTCAATGAAATGATAGGGAAAATAGAGGTGTTGACATATTTTTATCGGAATATCGAGAAAACGTTCTATGACACTTGGTCTAAAACTGTAATATAAAAAGCTGAAATAAAGTTTCAAAGAATGAGCAAATAAAAAACATAGGTCACCGATAATGAAAAAAATTATTTTGCATTAAAACCCAAGTTTTGGCGGGAAAATGATGAAAATTGGTGAAATGTCATTTTGGCCCTTTAACAAATACGGATAATAACGAAAATATTCTATCAGTCACATAACTACAATGATTTAACATTTCTAATCAATCAAAATATTTTTAAAAAAATTACATCAAATTTACGACAAATACTTTTTTAATTCATGCGTGAAATTATGCGCAGTCGAATAGTCCCGAGCCACCTTACGCTGTTAAGCTGGAGGCACACATTAACCATTTTTACTGCCGTCCTTGACAGGACTATTTCCGATTAGAATTTGTCAAATATCGAAAATATGGGCGGTTGCATTGGAATGTCCCTCCTTGATTGGAATTTGTATGCGTCTGATCACGTTGCAGGCATATTGCACCCTATCTGTCTATTAATGTCTCTTTTAAATGGATCTACTCCTGAACAACTGGATGGATATTAAAGAAATATTTACATGAGAAAGTTCTAAATGTTAAAGGGGAGATACTCTTCACTTTAATAGTATGGCATTACTAACCTTCTGAGCGAAACTCTTCCTGAATGTTTTATATATTTTAATGAAATGTATGTCGGAAAAGGTAAGGGAGAGAGAAAAGAGAGGGAGAAGGTAGAAGGAGGGCGGGAGCAGGGAGAAACATACCCCCCTGTCCAGCCCCTCCAATATGAAACGTTTCTGGACCTATATCAAACATATGAAGACTGATAGCAGCGGCGTGGCACCACTACGTAGTGATGGAGTACTTCACTCGCATCCTGTGGACCAAGCAACAATCCTGAATAAGCAGTTTCAATCTGCATTCTCTTCCAAGGACACATATAATCCAAAAGAATTCAAATCTCGTTGTAACATGCCAGCTAGGTCAATACCATTCTGCTGATATTTCTGACATGCATCTGCTGTAAACGCATGGAACACATAATAACTAGCCATATTATGAATCATGCAGATCTCCACAACATTCTATATCCATTACAACATGGATTTCGTAGCAAAAGATCATGCGAAACCCAACTGATTGAATTTGTGAATGATATCACCAACAACATGAGCGCAGGAAAGCAAACGGATGTTCTCATTATGGACTTTTCGAAAGCCTTTGATAAGGTCGGTCACAGTCTCCTAATGCATAAACTGGAACACTATGGTATCCGAGGAAATGTAAATAAGTGGATCGCTAGCTTCCTCTCTAATCGAACCCAAGCAGTAGTTGTGGATGGAGAAAGTTCATCTCATATTGATGTAGAGTCAGGAGTGCCCCAAGGCTCAGTACTTGGGCCGTCACTATTCCTGTTCTACATTAACGACATGCCAGACGGACTTAAATCTACAGTCCGACTATTTGCAGACGACACAATAGCTTACCTTACGATATCATCAGACACAGATTCACATGATTTACAACTAGATCTGGACAAACTTGGAATATGGGAATCAAAATGGAAAATGTCATTCCACCCTTTGGACCTTAATGTAGACCAATTTGAAAACGGGACCAAAAATTAAGAATCTACACACACAGTTAGATTTGGCATATCAAAGAACCCCAATTATTCAATTTTTGATGAAATCAAACAAAGTTTAATTTTGGACTTTTTGGGCCCCAAATTCCTAAACTGTTGGGACCAAAATTCCCAAAATCAATCACAACCTTTCTTTTATGGTCATAAACATTGTGTTTAAATTTCATAGATTTCTATTTACTTATACTAAAGTTATGGTGCGAAAACCAAGAAAAATGCTTATTTGGGCCTTTTTTGGCCCCTAATTCCTAAACTGTTGGGACCAAAACTCCCAAAATCAATCACAACCTTCCTTTTGTGTTCATAAACCTTGACTGTGTTTAAATTTCATAGATTTCTACTTACTTATACTAAAGTAATTGTGCGAAAACCAAGAAAAATGCTTATTTGGGCCCTTTTTCCTAAACTGTTGGGACCAAATCTCCAGTAATCAATCCCAACCTTTCTTTTGTGGTCATAAACCTTGTGTTTAAATTTCATAGACTTCTATTTACTTGAACTAAAGTTATAGTGCGAAAACCAATGTGTCTTCGGACGACGACGACGACGACGACGACGCCAACGTCATACCAATTTACGACCGCAAAATTTTTTTGCGGTCGTATAAAAACACTTGTTTTGGCCCCTTTTTGGCACTTAATTCCTTAACTTTGGCACCATAACCCCTTAAATTAATCCAAACCTTCTGCTTGTGGTTGTTAACATTGCGATTTAATTTCAGAGCAATTGAAATACTTGTACACAAGTTATTATCCTGAAACTAAAAAATGCTTCTTTTGGGCTCCTAATTCCTAAACGGTTGAGACCATCATCCCCAAAATCGATCCCAACCTTCCTTTTGTGGTATTGAACCTTCTGAAAAAAATTCATAAAGATCTATTCACTTAAACTTAAGTTATTATCCGGAAACCAATGTGTCTTCGGACGACGCAGACGACGACGATTTTTTGGGGTCGTATAAAAATACATTGCTGATGCCACCGCCGCCGAAAATAAAGTGTGTGTATATCTATCTATTATAGTGTACAAACTAGCTAGGGGGACTATTATACTATTATACTAAAATAGTATGTCCCAGGTACAAGGTATAAAAGGCTAACAACGAGACGACTGATGGAAACCGCAATTTTTCATTGTAGAACTATAATCGTGCTGATCGTTTTTGTTTCTTAAGTTTCTACCTAACAAATGTTCTTAAGATATTAGACAAAACGCGAAAAAAAGTTGTTGCTTTTTTCACTTTTCTCTCTATTATAGTGTTTAAGATGAAAGGAACCAACAGTCTACACGCTGAAATATCCCGCCTGTTTTACTTATCATCTAATTCATGTTGAAAGTCTGTAATATAGATTGTACACCTTACGAAAGTAAAGCATAAGATCACATTGTATGAATCATAAAGGTCTTTTAGCTTTTGAAATATAACTTGAAGCTTTTTACAAATATCAGTAGTTTACGCCTCCGCTTGACTCGCATTCTGCTTCTTTCATAGGCGAAACAAAAATATGTTGGACACACAATTCTTTTATCTTACGGGTTACTCAAGCGGCAAAAACGAGGCAAAGAGATAGAGTAATAAAATTTATTGTCATGCAATTCATGCATAACTATTCATAAAGCAATATAAGTACAAAATTTATATCAAACTGTTTACCGCACAGCAGCTAGCGGTCTCCACAACTGTCTCTCTATACGCGCGCAAACAATACTGTCGATGTGCCATTAGTCTGGATCCTTAACTGAGCACGTGATAGAATCGGACCTATAAAACACTCATTCACTCTGTGCTAGTTAAAAGCCATAAAGCCAGTGATGGTAAAACTAAATTCAATTTTATCAGAAAAATTAGGATTTAAAACAGAAGTAGTATTCAAGAGTATCTGTTCTATTTATCTTTTCTAAAAGCCATAAAGCCAGTGATGGTAAAACTAATAAAATTTAATTTATCAGAAAAAATAGGATTTAAAACAGAAGTAGTATTCAAGAGTATCTGTTCTGTTTATCTTTTCTCGTTTGCATTAAGAAATTTAAATTTCTGAATGTATTCATACACGAGTGTGTCCAGGGTGCATATTGATAATTCCATAATATAACGTAAATGTTCCACGACCATGCATCGTTCACAAAGAGCTTACACAGATTATAAGGCCCAATGTTAATATCTAAAATACATAAATTTTAAACAATTAAGAATAAGGATAATTAAATGAAACTGAAATGAAGACCATAATTACTACGAAACCTATGAAAAGTTTGCTATGGTCAGCACGATGTGCAGTGGACAGATCATAATAAAAAAAACTGTAGCATACTTACATTGTCCAGACTATTAATAAGCCCATGAAAAGTTAACGATGGACACCAATGTCTACTAAACAGATCATATTTAATAGAAAATAAAGCATACAAAAAAACAAAAACAATGTCCAAAACTCTACTTAATTTACGGAACATTACGAGTTACAAGTTATGCTAAACAGATCATATTTTAAACAATAAACTTAAGCATACAATAAACATTCACACAGTTATGGAGCTCATATTTCATGGAATTAATGAAAAGAATTCAAAATGATTTCTTATGATGAAGTATCTGTTTGGGATTCTGTTTCGGAAGCGTAAAAATCTCTTTAAACGGCTAATTCAGAAACAGAATATGTAACTGGCATATTATGAAGATGATATAACGATGTCTTGCATCCAATTTCATTACTTGGTCCCTGAGTTAAGTGAAGATCCCACAACAATTATCAAATTTTGAGCGAACTGAAATTTGTGCTTTTCTCCATATTCTTTCAGAGCATGAATAAATAATTTCAAACTGCAAGATCTACCAGTATTTGCATGCATGTGTATTTGAAGAAAAAAATCCCCAGAAAACTCTCTGCTCTAAAAAAAATTGTACTTTTCCTATAAAAATGCCATGCTTGCTGGTGTCCCAAAAATATTGCATATTGATAACATTCAAATTTCTATTGGAACAAGAAAATGTAGCAAGTTTTTTAGATTGTAAATTGACTAGAATGTATTATTATAAAAAAACGGCTAATATTCCTCAGCCATTATAAGCACTACAAGTGCAGACCATCCCGTAAAAGGATGACTGCCTTTTCCATTTCCACTTTTATCATCATACTGTTCCCAAATATAACCGGTCCTTCTGTATTCTTTGATGATATTGCTGACTATATTATTTCTTAGTTCAGTATAAATGCCTGTAGCTAGCTTTTGATATTGTCCCTCAGTCTTAGCATAATGGTTAAGTGCCCCTAATGTGAGATAGTTCATATTTATCCATATTGCACCTCTCCAATATGGCGGATCATGTTCTGTGTTATGTTTATTGTACAAAGGAGCAGTCCTTGCAAGGGAACGTAATCCAAAATTGGTCCATAATAAATCTGGATTTTTTAAGTCTCCTAGAATTTTGAATAACTGTACAGAATTTGGATCTACAAATTTAAGTAAGAATGGAAATAAACTAACATAACCAAACGCATTAACAAATTGGTATGTTGGTTCTGCTTTGACCATTCTCTCTTTCTGCATTGGTGGCACATTATTTGGATGAACATTTGCTGGCGGCTTTGGTTTAACTAGTGATATTTTATCAGTATGTAAACCATAATCAGCAAATCGCTGCTTTTGTGGCCACCAATGAAGAGTTTGTAACAGTTTACTATCGGAAAGAACAGCGTAAGTTGCCTTGTATTCGGAACTGTCTTTCCCGACTGCATCGGCAATGTCTGCAAGTATCCCGGATGCTAATGCGATCCAGCATCTAAGATCCACATGCCTCTCATCGACTGTTGGGTGAGAGGCTCGAGGAAAATCATCAAGACCAGATGTTAAAGTTTTCGGATTAAGCTCATGTTTTGGATTGAAGTCTCGTCCTCTCCAGCGATACGTCAATGGCTGAGAGCCTCTTTGAGTGGAATTGTACCAATCAAACCAAGTTTTTAGACGCGGAAAAATACTTTCTAAGAAATGTTTGTCTTTTGGATCGGTACTTCCCTTCATTTCACTGACTAGTCTTTGAAGCGGAAGGAACAGAGTCGGTGGATTAGCATTCTCGTTATGTTGCACCACAAACTCAACAGGAACTCTCGCTCGCGCCTCGTCTCCTAAAATCTGTTCTCGTGGTATCCACCCCTCTATATTTATGAGATCAAACCAGTGTGATAAGATGTCTTTCGATATTGTACTGTCCCATCGACTTATCAATAAATTGTGGAAACCTTCATCCCATAAAAATCCCCGAGGGAAGAATGAACGGGATGGAACGGCGGTATACAAGGCGGCAGGCCAATACTCGATTGGCTTGTCATTGTACCTAGACTGTACCACCGAAGAACCGTAAAAATAACCTATGCCTCCAACCATATTACTCATAGCAGCCTTCGCAAAGTCAATATCGGCAGAATTATAACCCTTTTCTTCCAAATCAAATGTTTTTGTAAATCTCTTATCGAATGCAGTTGAATATTTCGTTAATTCCTGCTGAAAGATGTCTCCTGACAAAGTATTCGGTCGGTTTACAAAGCTACCAGATTCAAAAACAATTTCTATTTCAGACGGGACCTGAACGGTAACTTGGTAGACCATCATATTCGGACCGCCTGGACTCTCTCGTGGTACCAGTCGTCCACCCAAAGCAAAGAATGGTAATGTATGCTCCTTGTCCCAAGCTTTAACTTGAAAAGCATTTTTCACTAAATCGGTAATTTTGTCTAATCGTGATACGTATGAAATGAGATGATTATACTTCGCAGAATTCGGTCCTTTCTGTTTTGAAAACGAAAGACTGAAGTCTCCCAATTCCTCGGAGGATCCAGTAACTGACGAAAGTCGGTTTTTAACTAAATCTTGTTGTAAGGATCCCTGTCCATCCAGGGCTACATAGAACATAAGGGAAACGACTGTCTCTTTGGCGGACCCCTGAAAACAAAGATGATACATAGTTATTGAAATTTTCGTGATAAGAAAAATATATGAGTTATACTTCATAAACTAAGATATGCAGACTAACAGACAACTATGGAACTCTTAGCAGGGGCGGATACGGTCAATTTTAAAAGGGATCAAACTCAGGATAACAAGGGTGGTTCCAACCATTTGTCCCAATTCAAAAGCATTAATCATCAAAATCACATTTACCCTATAACATATTTTATAAAGATTTTAATTTTTTTAAACTAAATATAAGTAGGAGTGTAACATTAAAAAAATCATCAAACACAGACTGTATGACAATGTTTGAAAAATGTGGAGAAAACGTCAACTTTGACAAGACTAAAAATAGAGAAAATCTGACAGCTACTACTGTGGATTCATTAAATGATTATAATTATTCCTTGAATACCAATTTTGGTAGGTTTCGTGGGAACAGGTGTACTACGAATTCAAATGTTAAACGTATATAAAATTTAGGTAAGCTTTGTATGGAGTGATTGCCAAAACCACGAAATCCAATTTCCACAAAAAACGGTAATTTTCCTCAATCCACGAAATTTTAATGTATCTTTGGACTCACCAGTGAAGGAAATCATAAGTCAATGTTGATTTCGTTTATTTAAGCAGGCGCGTAGCAACCCGTACGCAAAAACGCAGTTGCGTACACATCGAAAATTTGACAAAAATAAAATTATCGTAAATCTCGGTAGAATAAAACTTAAGTAATAGAATTAATTATAAAGTGTTATAAAAATATGTTAATAGTCACTTTGTAACTATATTCCGTTCCGGAAACTAGTTTTCTCTTTACATTTTCGGGACCAGCATCGTGATTGTGCTGCGGGTGCACACAATTAAAATAGCTGAGTCCTCGGGTTTTCAGAATACAATAAGTGCGTCTACTATGCCTCCTTACCCTGAAATCTTTTCTGAAGATTTCAAAATGACTGATGAAATAAAACGTGATGTTCTATTAATATATATAAGGGTAAAATTTTTGCAACCTATATTCGCCTTTTTTTTAACGATCAACGTGTTTTTTACTTTTTTAATTTATGTTCGGTCGTGCAAGATGGGTGCCTCGTTCATTTCAGTATACGTGTCTCGAGATTAAAAGTGCTTATTATCCATGTACAAAATTTAAAGTGCTTGTTTTCCTTGCTTTGTAAAAATTAAGCAATCGTTTTTGGAAGTTGATAAAAAGAACTCAGATTTAGTTTTGAAGCTTTTCCTTGTAGATTTTGTGCCTTCTAAAGTATTTATATACAAAAGTATAGTTAAAGTTTTCCAAACTATGATGTTATAAACAAGGATTTATACCCGGGAATCTTTAAAATACTTAACATATAATATGCATGTATGTCGGTCTGAACGACAACGATAGAACACTCTTTCAGTACCATGAGACGACTAAAGAAATACAATTAAATCCATTCGTTTATCTGGGCTTGTTCCATTGCACATATACCACGAAAAACAAATTTCAACAGACACGGTTTTGGATACTGGAAAGGAAATGGTCATTGACTTTCAGAACTAACTTTGAGAATTAAAATCTAAAAGAAAGACTTCTTGTTCTCTTATAAAATAAAACAGAGAAATGTGCTTCGATTTATTTATGTAATTTCTCAATAAAAAAAATACCCTTCAAGGCTTAGAAATTTGGATTTTCTCAGTGAATGTATAGTGGGTTGAAACTGATTAGGTAGCAATTAAAATATATAAATGGTGGTGGCACTATATATTTTAATTGTTACCTAATATATAAATGAGCTCTACCCACTACACATTAGAAGGTTTTTTTCTCTAATTTTTTTTTTCAAATTCAATTATTTTCAAAAGTTGACTTGCTACTCATGAAAATAAGATTTCTGTGAGGTCATTTTCAGTCCCAGGAAATCGCGAGAATGCAGGATTTTGCACCATTTACTCTAGAGCTTCTGGGGGCCGCTCAAGGCCCCCAGACCCCTCACCGTATGACTTCTTTCCCCGGCATTGCGTACACATCATTTTGGCCTAGCTACGCCCCTGTTAAGTACTTGTGCACTCATTTAATGAGTGATTGCTTGTTGGCTGCTTAATGTCCAGTGGTAAACATTGCATGCATGCTTAGGATGATGCACTCATTTATGAATGGAACATTGGCCTGAGAGTTATTACTCTTAAAAGAACTTTTTTTAATGTTAACATAAGTACAAATATAATGTACAAAAAATGTAGTTGCATAGAAGATAGAGAGAAACCATACCTGCCAACTTCTCAAAATCTCCATGCATCTTTTATATATTACATGCATATTCAATTCCTTATTCATGTTTTCACAGTTGAGGCATGTGGAGGACAAAAAAGTATTTACATGTATAAACCAGTCACAATTTAAACATAGGAAGTCGGGGAACAAATCAATATCAACAACATGACTTGACATGTACAAATGTATGTGTGCAGCAGCGGTGGATCTAGAATTTTGTTTAAGTGGGGCCCACTGTCAGCCTAAGAGAAGGCCTGCTATTGTCACGCTTCAGTGATTCCCTATATAATCAACCATAATTTTTCCACAAAAGGTGGGCTCCCTGGCCTGCCCCCTAAATCTGCCTACATGTATGTGCAGAGTCAGATCATTTAAAACATACAATAACTATATATAAATATAAGGAGATAAGACCCAAGAAAAAGATCAAACCAAATACAGAGCAGCATATATGGTTTTCATACCATGAGAAAACTTATACTTATTGTGTTTGGAAATTTAAATAGAAGGGGTATAATGAATTGGTTGATTGCATGTTAATATATATGTACATATACAAAATGTACTACATGTACAATGTACATTTTATATTAACCTGACTATTCCAGTGTTTTTGAAAGATCCTTCCATTCGAGAAAGTCTAGCTAGTCAAATAAGAAGCTTCATATTTTAATTATAACTAATATTATTTGAGTTTGTGCATTATACTTTCAAGTATGGTCTCATCAAAATAAGCTGAGAAAATGGTGATGAGTCCCAGGACCTGTCCTCCAAATTTTCTAGTGAAAATAATGATTGATAAATTTGTGTACATGTACATTTAGGCCAAAAATAAAAATAAAATTGTTTGATGTTGCTTCCTAAATCAGTGGCGGATCCAGGGGGGTTCCGGGGGTTTTACCCCCCCTTTTTTTGGCCGATCAATGCATTTGAATGGGATGATGGGGACATATAGTTGGAACCCCCCCCCCCCCCCCTTGTCCTGGGTTGGGAGCCCCCCTTTTTAAAATGGCTGGATCCGCCCCTGTAAATGTACCAACCTAATGAGCAGTCACCCTAAAAAAAATATGACATAAATCATCATAAATTTTGTTAAGATATTTTCCTGCTCTATCATGTGTCTAAATTAAGTTGTTTTCTTGTTATATGTAACTTGTTGACTAAATCAAATATCACCTGCCTACCCAACCCTACAAGGCATGGGTAGGCAACATTAAACAAAGAATTCTAACTATTATCTTATATTAATCATGCATGTCAACAACTTCCTCAAATCCTGTATCTCCATTTGACATCCTTTGAACCTCATGTTACATTTAATTAGATAATACAAGGAACTTTACATCAAGTGCTTCAAGCTTTTCTTTTAATGTAAGTCTAATAACTGTCTTACCACATGTCAGGCCTGGGGTAATGGTAATTTGTAAGTGTAATGCATTGTAATATCACTTTTTTTTAGTAATGCAAAATAATTTGTAATGCACAATTTCTGCATTACAATTATATGTACATGTAATATAATGATTACTTTAATTAAAATTCAATGTAATGCCTCCATTACCATGATTACTGTACATCACTCTTCATTACAAATTGGTAAAATACATAAAATTGAACAATATAGTAAAATAAAAATAAAATATTATATATATATATATAACTTTATAGATGAAAGGAAAAAATATGAAGATGAAATTTTTATAATTCTATACACACCTTACATGGGTTCATTACTCCTATACCAACTTTTTATAAATCTGGTAAGAAAAGTTAAAATTTCATGTGGGAATAGGAGGAAAACTTGTGAAAACAAAGGATTATTCTGTACAAACATATAAAATGTATAATCAATTTTTAATTGTCCAGTGTTTTTTGGATAGGTAATAGGTTATTTGTGTGTGTGTACATATACCCCGGTAATATTTATCAATTTCTTATAAAAATATGTTTTGGAAATGTTTTCAGTTTTTATAGTATGAAATTCAAAACAGTGTAGCTGTGGCCATTGATTGACCCATCAAAATCATCCATTGACTGGGACAATTTACGTGAACGTTTGTCTGTAACAACCACTGTTCATGACGTACCTACGATAGACATTTAAACTGTGGGGTCACCAAAGGTTTCTTAACGCCTTTAATTATAAAATAATTCGAAAAATTAATCAGGAATAACCTTTGTGTTTTGATTTATATAATTGATATAAATCAAAATATCGTGTTATTTCTGATTAATTTTTCGAATTACTTTATTGAGGTTTTGAGAACCTTTGGTGACCCCATAGTTTAAGTTTCTTTAAAAAGTACATAGTGAGCATTGGTCTTTACAAATGTACATACAAACGTTCACCTAAATTGTCCCAGTCAATGAATGATTTTAATGTGTCAATCAATGGCCACAGCTACACTGTTTTGAATTTCATACTATTGAAAAAGTAATGTGTAATGTAATGCATTACACAGGCAAAGTAATTGTAATGCATTTCATTACACAGGCAAAGTAATTGTAATGCATTGCATGTGAGAAAAAAATGTAATTGTAAAATAATTTGTAATGGAAGAATCACAAAGTAATTGCAATGTAATGCATTGAATTAATTCAGTCTTCACGATGAACTGTTAAATCTACAGGCCCGAAGCTCAATTTTTGAAATTTTTTAGTTAGATTCTGTTGGCCTGTAGATATGATTTTTACAGGCCCGAGAGCAATTTTACAAGCCTGGGCTGCCAGGGCTGCCACTCAGCGTGAAGACTGTTAATTATTTCAGCTAAAACTTAATAAAGCTTTTTTTTCACATTAAAAAAATATAAACAGATGCTATGAGATTTGCCAAATTTTATATATCTTGAAAAAAAAAATTGCAGATGCCATCATGGGCCTCATGGCCATGAAATTTGTAAAATTTGATATACATTTGTACATGCATCTGGATAAAGAAAAATATACAGATGTCATGAGATTTGTAAAATTTGATATACATGTACATGCATCTGGATAAAAAAACATATACAGATGCGAGATTTGTAAAACTTGATATTCATCTTGATAAAAAAAAAAGATATATAACCATAATAACTGAAAGATAAAGCAATTAATGGAACTTTTCAATAATAAAAACTGAAACATGACAAAAAATTTAAATAAAATTCTGTGAAATTACATGAATGATTCAGTGAATTTACTTGTGGATTGGGGGACTTTTATTCAGTTTGTGAGTTGTTCTGGTGTACACATCAATAACCGTCTAGAAAAAATATGTTTAATATAAATCCTATATTAAATCCACAATAGACAACTGACAAGTCATACATAACTAAGGCATGAGCCCAGTCACTGAGCTTCCATAGTTACATATACATGTACTTGCTTAAATTCATAATGCAATTAGAATCAAAAATAAAAACGACACATACATTGTACATCATACCTAATAAAATCCATTTTATTGAGATTTCATCCTAAATTTGAAGCAACCATAATACTAGTAACCTTCATCTTGAGAGTTTACATTTGTACAACATCATGTTTACCTCCTTAACCATCATGACCATGTAAAAAAATCCTTATACATGACACTGGACATTCAGCAGCCATCCACAACCATCATGACCATGATGAACTTTTAGAATTAGAAAAAAAATGTGAATCAAGAAATAGAATATGGTCACTCAATATACCTTTGGTGTAACTGATATTCTGGCTGTCCAATCACCACCATGTCGACCACCAAGCCTTTTTACAAACTCTGTTCTTATTTTGTATGTTCTCTCTTCTAACTCCTGAATACCAAAATTAACCCCGTCGTGTTTCAACCATCCATATTTCTGGAGACTGTCTCCTTGGTCACACCAATGCCTTACTGGAGGAGGCATTTCACGGGCAAATTGTGTTAACCACATAAATCCAAACAATGGGGACTGAGGTGAACGAGTTTTCATTCCAAAATACAAATTCGGCCTGTACGAACCCCAGAAACGCTCAGGATTTACTGATGCGCTGGTTGAATTATCGTTGTTTATTTTGCGAACATCAAGAGGCATTTTTACCACTTCTTTGAGCATTGTCTGATATCTCCAGTAGCCTATACCCGAAATAACAATCACCATCAGGAAAATTGTGGCGACATTTGACGGCTTAGTAAAAGACTGTTTAGACTTTGATTTATGCTTTAAATCGTTGATTTTAATTTTTGGATCATGCGTTCTCTCGGGATTGTTTCTTCTCCTCATTTCGCTGTGTTTTGACATGATTGTAGGTAATTTTTCGGCTAGGTGACGTGGGGCCAGGGAATCATGCCGGTGTTTACAATCAGTGTTGTTTTGACGCTTCAATTCTATTTCAGATTATTCGTACTGTCAAGCGTTTTCATGCACTAATCAATAAAATCATAGAATTACATTTTTTGAGGAAGTAACACGTAATTTATCCGTTTTATTGTAATTCATGAAAACAAACTATCAGCCCCCAACTATGAATGATCATAAATGAACAAACAAACAAACAAAATTGAGAACCATAAAATAAATTTAAAAAAAAAATAAAATAATGTAAGATCTGTAAAATGGGGAACCTAGACTCTAGAAAAAGACAAAATTTAAAATAATTATTATTTTAATAAATTAGCGGAAAGCCATCATTCAGAAAAAAATCATCAGGGCCGTAACTACCTATGAGGCAGGAGAGGCAACCGCCTCCCCTGAAATTTCTACACCATTTTTTTTTGGTAAGTAATAAAATGAAATATGTACACGAATAACTTGAATTTATATTATAAACAACACAAGTTTAGTTTTAACAGTGTTATCATGATACGTGATATATCTGACAGTCATCTTCCGGATTTTTGATCGAAAGTTAACCGTGTCAGCAAGGATTTGTATAATACCAAGGATACAAATCCTTGGTTTCAGTATAGTTTTATTTATTTTTTCGTGTGGCCGTCTGTCTGTTATTCAGTATATATTCGTACGAGAACACATATATATGAAACTTTGCTTTCGACAATTTTGCATAAATTTTTTAACTATTCACATTCATTTAGGGGCTCAATTAAGCAGAGGAAGTTCCCTTCGTATTGTGAATCTTTTATGATATCGGAAATTCGTTATCGACTGAATCAGCTGTTGGATCGTTTTTTTTTAACGTCACCCGATCGTACGAGAACATTATGGTCAATGCCTTAGTAGTTAAACACTCCCATTCTTTGTAGCAGGGACTTTCTATACTAAGTATATACTTAGAATAGAAAGTCCCTGGTTGTAGTTATATACATGTCTGTTCAGCTTACAACGATATTGAAATTCAAGGTCCTCGATAAAAAAAAAATCTTGCGTTCTATATGATCTTGATTTATATGTTTTTTAAAACTTACCAGTTTGATTTCTAACAAAATTATCTTTAAATACAGATAATAATTGTTTTCATAAAAATTGCTTCCAGGATCCAGCAAAACTGATGTGTTTCTTAAAGTAAGGAAATCGAAGTCATTTCACTGAGAGAGAAAAATCGGCGGTCACAATGTATTTAATGCTAATAATTATAGGTCATCAAGACGAGGCCTTGGTTTACCCCGAACAGCAATCTCCGGCTCAGACAGCTTGTTTTTGCATAAAAATTGCTTTCAGGTTCAAGCAATACTGATGTTACTAAAAGTAAGGAAATCGAAGGAATACGGGTTATTTTTAGCCATTTTACCGAGAAGAAAAAATCGGCCGGTAGGGGGGGCTGTGCCCCAAACCCCCTTCCTCAATCGGCGGCCCCAAACCCCTGCCTCCCCTGAATTCGAACCGTAGTTACGGCCCTGATCATCCTTTTATAATAATTGATAATAATAAGTCCTAGAAAATTCTAGACGTTATCGAGACCTTGGAGTTATATTCAACTGCTGTGGCAGTCTTAAATTATTTATACGCCAGACATTCCCTTTATCAAAAAGGCTTAAACAAATAATATTTTAAACTTTCTAAACGCGGCATTTGGGAATCAAAATCCAAAGATAAAGGCCTTTTGTTCATATTTTTTATCACACAGTACATAGTGACGCCCCCCCCTTCCAACCTCACAGATTATTTTTATTTTTTAAAGTTTCATTCATGTAAAAAATCTTGAACAAGCCAATTTGCAGTCAGTGTCCATCCCCCCTTAAAATTAATTCTGGATCCGCCACTGCCGGCCGTGGAAGGTATTTGAATAAATCGGAACTTATTTTATTGGTACATTTTTAGTTTTTACCATGATTATCTTCATTAGACTGAGTCACTAAAAGAACTTGTTGCGGCAGGATTATTCTATATCCTCTTCTACTCTGTATTTCTTTTGAAATGAAAAATGGTATTTTAGTTACCTTTGATTTTCCAAAATATGCTGAAAACCAAGTTTACCTAATGACGCTTTAATTTTACTACAAAAACTACAAGGCAGGTTAAAGTTTTCACTGTATGCTTTCTTTACCATACTGGCCGACAATTAAGTGGGAATAAACACGCCTAATTCAGAAATTTGAAGCGTGGCGTTATTAACAGCACCTTTATTCACACCAAACATTTCTAAGCAAGTTTGTTTTGAATCTTATTTATGGTAGTATTTCGCTTGACCAAACTAAAAGTAGCCTTAACTTCATTGATATAATAGTAAAATAGGCTTCACACATGAACCAAACTTTCATTTAATCTGCATGTATGTCCAACTGGAGGCCGGGTCAGTTTCAAAATTGGAAAAAACAAACCTGTAAATGAATCAGAAAAGGGATGCAATTCATGTGATCAAAGACGGATGTAAGATTGTACAATCCAGTATTTTCCTCCCAATTATTTCTCTAGCGGGAAATATGTAAAAAATAATCTACGGTACTTCAACAAATTGGTATTATAAATTGCCATAGAATTAGGATGCGATCAATTTCGTGCTGTACCATGGTATTTAAAGGGGTCAAGAAAAGGCGAAGACACCGGAAATTGATAAATGAAATGAAATTCGCGATTTCGCGATTAGCTTTAGTGATTCAAATTATTTTTAGAATATATATATATGTTTATTTTCAGCCGATGCAAAGACCATTTGAATGAGTCAATATCGATTCAAAGAAAAGATGACATCTTAAAGACTTCTGAATAAGTTTATAGGTTTTGTTAATAGTTATCAAAGGTACCATGATTATAATTTAATATGCCAGACACACGTATCGTCTTTATAATGACGACATTTTTTTTTATATTTGTAGAGACATACGATGCAAAGTATGTCTGTGGTATAGATTATTACCATTAAAAGATGTGAAGTACATGGGGTTGTCAACTCGGAAACCAAAGTTTTTCACCTTGACCTTTGACCTAGGAAGTTGTACCAGCACTATGATACACAATGTGTTAGTTAATGTACATTTTAAGTATAAACCTTGTAATCATAACGGTTCTCAGGATATAAAGCTGACACAATCTTTACTACAAGACAAGGGGTTGTCAACTGAAACCAAAGTTTTTGACCTTGACCTTTGACCTAGTAAGTTGTACAAACATTATGACACACCCTCTGATGTTTGTTAATAAACATGTCCAGTATAAACTTTGAAATCATAACGGTTCTCAAGATATAAAGCTGACAAGGTCTTTATCATAAGACAAGGGGTTGTCAACTGAATCCTAAGTTTTTGACCTTAAACTTTGACCTAGGAAGTTGTATACATTATGGCACACCCTCTAATGTTGGTTAATGAACATGTCAAGTATAAACTTTGATATAATAACTATTCTCAAGATATAGAGCAGACACGATCTTTATTATAGGACATTGAGTTGTCAACTGAAACCAAAGTTTCTGACCTTGAACGTAGATCTAGGAAGATGTACATACATTATGGCACACTCTCTGGTGTTGGTAAATATCTATGTCGAAGTAAAAAATATAGAGCGGACACTATTTGTGATCATTTGTTACGGACGGATGGATAGACTGATCAGCATAGGTCAATCTGCCACTAGACATCATGAACCAGGAAAGGGTTGCAACAGCCAATGACAGTCACACACTTATAGCAAGGTCTCTCAGGACGAAATTAAGGTGGTACCTAACACTTAAAACTAAAATTAATTTGGCTCGTTTTATTTTCTTAAAATTTTGACCCTTTGACAAAAATATAAAAATTTCAAACAATTTGAACCAACCGTTTAATCAGAAAAATTACACTGGTTATATAGCAGTTTGATAAACACTTATTTTGATCATTGAGAAGCTTAATATTCCCATATGAACACGTCATTAAAACGTTCTGCTGATTTTACAGAGTTATCTCCCTGTAGTGTTAGGGCAAGCATTAATTATCAAATATTGGGTCAAATATATTTCAGTGACTTTCCACTTGATAATAAAAAGTTTGGTGGCAATGGTCATAAGGTATACCCTATATGCTCGATTCATACAATTATCTTACACCTAGAACTAGAGGCTTTAAAGAGCCTGTGTAGCTCACCTTGGTTTGTGTGCATATTAAACAAAGGACACAGATGGATTCCGCATAACAAAATTGTGTTTTGGTGATTGTGATGTGTTTGTAGATCTTACTTTACTGAACATTCTTTGTGCTTACAATTATCTTTATCTATAATAAACTTAGCCCAGTAAGTTACAGTGGAAAATATTTTGTAAAAATTTATGAAAATTTATGAAAATTGTTAAAAATTGACTATAAAGGGCAATAACTCTTTAAGAGGTCAATTGACAATTTTGGTCATGTAAACTTATTTTTAGGTCTTACTTTGCTGAACATAATTGCTGTTTACAGTTTATCTCTATCTATGATAATATTCAAGATAAAAACCAAAAGCTGCAAAAAATTTCAGGGGAAGCAACCCAACAACGGTTAGATACCCCAATCATGATTATGGCCAAGTTTGGTTAAATTTGGCCCAGGAGTTTAAGAGGAGAAGATTTTTGTAAAAGTTAATGACGACGACGGACTCCAAGTGATGAGAAAAGCTCACTTGGCTCTTTGGGACAGGTGAGTATAAAAATAGAACAAAATGTAATTTTAATTGTCCTTTTGTTAATTAACATTTTAAAGGAGGGAAACCAGAGCAGCATTCCAATTGCTTCCCTCATGATTTCAATGATCGAGGTTGCTGTTAACAAGCAAACTACAAAGTTTATCAAATGTAAAGTAATAACTTGAAGTCAATACAGGACACCATCATATAATTGTTGAACTTTTCCAGAATGTTCATGTTGTAGGTAAGATTTATTTGTCATTGACAATATTCAATTCTTCATTCCTTGGGTCATAAAAAAAAGTATGGAAATGTGGTGTGATTTCCAATGAGAAAAATATCCTTAAAACGTGGATATACCTGGTAAGCAATTATAAGCACTGTAAGCCGTCAATAATGAGCAAATCTTCATTACATATACCCTATAGTAAGATATAAAGCTCCATCTAAAATATAAACCTATTCAAACCAGAAACCAGGTGCTCCGCAGGGTGCAGCCTTATACAACCACAGAGGTCAAACCCTGAACAGTTGGGGCAAGTATTGACACAACATTTAAGCTTGATACAGCTCTGAATTTGGATTGTGATCGAGTTCTTGACATAATATGAGTTTCTGACACGAAACAAATGTCAAGATCTTACAAATATCTTATGCAATATTGTGCACTTAAAGATTTCTTCTTCAAACTTTTCAAAAATTTGGAATTTGAGAAATTTGGAAAAAAAATTGAAAACTACTAGCCCCTCCTTTTTTTCGCAATTTCTTTATATATTATTTACAAGTAGTGTAAGGGAGGTAAATCCAAACAAACCAAACAACGTATGTTAACTGTTTTTGAATTACCTCCCTTACACTGCTTTTAAATTGTCTCAATTGTCCATTGACAGGAAAAACCTAGTTTCTCCCCTTTTTTTTTATCCCTAATTCCAAAACATTTTGAGCCATACCCCCCCCCCCCCCTAAAAAAAAATCATTACTAACCATGCCTTAATGGTATGGAAACTTGTCAGTGGCGGATGCAGGGGGGGTTGGAACCCCCCCTTTTTTTTGGCCAATCAATGCATTTGAATGGGAGCATATAGTTGGAACCCCCCCCTTTACTCTTTTTAAAATGGCTGGATCCGCCACTGCTTGTGGTATAATTTCAGAGAGATTCATCCACTTTAACACAAGTTATTGCTTGAAAACTACAAAAATGCTTATTTTGGGCCCAAATTCCTAAACTATAGGGACCATAACCCCCAAAATCAATCCCAGCCTTCTTTTAGTGGTATTGAACCTTCTGGTAAAAATTTATAGAGATCCATTCACTTAATCTAAAGTTAATGTCTGGAAAATCTAGTTTTTGCCCTTTTTTTGCCCCTTATTTCGCCATTTTTAACCCCTAATCCCAAAACATTTTGAGCCATAATCCCCAAAAGTCATAACTAACCATACCATCAGGGTATGGAAACTTGAGATATAATTTCAGAGAGATTCATACACTTAAACACAAGTTATTGTTTGAAAACTACAAAAATGCTTATTTTGGGACCCCATTTTGGCCCCTAATTCCTAAACTATTGGGACCATAACCCCCAAAATCCCAACCTTCCTTTAGTGGTATTAAACCTTCTGGTAAAAATTTATAGAGATCCATTCACTAAATCTAATGTTATTGTCCGGAAACTAAATGCGTCTTCGGATGACGACAACATACCATTGTATGATGCAAAATTTGTTTGCGGTCGTATAAAAAAACCAGCATGAGTAAAAGAATACTTACCAAATATAATGTTATTACCTTGCATAATCTTGTAATGAGCAATAAGATGGCACCACTAGTAAAGCACAAACTGCTTTTCCTGTCAGAGAACCAAAGTTCACATCCAATTTTTTGGAAAGGATTCATTTTTGTCAATCTTAAGTTCCTTTATAGTGTGGACAGTTTTTTTGTATTTCATCTTTTTTCTTTTGATATGGTGTTGCTCTTTCTTTAACATAGAATTTTAAATACCTTTTCAGTGGCAGATCCAGAAATTTCATAAGTGGGGCCCACTGACTTTCCTAAGAGGGGCCTGCTCCAGTCATGCTTCAGTGATTCCCTATAAAATCAATCAAATTATACCACAAAAGGGAGGGGCACCCTGAACAGGCATGTGATTTTGGTGTCTTTAGATTTTTAGAAAAATAATTACAAAAGCTCACGATTTCATGTGTGCCAGGTAAGCTAAAAGTAAAATTGAATGCTAACACTCAGAAAAAAAAATCTAACATCATGAGTTTAAACATTTTTGTTGACTTTTTGTGCCTTGCATCTTTTTACAACAATCTACCAGATACATATTATACAATTAGGTTTGTCTTTTATAATTATATAGCTCTGAATCTACCAAACTTTTAAAAATTAATAATTTTTTCAATTTTGCTTTTGAAAGTTATAGGTGTCATACCACCAATTAAAAGTCCCTATCTGTTCAACCAAATTTGGCAATTTTCACAGCTTTCTAACTTCATAGAAACTAGGTATATCCTGAAATGTACAGGTGTCACCTTTCTGCATGCCAATTTTCAACATACATTCAAAATCATATAAGAAAGAAGAGAGCTCCCGAAAGGAGGTACCACTAAAAATAACCCCTGGTTTTCTGGAAATCTTAAATTAGTATACCATGGAGCGCATTAATTCTCAATTTTAAATGCAAACTCCTAGACAGGTAAAATTTGGCTCAAAATGGTCTTAATATATTTCTCTTTCAACAAAAGTTTCATTTCTGCAAATTTTTTGGTTAGTTTAGGTGAACAATGACATCAAATGCACTATTTTTTGTCTGAGTAGGCCTACTTTCATATACGTTCTAAATTTGAGGGAGTAATTGGTGGTATGACACCTATAGGAAGGAAGGAACCAAATTCAAATCAAATATCTGCTGTATGAATGCAATTATGATAATAAAATAACAAGAAAACAAATGATCTTTATAGGTTTTGTTTTATTATGATGTATTTGACATGACATTTCACCCATGGATGCAATATTGCACATTACAATTTAGTTTATATGGAGATTCGACACCATATATATACAAAATATTTAATTTGTTCACTGGCAAGTGTGAAACTTTCAATAATTCGTTTGCATCCCTAATCAATCTACACTATTTCAATAACTTATCATTCTTACAATATAGGCTTATTTAAGAGGAGAAGATAGAGTATTTCAATGATACACCAAAAAGAATTATAAAACTTCTCATTTACAATTTTGTTTTCTTTGATCGGTTTTTGAATTAAAAATTTCCTAAAAATAGAACTGGGTCTCCTTAATTAGTCATCGTGTTATTTTTTACATTAATTTACTTTATATTATCACAGAAAAATCCCTATTAATAAAATAAAAGCACCTACCGGTATTGTATAACATAAGCTCTTTTTGATGTTTTTTATGACAGATATACACAACCCACATTGGTTACCATTTTTTCCTTTATATCTATACTCTACAGAGATGGTTTGATGAATTTCTGTGACAGTTTAAATAAAACATAGGATCTTAATTTCATCTATAATCACTGGTTTTATAATCTTTTGTCAGAACATGGAAACGAGGACACACCATCATTTTAAAAATCTCATACCAGCCACCGACAATATATTAAAGTCTCTCTTAAAGTCTAAACAAGTTTTAAATTTAGCTTGATAATATATTAACTAATTATAAGAAATAAAAAAATTAGTATGCCAAATACCTTTGTTTTACTCTCAAAAAGTATTTACCAAGTAGTCTGAAATCTTACTCCTTTTACATTACAACTTCACGGAATTATTGATAAAAATCTTTCTATATAGGTCCTTTCTGTTTATAAAGCTACATTACTGGTTTATTTAACTTAATCATTAGAGACTCAGACCCGATACTTGCATGTCTAAATTTTTGTTTATGGGAAGGCCCCTTTAAAAATTAATTCAATTGATTGGTCCAGAAAACTGCTGTTAATTGGGATGAAATCTGCAGCTATTTCAAAACAGTACGTACATTCATTGTTCATTTCACTAAAGATTAATTTTTTTTAATAGATTTACATTTAAATTTGGGGTTTGTCTTCTATGAATACTCAGGTATTCATTTTATCCCCTATACTTTAATCTCGACCAAAAAAATGGATCTGGTTTCTAAAGAAATAAAATTGTATACTACAAAGCTAAATGTTAGCAAACCAGAGCCTAAAATAAGACATATTAAAGGCACATTAAAGCTATATAGATATAGTTTACACAAATTACAACCTCTTGTCATGTTTGCACTCTTTAAATCTTGACTAATAAATGGCCTTTAAGGCTTATAGTGAATTCAGCATATAAAACCCCTTATTGTAAGTGATCCTTTGCAAAAATATCAAATAAATGGCACTGTAACAAAAGGTATTTGCACATACCAACATGTAACATGAAAATGAGTAAGTTCTTGGTTGAATGAGAAATGTCCTTGCAGAGAGAAGGTTTTGATCAATCCCTTGCTTGTCCAGAACTGACTTCCATTTCTGGAAAATATCCATTTTAAAAGGAATACCCATATACATTGGAATACTCTAGACGTTAACTTTGAAATTTTTGTATCAAGTTTTTTTTAATTCAAAAGTCATTTGCAGAGATAATTTGTAAACAAAAGGTTGATTAGCCAAAAAAAAAAAAAAACACAAAAAATACTCAATACTAAACAAATGCCAACAAAAAGACTAGAATATCCTAACATTTGTGAATCAGTATTATGGTTTCTAACATATGAAGGTGAGGAGAAAAGGCAGTATGTATAAGTATATAAATCAACAGAATATAAGCTATAAAGTATTAAAAAGTTGTCATCTAATTTCATCAGGTAGCTAAGTTACAAAAAAACTATGATAAAACACCTTGCCATAAATAGCACATATATAACATGATAAATGTAGCGTTCATCCATGACAAACATAAATAAACCATTGGCCTCATTAAGAATTGCTCTGACAGCAGCCATTATGAATTTCTTACTGTAAACTTAAGGTAATAAGAGAGAAAAGTTAGCAGAATAATTCATTTATAGTTTTTTTCCCCAAATAAAATTGATGCAATCCAAATTTCTTACAGATTATGATAAAAGCACTTTTGAAAAATACACTATATAAAATATGTTGTGCATATAGGACATATATGTGAATCTGACAATACATGAATAACATGTTTGATCAATAGCAAAATAATTAAATGAATCCTATCATGCAATATACTATAGTTGTTTTAGTAGCATTTCTTTAATTTTTTTAAGCATGCCTAAAAAGCAAGGTAATTTTTGTTTTTGGGTACCAACTCATTTAATACTTTTTTTTTTTTCTTTTTTTTTATCATATTGAAACTTATAGCACAGAGAATCATAAATTTTAGACATAACTATACTTTAAATTTCATATGCACAACAACACATTCTCCATTCAGCAAAGTTTTGTTCCCCAAAAAAGACAAATCTTAATGGTATGCTTAATATTAATTTTGTATTGACAACCTGGTCTCTTAAATGATTATATGATCAATTAAAGTTCTTTTTCCTTTGACCCTTTTCATTATGGATTTTTTTTTTTAAATAAAATGAGCTGATGTGATTTTGCGTTTGTTTTTATCATTTTTGTTAATAAAAAAAAAATGCTTATAGTAAATTAACCTATGAACTCCCTAATTTATTGAAGTCGTGTTTTAGTTTTGATCAATTTTTCTTAATTTTAATCAAAATTGCTTACAAGTGTACCGCTAGAAAATAGTAACAATGAAGCCAAACACTTCCTCTTCTGCCCCAAAATGAGACCAAGGTAAAATATTTACATGACTGATAAATTAAAATTCTAAATCACTAAGTCAGCTAAAAAGTTTTTCTGTGTATGGCTTTAAATCCGTCTTCATTATATTCTCTTTTTGATACCCACATCTTCTTGAATGTGTCCAGTGAAGCTAAAATTGATCCTCTGAAAAACAAAATGTTCAATATCAAAACAAGTAAGTTCAATTATTTAACAAGAATGTGTCCCAAATACACGGATGCCCCACTCGCACTATTATTTTCTATGTTCAGTAGACCGTGAAATTGGGGTAAAAACTCTAATTTGGCATTAAAATTAGAAAGATCATATCATAGGGAACATGTGTACTAAGTTTCAAGTTGATTGGACTTCAACTTCATCAAAAACTACCTTGACCAAAAACTTTAACCAGAAGCGGGATGTACGGACGGACGAACAGACGAACGGACCCACAGACCAGAAAACATAATGCCCCTCTACTATTGAAGGTGGGGCATAAAAATTACTGTTAAATCTGTGATTATTTTCACAACAAATCTTATGTTTATAATTGATCATAAGTTGTACTGAATTTGCCATAACTTATGATTTTTTTCATTCACAAGATGTTTTTTTTTTATTGAAAAGGATTTCTTGCTTCTAATGTTATATCTATGCTCCACATGTTTTAATTGGCAACAGGTTTTTTTATCACCATACTGAGTTTTTGAAATAAGGAAAAGAAATAAAAATATGATTTATTTTGAGGCTCCTATTAAGTACTATGAGCCTGAATCACTCACCAGGCAAATTTGTGCAAAACTGAAATTTCATTTCACCTTTTTTACAAATAAAGGGTGAATTTGTCCATAGGACACCGAAGATGCCCCTGCTAGAATAGAACATTATAAAGGGATAATACTCTAGAACCGTAGAAGAGACACTTCCCAAATTCATACTTTATCTGAATTTTGTATATAAGATATATAACATTTGGTTGGTCAAAAACTTATGTTAAAGAACAGAAACAAAATATTCAGTATTTTATTTCCATTTGTAAAGGGGCATAACTGAAATAAAATCAGCAAAACAGCCACAAAATTTTAAACTTTATCCGTGTTTTGTGGTATTAAGCATTGTGTATAAATTTCATAACATTTGGTTGAGGCAAACTTAAGTTAGAGAACGGAAACGAAAGATTAAGTAATTTTTCCATTTGCTAAGGGGCATAACTCTAAAACAGTGTAGGTGACGCCAACTTACTTAAAACCTCATCTAAGGTGTGTGGTAATCAGCATTGTGTATAAGTTTCATAACATTTGGTAGAGGCAAACTAAGTTAGAGAAGGGAAACCAATTGGTAGACATATGGACAGACACACAGACAGACAAGGGTAAAACTTAATACCAGATTTAAAGGAACATTTATTTTCAAATAGGCAGCTTAACAGAGTAAAAGGAGGATATAATAAAGGCCAAGATAGTTTTTTCATCAGTACCAGAATTAAACTATTTATTCAAATCCCAATAGCAATTTCAGTTACATTACCTTCACATCTTTTTTTCCTCAAACTCCTCTTTTTTATAAAGAGAAATAAACCCATAAATAAGGATCATTTGACATTTTTAAAATTACATTGAAGCATTAACATCAAATTATCTTACCCTATCCATGTTGAATAAAGTCTTTCTTGTGGTGCAGAAATCTGAAATATTAAACATTATTATACAAATATATCATGCTTAGAAGGGGTATTTTCCAAAAATACCGGTTGAGAGGTTCAAATTTCCAGAGCCATTAGGCGAGGGAAATTTGATTACCTCGAAACCAGTATTTTTGGCAAATACCACTTGTAAGCATGATATAATTGTTTAATTCCACCGAATGTTCCACCTCAGAAAGTTTATTATAATCAGGTATCATATGAAATTTCAACTTGAATTTTTGTATACACTGCAACTGTGTTATTTGCGCAGTCAAATTGCATTGACCGTATAATCATTTCTTATCATTTTTTTATGTACAGTCACTGACTGTATATATATCTCCCTTTTTGTGATAATAAGCTGGTTTTCGGCTGACTACTACACCTTGTTTATCAGTTTCAGTGAAGCGTAATACAAGTGGATTCCAGTTGTATGTGACCGGTTGACAATTCGTTTCCGTTGAGTTTTATTTATGACGTCATTCCCGGAATTTTTACGTCATTCGATAATGATGCTTTCTATATTTCATCTGGAAACATATATTTAGAATGACCATGAATTTTTCATATTAGAATAGAAATAATTCATTGAGTTATATTTAGAAAATGGTATTCCCCATCTGCCATGGTATTTGCTAGGGTATTTCCCATCTGCCATGGTATTTGCTAGCAAATACCTCGGTATATGGAATTCCCTAATGGCAAATACCCTGGTAGAGAAAAGAAAATCTCAATATATAGAAATTGGTGAAAAATACCATGATTTTCATCCAATCAAAATACAGCATTATTACATAAGGTGGAATTATAGTTTAAATGCTGTCTTAGAACATTTTAAATATAGACAAAACTATGTACTTCATTTTTCAGTGAAACTTGGGTAGCAAACTTGGGTAGCAGGAAATTAAAATTCTGTTTTACATAGTTTCAAGAAGTTTGCAATTAAATTGAATAAACTTATGTGACAGAACAGTTATTGATCTTTGAAGAATACTTTAACCCATCTTATATCCAGCAGTATCTAGAGTGTGATGTGAAAGATTTTATTTTGTTTTTGTTCAGACCATGTTGTAAGGATTTTTTTTTACAGTGAATCAGTTCCTTTTAATTCTTAATGATTTGTGAATTGTACACTGTTAAATCATCTACTTACTCTAATCTTTATATCTTTTGGTGTTATTTTCTTTACT
Source organism: Mytilus edulis (assembly GCF_963676685.1). NCBI lineage: Eukaryota > Metazoa > Mollusca > Bivalvia > Mytilida > Mytilidae > Mytilus > Mytilus edulis. The sequence continues at coordinate 78,040,412 of NC_092347.1, read as the reverse complement.
TCACTCAACAAACGATCTCCAAAACCTAAAATAATAGTAAAACATTACTTTTAACTATCCTAAGTTCTGATATGACTTAATACACACATATAATAATATTGATTAATACATTTGTATGTGCATTACATATACACATGCTTCTGAAATTATTAAGTCAGGGACACTTAATACTAAAATAGAAAACCAAAAAACATTTATGAACTCCTTGTTTTCAAAATTCCAATAGGGAACATACTATATATAATTGTATAAATAAACCAATTTTTCAAGACATTTCGGCCATTGGCCTTCCTCGTAATTATGAACTAATTGAGGTTCAGATTCCAGTCAGCTAATATAAGTATGAATGTTAATAGTATTATATTATAAGAACCAAATCAGGATTATTTTACAGGACCTTCCATAAACTACAAAAAAATGTTGTTACTAATTGTCAAAGTAGACAATGCTGTAATATTATGCAAACTTAGTGCCATCTATTATAAATAAATATTAATAAAAGATTATTCATATAATTTTCATGCTCCACTGGACATTAATTTTATTTATATGGCTCTTTTTTATGGTTAAAGGCAGGTGCTAAACTAAAGGTGAGCTATAACAAACCAAACAAAAGTATTTGCTTTGCCTTAAAAACAGTTATCACTACAAAAGCACAGTTATATATGTCAATTAAAGGAAGAAATAAGTTATGTATGTCAATTACAGGAAGAAATGTTTTACATCAGTGCACTTAATTCAAACTAACCTTTAAATTAAGTTGAGCCTCCAGATAATACTATATTTGAGAACAATATTCACCATATTCAAACTAACCTTTAAATAAAGTTGAGCCTCCAGATTATACTATATTTGAGAACAATATTCACCGTATTCAAACTAACCTTTAAATAAAGTTGAGCCTCCAGATAATACTATATTTGAGTACAATATTCGCCGTAAGTCCATGTCAGATCTCTGTATTGCGTATGTCAGAACTTCATGGATTCCTTCAAATTCTTCTCCAATTAAATCAGGTCTAAATAGTAATTCTGGTGCTCTAAATCTAGATGGCCCTAACTGAAATAGTAAAAAAAATAATTATTTTAGCTTTATACGATTATACTTCTTTTTTTTTTTAAATGTATGATTTTTGTATGGATCCCTATATCATACCGTAGTTATTCCTCTGTTGACTACATGGCTCATATTTCAACTTGTGATATTAATATATACTGTAAATACAAAAATTATTTTGTGCATTGATTATTGCAATTTTGTCATTATAGACTAAAACGGGATTTTAATTTTTGCGATATTCAGAAAAATCCTGTTTGATTCAAACAAAAAGTTTCAAAATGTTAGTTTTATTTATTGATTTAATAACCCTGTCTCATTTTTCACAATAATAATAACATCTCAATAATTTCTGAATTTACAGTATATGTTCATTTTCATATCTGAACTTTATAGTACACCATTGTTTTGTTATTTTGGGAAAATAAAAATCAAATACAAGCACCTATAGCTATATAGATTCACTGTTTGGAACAGGTAACCACTATTCTTGCACTACTGTAAATTCAGAAATAATTCTGATGTTTTTATTAGTGCGAAAATTACGACATAGTTAAAAAAAAATTTAAACTCGCATTTTGAAATTTAGTACCGGTATATAACTTTAATAGGATTTTTCTCAATATCGAAAAAATAAAAATCGCATATAAGTCTATAATGACAAAATCGCAATAATATCTGAATTTACAGTATTTAGAAGATAACTGATTTGTATTTTAAGCTTCAGCCTTGGTCTAACTTGATCAAAGGTTTAATAACTTTACAAATACAGCTTTAATACTGGTTCCTAGTGATGTGCTTACTGGTACATAGTGATGTGTAACTATTTTTGGCTTTGTGTACACTTAAAAATTGAATAAAAGTTGACAAGAGGTCATTTTCAAGCAAGAAATGTTACAATTTGATATGGTTTGCTTATGTCCAGTGGCAAATATTTCACATATGTTCAAGACTAGAACAAATTATTAATACCTACAACAGGAAGATCATGTAATAAGGATCAACCCATTATAAATTTGTTGCAAGAGTCATTAAATTATAGTGAGTATGGAACTCATTGAAAATGAGGCTTCAATTTGAACTACACCATTATGACTGGAAATGACAGCATATTTGTAAATCCCACTCAGCAAAAGCCAGTGATATTGTTGTCTTTTTCAAAACAACCTCTACTGTTGTTGGAAAAACGAATAATTTTTGTCGAGTACAATTCAGAAATTAGGAAGTTTTTTTTCGTTTTTTTAACTCATCTCTAAATTTTTGCTGACCTTTGCTGTCTTTTTTGCATTTTTTTTCATGTTTATTTTGATTTTCAGACATTTCAACCTGAAAGACCAAAAATGATCATATTTGTATACCATAGTCGCCCTTAGAATAACTTTTCTTGAGTGTTGTTGTAAGCATGATAATAAATCATGTCAATCATGCTTTTACACAACAAAAACTTTTCACCACCCCATCCAAAAGCATTTTCTGCTGCCAATGCCATTCAAAACAAAACAATCAATTTTATCATTGGTATAGCATTGTAAAAATATGGAGAAGCTAATAAACAATATAAAATAAAATTGAAGGCTCCTTTAAAGGTTTGGTAGGACTATGACAGCCATCTTGCAGGTAAAACCTCCATGGGCATTTTAAAATTTTGGCAGGTATGCAGTTTGTCCATAATCATGTTACCTCTATAGAACTACCATCAGGTAAAGTATACTGGGATTTTTCTCCTTCCATTGATTCTTCTTTTAATGGATTTAAAGATAAATAACAGGCTCTCTGAAAGTACAAAGAATTATCATCATTGTATTATTAGAACTAGCTAGCTAAAATTACCTGGCTTCTCTAATAAATGATATTTTAAAGAAAAGCACAAAAAAATAACAAGAGTGCACACGCTGAAATGTCTCGCCTTCTATACTAATCATTGATATTATGTTGATAGTCTTAAGTATAAAGCTTTATTACAACTGTCTCATAAACTTAACATTAACCAAGATAACTAAACAAAGACCAATGAACCATGAAAATGAGGTCAAGGTCAGATAAACCATGCCAGGCAGACATGTACAGCTAACAATGCTTCTATACAACATATATAGTTGACCTATTACTTATAGTTTAAGAAAAATAGACCAAAACACAAAAAATTAACACTGTGCAATGAACCGTGAAAATGAGGTCATGGTCAAAAGAAACCTGCGCTACTGACATAAAGATCATAAAATATTTCCATACACCAAATATAGTTGACCTATGGCATATAGTATTAGATAAATAGACCAAAACTTAAAAACTTAACTTTGACCACTGAACCATGAAAATGAGGTCAAGGTCACATGACATCTGCCCGCTAGACATGTACACCTTACAATCATTCCATACAACAAATATAGTAGACCTATTGCATATAGTATGAAAAAAACAGACCAAAACACAAAAATTTAACTATAACCACTGAACCATGAAAATGAGGTCAAGGTCACATGACATCTGCCCGCTAGACATGTACACCTTACAATCATTCCATACAACAAATACAGTAGACCTATTGCATATAGTATGAAAAAAACAGACCAAAACACAAAAATTTAACTATAACCACTGAACCATGAAAATGAGGTCAAGGTCAGATGACACCTGCCAGTTGGACATGTACACCTTACAGTCCTTCCATACACCGAATTTACAAGCCCTATTGCTTATAGTATCTGAGATATGGACTTGACCACCAAAACTTAACCTTGTTCACTGATCCATGAAATGAGGTCGAGGTCAAGTGAAAACTGTCTGACAGACATGAGGACCTTGCAAGGTACGCACATATCAAATATAGTTATCCTATTACTTATAATAAGAGAGAATTTATCATTACAAAAAATCTGAACTTTTTTTTCAAGTGGTCACTGAACCATGAAAATGAGGTCAAGGACATTGGACATGTGACTGACGGAAACTTCGTAACATGAAACATCTATATACAAAGTATGAAGCATCCAGGTCTTCCACCTTCTAAAATATAAAGCTTTTAAGAAGTTAGCTAACACCGCCGCCGTAGCCGCCGCCGCCGCCGGATCACTATCCCTATGTCGAGCTTTCTGCAACAAAAGTTGCAGGCTCGACAAAAATTGTAAAATGTACCTACTGTAGCTATTTCCGCCTGCACATTGAAATTCCTGATTGTACATATATGAATATTAACATATACCATAAAACCTTATCAGATATAGATTAGACTGTTGGTTTTCCGCTTGAATGGTTTTACACTAGTAATTTTTGGAGGCCTTTATAGATTGCTGTTCGGTGTGAGCCTAGGCTCTGTGTTGGAGACCATATATTGACCTACAATGGTTTACTTTTATAACTTGTGACCTGGATAGAAAGTTGTCTCATTGGCACTCATACCACATCTTCTTATATCTAACTATCAATATGGAATACAATGTACTTCTAAATTTTAATGTGTAGACTTTTATGGCAAATCTTGATATGATTTTTTTTTTATACCAAACATATAAACTTCTGCCACACTATACTGAAGTGACTAATAATTCTACTATTTCCTTTGAATTATCTATGTTGGTTATCCTTTTTATCATGAATTATAATGAGGGCATAAATTAACAATTCATTTTCATTTTGTAGATGTGTTGACCACCCATCTATTTTAAACCCAGGAAAAATAAACTTGTTTAAAAATATGTTTTTTAAAGGAATTTACCAAAAAACGGTTTTAACTTACTAGCTGTGTTTTCTCATGTTTCATCATCAAAAATAAAATAATTACAACAAAAAAAATACGACCTGTGTTTTCAGCTATTTTAAATTTTACCTGTTTAATAGTTCTAACAATTTCTAGTTCTGCAGATGTGTGGAAATTATGTCCTTCTTTTCTCAGTAACAATCTGAGATATCTAGTGACATCTCTACCAGCTATATCTGACCGTATAATACTATGTGGCATAGCAAATCCTTCATATATAGGTACAGCATGTGTTACACCATCACCAGAATCTAGTACTGCTCCAGTTGTTCTTCCTGTAGCATACCTGAAACATTTTTATAAATCCAATCAGATAAAATATTGTAATGGCTGCAGAAGTATCATAACATTAGGCTCCCAATAGTTGTTATAACAGAATTGGAACAAATTTTTCTTTAAATTTATTCATGTAGGCTTGGTTCATTTGTAGCAGAACAATGCAAAACATGTTTTATGAATAGATCTGACTCTGTTGCCATTTGTCTAATATATAAAATATATTTTTTCATCAAGGATATGAATGAAATATTCATCAATTATTTATATATTATTAAATATATTTTGTCTGATATTCTGGTTTACCTTGAAACTCAGAATAAAATGATGTTCTTTGCATCCCGTCATACTTTGAACGACAAAATAATTCATGTCTACCTGTGCGAATTTCAAACGCGCAATTTTACACCAGTACTCAAAATCCTCCTTCCTTGATGGGTGCATTTTACATAGACAAATAAAATCGTATAATATAATCAAAATGAGGATGTTAATTTGATGTATGCCTTTTTTTTGCTTCTTCGTTTTATTTGTTGTTTTTATAGTGATTAAGATGATAACACAATGTTGACTGCAGTACCCCCATTTTTGACATTTTTACCTATTGTGTCTGTTTGTTTTGTTCTCACATCGGTGACAATATAATGGAATTTGATGTGACCGTCATACAAGTGAGAGGTTTAGCTAGCTATAAAACCAGGTTCAATCTACCATTTTCTACATTTGAAAATGCCTGTACCAAGTCAGGAATATGACAGTTCTTGTCCATTCGTTTTGATGCGTTTTGCTATTTGATTTTGCCATGTGATTAGGACTTTCCGAATTGATTTTCCTCTGAGTTCAGTATTTTTGTGATTTTACTTTTTGCATGACTCACATTCGAAAAAGACTAGTTTATAAAATGATGTACACTATAAGTAGCTACACGATGTTAATTATAGTAGATTTATCAATGAGACAAAAAAAAATACACAACACAAAACATGTCTCTTAAAATTGGCATCACAATATTTAAATTTGTACATGTTTGTTTTTGTTTAAAGATTTAAGCTTAAATCAAGCCCTTGGTTTTCTCCTTTGTTTATTTTCACATTTTCATCTGAGGCTTTAATCAGCTTTTGTATATATTGTAAATAGTTATTGTTGTTATCTCTGTACTGATGTAATGCATTGGCTTTATGAGAATAAAGATTCAAATACAAAAACAGCTTACAACAGACTTTGTATTTTAGCTCAATGACTAGGTCAAAGTTCTAGGTCAAACACTTTGGTTTCAGTTGACAACTCCATGTCCTATGGTAAAGATTGTGTATACTCTATATCTTGAGTTAAGTCTGTCAGATAACCGTTATGATTTCAAAGTTTAAACTTTTGACATTTATATTAACGAATATCATAATGTATGTACAACTTCCTAGGTCAAGGTCAAAAACTTTTGTTTCACTTGACAACCCAATGTGCTATGGTTAAGATACATTTTTTTACCATACATTATTTTCAGCGGGGCCCACCATCTCAATGATGTCTAGTTTTTTCAATGTCGTTGAAATTAGTACATTTTACAAACCCTTTATTTCAATTGTTCACTTACAAACTTAAAACTGCTTGCATGGATATAAATAAAGCTGGGACATTAAAAGTTTCAAAGAATATTTCTGCAGCCTTTTCTCTGTTTCTTCTAGGATTTAATGGGGCTTCTGTCAGTAGAACTGGATGCTGCAAAAAATATTGAAAAATCATGTACATGTATTTCTATTTTTCCATATCTACCAGCAAATTAAATTATACATTATAATTTAAGATAAAGTATAAATTTATACTGTTATGTGAAATGTGCATGTCATGAAATTATGGAAATTCATTATATACCAATAGCATTTCCTCAATTTAACAGTAGAGACAATGCACATACAGAGGTGTTTTTATACGTAACAATGTTCTTTTGGTGTCCAGTGTTGAAAATCAATCACCAAAATCCACAAATCTCAAATTCTGTTGTATTATACATTCTGTTTTGAAAAAAAACTTTTTTAATGAAACTGGTCTTATTCTGAATTTTAGCAGTTATCTAAAAAAAAATTAAGAAGATATCTAGCATGTCAGTATCTTCTAGTAGTCCTGTGTTAAGTTATGTATCATTGTCATTTTGATTAGTTTTATTTGTTACCTATTATGAAATCATACTCAGACTTCTTTTAAACTGGAGATACTTTGAGCATTGCTGTCTTTTATTTTTATTTTTTCATTGACTAGATGTATAGAGGAAGGGTTGAGATCTCACAAAACATGTTTAACGCACCACTATTTGGTGCCTGTCCCAAGTCAAGAGCCTCTAGCCTTTGTTAGTCTTGTATCTTTTATAATTTTAGTTCATTTATATGTTTTTGAGTTTAGTGTGACATCCATTTAAAATGAACTAGTACACATTTTGCTTTCAAGAAAGCTGAAGCCCCCATCAGGTGCTGGAAATTCTGTTTTCAAGACCTATTGGTGGACTTATTTCTGCTCTTTGGTGGGGTTGTTGTCTCCGACACATTCCCCATTTCCATTTCTCAAATTAATGTATCATCAATTTAAACTAAATATCACTAAATAAAGAGAATGCTAAATGCACTAGTATATGATCTACATTCTTAAGAATTATATTAATTATAACATGTATGATATAATTATATATATACATATATATGTATAATTAGTTTTTGGTATTTACTGGTTCTGAAATTTGCTAAAGTGGTGTTAGCAATTATACTTTAATTTTTAAAATAGTGCGTTTTTTTCACAAGTGGATTCAAGTGAGATTTAACTATAGCCAGCACAACTTCAAAATTTTAATTCATACAGATTTTTTATTAAGGTCATTTAATAAGGCCAAAAAATAGGGATCCATATGCATCTAACATTTATGCTTTCCTGAAGAATATTCCAGAATCCAGTACAGTGGATTATGGTAACCAGTTGAGATACTCCCTGATATATCAATATAGCTAGAGATGCACATAATATATTTCATTACAGCATGTATACCTCTTCTGAGAATGTTTGTAGTTGGTCTTTGGAATATATATACTGCCAGATTCTTTCCATATCATTCCAATCTTGTACAATCCCATGTTCCATTGGATATTTTATAGTTAAAAGACCTCTGTGTTCCTGTTAAACAAAAATCAAGGATTTATTTATGCAAGAGTCTATGTGAGACTACAAAGCTTCTATTGCACTTACTGTGCATGCAAAAGCAAGTCAAATGATTATAAGCAAAAGAACACAAGTGATTGCTTATTTAATCAATCAGTTAACATGTATAAGCTTATAGTGTTTCATTCTGACATTTTTGTGCTTTATTTGTAAATCTTGTTACGAAGTTTTAATAGAAAAGGGTGGACTACCCGTTAAGCTGATAAAAAAATGAATATTGTAAGATAAGTAATAGTAAGCTGAACAAAACTAAGCAAAACTATTATTAATATTCAAGTATTGTGAAATCAAAAATGTTTGCTGTTTCTATTTAAAAAAAAAAATTATTGTGAAAAAATGTGTGACTGAATAGGTTTCGCAAAAAAATAAAAATTTGAATCTAAATGTTGAAAGCATTATTTGTATACTGAATTTCCTGAAATTGCAATAACTAATCTCAACTGTTTGTTCATATTTGAACACATGAACTAATAAATGCACCCAAAATTAATAAATTCAGAATTTACAGTAACCATACCTCAGCGTCAGGTCCAAGGAAAACATCCCCCTCCAGAGCACCTGCCATAACACGAACATGTTTAGGTCTACCTATGCTGTAAATATAAATAAAAAGTTCTACTTATGAAATATTTCATCAAATATACACAAGTCTCTTTGTTTTCTCTTTTAAAAATAGTTTCATATATGTACCTGTTAACAAACTTTTATCAGAAATCAAATGTATCAAAAGTGGTAGCCCTCATGAGTCTTGCATGTGGTTTCTCAATGAAAAATTCTCCGCCGTTAAGTTTTTTTACTGAGGGTATATTGAATTATGTCTTTTTCTGAACAAGAGGCTCAATTATCACAGGTGTAACTGTATCATGTGTATGCCAGAGGTCTTGTTTTATTGAATTTTAATCTTTTATACAGATGATTAGAAGGTCAGATCAAAAACAAACCAGTCCTGTTGTCAAGCTTATTTCTGAATATCTATGCTATCAAAGTTTTCAAAATATAAGTGATAACTAATGTGGTTAAATTTACAACAACAAAAAATTACAAACAATGGAGCTGATACATGAAATACAGTAACTATCTGTTTGTGTTAACTAAGCCACTAGTTATTATACTAAAATTTAATCAATCAATTTAACATTTAGGATGACAAATACAAATAGGAGTATGAATATTGATTTCTGAAGAACTAGTCATATATATGACAAAAACATTAAAATATAAATCATTTTTCTACTCTACAATCTTATCTTACAGTAACAGCTGTGGTCACCTGCACTTTGATATAGTATATTGATGTAAAAAACAATTAAACTGAAAACAATTTATTGATCAGTTAAGGAATGTAACAATAGTTAATCAAGCATGTGTCTACACAGTACCAAATAGGTTTTCAAAGTTGTTATACTTTTAAATGGCCTGGTCATAATTCTGCATAAAATATTGACATTTAAATAAGCATATTGAATATTTATATTTACTTGATGTTAAGCAAACCTATCAATCAGTCATATTACATGTATTACTAAGCAATGGATGTCATTTTGATATTTAGCTACAGCTGTTAACCTTAAAACTATTCTGTGCTATTGTTTGGGTCACCTCTGATTTGCCAATAGGCTTTTTTTTTTAATACATTGTAATAATAAACATTTTGTTATCAAATCACAACTACAGAGTGTGGCCATAAGTATTGTCACTTGAAATTTTTCGCTATATATTGTATATAAAAGTACATTTAAAAAAAATAAAAATTTGGGGTCGTTTTTAGTTTGATTTTAAGCAACATGGTACCAATAGAAGCAGAATTGTCACAGGTTTATTTGTTTACTTGGTTATATTTTTTTGTGGATCATTTTCAATTTTTTTCACAAGATAAACACAAATATTATTTTCTGTTCAGAAATTTGCTATATATTCAACCAAATTAAAATTACAAAAAATTAATGTATGTGTTCACATCAAGAGAAAACAAAAAAACATGAAGGCAAAACTATTACCAAATAAACAAACATACTTTAGACAATTCTACGTCTTTTAAGGCCTTGTTGATCAAAATCGAACGATAAATGCCCTCAAAATACATTTTTAGAAAAATGTGTTTTCATATGAATATATATATTATATATTGACATTTCTCCGCACAAACTACTAATGCCTCATGTTTGTCTTCTCAAAGTGAAGATACACTTACCGGGTGCACTTGAGTCATTTTCAACATAGTATTCATTGAATAATAATACATTGCTACTATTTCGTTGAGTGTATTTTCTGTGTTATATTATTTTATTTTATTATTTTTATAACACTTGTTACATATCTTTACTGTGTGTGTATTGCATATGTTATTGTTTATAATAATATTGTCTGTATCATATGCCCTCCTGGGGCCCTAATTTGGTAAATAAAATATTCTATTCTATTCTATTCTATATATAGCAAAAAATGCAGGTGACGAATACTTTTGGCCAGGTACTGTAGAAAATTAACAAGAGTGTATGTCTTGTACCCTTAAAGATATTATAAGTTATCTACGTTCATATCCGTAGATATGGATATTTTAACACCATGAAGTACCCAAGTACACCCTGAGGCGTAGCCGAAGGGTGTTAAAATATCCATATCTACGGATATGAACGTAGATAACGAATTTATCCCCGGTCTTAGTCCGAATCGGGCGAGTTTTATGGAAATTCGTGTACAAACTGTAACGCGAAAACAACGTTTTTTTCATTATCTAAAAAAGTTTTATTGAAATTTGGATATTTTACATATTTTTTACGGGGTGTAGGGTACTACCTTTGGTAGAACCCTACAGGTAGTCAAATATAAGTCGTTTTAATACGAAAACAGAGAAACTGGATAGAGTCAAATTTGGCGCTCAATGTTGTGAGCGTTACGCCATAGATGGTGTGACGTCAACGTGGGTCATTTGCATAGCTAGGTCAGTAGTCCCATTCCTTGAATATATATGTTGCAGTCAAGTGATGCATTTAATGAAATGAATGTAAATAATCGGCATAATAGGACAAAATCGTTAATGAATCAAATATTTAATTACAAACATTATGGATAATCTACAGAATTCAATATTTCGCAAGGAGCAATCATGGAACTAAGGAAAACTTGCGTGAAGTTCCCCGGAATAATGGTTAGCAACGTCCGTGGATATGGGTTAGCAACACCCAGGGGCTATGGGTTTTGTAACGACGTGCGTTAACCAATCAAAATCCTGGATATATACTAAGCCGGGGATAATAAGCTTTATGCAGACAGTGCCACTGTCAGATAGTAATCAATTGGTCTTGCAGTCACAAGCGAGTCAAAAACTAAACGCTTGCAAAAAATTACCTGCTACATGTATACAAAGTTATCATGTGACATAAAGTTCCTAGTCAATTAGAAGCATACACCAACCAGCTGTCATTTGTTGACTTATGCATTACCTTACATGCTAAAAGAAGATTGTTCTTTTTTTCAGGCCAGTTTTACAAATCTAAAGATAAGAATCACCATCAAAGCCACCCTTGACATACTTACAAATTTGGGAAATGGTGTTTTGGTATTTGATCCCCAGCGAATCCAGCTTTGATGAGACCAGACCCCTGAAAAAAAAGAAAAAAAACAATGCAATTCTTTTTTACAAGAAACAAATGTAAATTAAGAATTACAAAAGTTGGGTTTGAGAATTTAAAGAATTAAACACATTTTTTTCTAGCAGTTACTTAGAATAATTCATGCAAATTACAGATTTATTAGAGAGTTTTAGCTTTATCTAACAGGGCGTAAAAACGAAGAGCCACACATGGCATCCCCACCCTTGCTACAATTTCTTAATGATTGTATTTGTCCCATTAGAATAGGAATAATTCATGAAAGCCATAGTCTGGGCCGTGAAATTCGTTTATTTTATCCCTCTCTTATGCTCAGGATAAATCAAATGTCACGGCCTAGGCCATGTGTAAGTTTCCAACAAATCTTTGGCTTCCATGAATTATGTAAATTTACACATGGCCTGGGCCATGATATTTTTTAATTTTATCCCTCGCTAATGCTCAGGATAAAATTCAAATATCACTGCCTAGGCCATGTGTAAATTTCCAACAAATCTTTGGCTTCCATAATTTGTATGAATTATTTCTTAAACCAATGTAAACAGAATAAATTTGATGAAAGCATGATTGCTTAAATAAAATCAGATTTATAAGTATCCATCATCATATATGTTCAGTAAGTAAGTAAGTAAATAATTTATTAACATAATTTATTGTTGGAAAATGCAGGCAGTACCACTGATTCAGTCTGAGTGCCAGCTGCAACTTTAGAAGAAATGAAAGGGGAAAGTTTAAAAATTTGTTTAAAAAACTATGAAAACCTGACAAACATCATAACAGCCTGTAGTTCTACTAGTTCTGACAAACATCATAACAGTCTGTAGTTCTACTAGTTCTGACAAACATCATATGAACAGCCTGTAGTTCTACTTAGTAGTTCAAAATTATTTAGCATGTTATTGTGACAGTGGTCACTTTGTTTACTAATCTATACTATTTGGTTGGGAAAATTGGTTATTTAAAGTTACACTCTAAATAAACTCATCATAGAAACCAGGACTAAATTTTGTATATATGCCAGACGCGCGTTGGTCTTCAAAAATCTCATCAGTGACGCTTGAATCCAAAAAAGTTAGAGTTAAAATGTCAGAGTCTAATTGAAAACAACATTCAAACCTATGATTGCACTGGATAAAAACCACAATTTTTATTTGTGAGTATGCAAAACAAATTTCTTGAAAAGGGGTACAAACAACATTTTCCAAAAGACCAAAAAAGTGAAAAAGTATATTTAAACAAAATGCATTTTACTAACAGGTTGAACAATGGATGTTATTAAACCCTGCTGACTAAATTTCATTTAATCGTCAAATTTTTTTCAATCGGTCAGTGTTGTTGTGAAAACATGGCAGGTAATTAAACTTTGTGTTTAGAAGCCAAATATTAACGATTGTCACCTGTTTGTCAACAATCAACAAAAAAGCATGGATATTGAGCATGTGTTTAACATGTAGTACAATCAGATAATAGTTTATTTTAAGGACATCCATGCGTATTGCGATCACCAGATTTTTACGAGATGGGTCACACTGAGGTCACTTTGCATAGGGAAAATGTCGGGGAATTGCTCCCTGGAAGGAAGCAATTAAAAAAGTAAACTCCTTCTAATCCTTGGAAGGAAGCAATTAAAAAAGTAAACTCCTTCTAATAGCTAATTATGAACAAATTAAGGAATTTTCATCAGAAAAAAGTATATGTACATACGTTTATGACATGAACAATGATGAATGAAAACTATCCATTGAGTTATAAAAAAACATATGCATTAATTTTTTAATTTGAGGTTTCTTATATATGATTTTAACATGTTTAACGTTCATCAAGCATCTTAGTGATCGTCATTGTGCAGGATAAACTAGAAATAATGGTTGTTCTGTAGGTAATAATCACAATTCCCTAATGACCGCAGTGCTGATTGTCAATTATGAGAATTCAATTTGCCAAATAATTCGTACAATATAGCATTATAGTTTTTCAACCACTTGCTCAACATTAGATCGGAAGTGACGACGGAAATGCGTCGAACTCGAAAGTTGTCTATTGTATTAACAGGATGCTGTTACCATATCTCCGAAACAAAGCTCCCATAATTCGTTATTCCGATGGTCGCCTGACATTGGCCAAAGTTCAGTACAAATTGGTTTGTTCTAGTAAAGTGATATATATACATAAGTAACACCTAGGGATTGACCCTGCATGTCATTCAAATCTTCTTGAAATGATGAACAGGAATATTAATTTTTCATTATATGGTTTAGGGGTTGGTATCTCGACTGTTTACAAGTTCTCAAATGGATGGGGTGGGATGTCAGAGCTTGTCCCATATCAAAAAGTGCCCATCAAAAAAAGATGCACTGCTTTGTCGCTTCTGGTGTCAATTATAAACTGGTCTGGAATTATATAAATCGGGTATCAATTTGTTTATTTTTTTTATTTATCTCTTCATTTGTATAAGTTTCACCTACCTGCCACCCTTTATTTTGCCATATTTAAACAGTTTTCACAGTGACCCATCTATTTCTGCATTTTGACTTTCATTTCAAAGATTATCACGTGACCACGAGAAAAAAGTGATGATTTATGCAAATGACCATAATCTAAGTTATCTAACACCTCGTTCATTTACAACAGTCTGTACCAAAAAACTTTTTTAACTATGTACTAGTCCGAAGACCCATATTCTGACATTTTTCTTATTGGTCCAAACAAAGTTTTGTAAAAAATTACTAGTCTGAATGAAATTTTACTAGTCTACTCTGCGGCATTGGACTAGTGGCTAACCGTGCAGACTGTTACGATGCAAGTAATCTAAATGTCCGAGAGCTTCCAATTGTTATTGTGGTTGGCACTAAATGCTTAATACCGATTTCCTGTAAAGGAGGTGAATTATCGTGGCTGGCTTCTACATGTTAGCTATCGATCTCCTATAAAGGAGCTGAAAAAAGTATAAAATATTTGCATATTTGAGTCTCGAGGTCGTCAATTCTCTCGAAACTTGACGTCCATTTGAAAATAAAGTAAAAATGTCTGAATCGATGGGTCACTGTGAAAACTGTTTAAATATGGAAAAAATAAACATGATAAAGGGTGGCTGGTAGGTGAAACTTACATAAATGAAGAGATAAATGAATAATGAACAAATTGATACCCGATTTATATAATTCCAAGGCAGTTAGTTGACACCAGAAGCGACGAAGCAGCGCATCTATTTTGAACAGCAAATATCCACTTTTTGATATGGGACAAGCTCCGACTTCCCACGGCCGTAGCTTGTCTGGCAAAACAGCCGTTGGACGTCAGAGTAATCTTGGACTAGGGTGCCATGTGGACCGTTTTCTCAATCAGTTGTATACATCATATGTATTTTGATGTTGAATGAAATAAATTCAATGATTTTGACATATTTCCAGGTGTTTTTAGCAGAAAAAAAAATATTATGACTCATGACAGTCAATCAATGTGGGCCATATTTATGTTGATGACATCGTAAAATGGCTGATGCAGTCTTGCTTTGAAGACATCAGTCTTTGCTAGTAGAAGTTTGTGTATCTGGCAGACTTACGTTGTCTATTACAACGGGCTGATTTGCAATAACATCGGAATAAGGGTCCATAATATTAGTGCATTCATAAATTTCGGAAGAAGTTGGCGACAAGTAATTACAGAGTCTAGTCCGAATTCCAGACGGAGATGATTGAAATACGGATTGCCTAATTTGAAAAGGATTTTGTTGTTTAACTCTTAGACGATTAAAAAGATAGAAAATCAACACAAAACAATAGAAAAAAGAAGAAAAAAGAGAGAAAAAAATGAACACCTACAATAAATTGAATCAATAAAACACACTTTTCATTTATCTTTTAATCAAACACAGATACAGTTTCCCATAATGATTTTTTAACAAAAATTTGCATACAACCGATTTTTCACCAAAGCAATTCAAATATGTAATAAAAAATATGGCATTTGCTATTTTTCCGGCACTGATTTTAATATCCTTATTCTTAGATCTGGCTATTTTGCCGGCACCAGCAATAATATGGTGAATTTGTAGTTTTTTGTGAAGAGTGAAATCAAATATTTACTTTTGAAAAGTATTATGAAAATGTGCACTGTCAACATAAAATAATCAAGTAATTACTGATGTACCAGTAGTTTAATAATTAAACCGCTAAAGGTACATCATTTGAGACACATATAATCGTTTATCAACATTTATCAGTCAAAGTATAAATTACTAAAGAATGTATAGCAAGAAAAATAGCACCCATTTGTTGCAATGAAATCAGATTTAAACACGTAGTTGTAATTATTTCTAAAATCAGCCAGTGTCAGTCTATGCATAAGAATAAATCCTCAGTATAACTGTGTGTTATAAAGAAAATAAAAGTTAAATAAAAATCTCAAGCGCATCATAATTTTGGTATAATATATCTTCAAAAATTAAAAATATTTTTAAAAATTGAACTTACTTTTGAAATAATAGTCAGTTATATGAATTGCATAAACGTGTAAACAAAATGTTTTTTTTTAACTTTGCTTCCGCTTACCGTAGTACATAATGCCAGCAAAATACATTTCTATTTTACCAGCACCAGCAACAAATTCACTTTATTACTGGTACCGGTCAAATAGTAATTTCTAAAGAAATAGGCTATTTTGCCGGCTTGAATAATGAGTGCCGGCAAAATAGCCACTGCCAAAAAATAAACCTTCACGTGCTACTCTAAGAGATAAAAGGGGTTAAAATGTTAGACATTTACTCCAAATTTTGTTTTTGGACATGATGGACTCATATTGAACTTTTGTATTTCAATAGATAAACACAAGCGGAGTTTTTTTTAGAACTTTATGAAAATCTTCTGTACTAAACTGCCCATAGTATGTTTAACAGTTCTAAGAAAATAGTTCATTTTTAACAAAGTTTTAGGATTTTAGAAAAAAGGTATTTTTTTGCGGTATATTTATCAAATTAAAAAAAGATCAAAGTTGATTTTTTTATTCCAATTGGTACAGACAAGGAGTTTCTATACGTAATCAAACCTAATTTCATTCATAAAAATAGAAGGGTCCGACCATGTACTCGTTTGCAAGTTAAATCAGTTTGAATCATTAAAAACAGTCGAGAAAAAAAATACGTTAGCAATAGTGTTTAGGGAGTCAGTTAACTGAGTCAAAATATTTCCATAAAAGGCTTATGAAAAAGAATTGCCGGTCTGAGAGAGGACGTATACAATTTAATTCGAATTTTCAGGATCAGGTGGAAGCATCCATCCTACCAATGTCCTCAACATGTCCTCAACATGATATATCTCTCTGGAATAGACATATAAAAATCAAGCACCTGTCCCGTCTTTAGCATTGTTCCCTGAGCAACGTAGAGAAAAATCTTACGTGTGTGAATTAATGCTTATGTAATATTATAAATCAACATGTCATATACACACATCATGATCCCCTTATTTTCAATGGCAACAAATCATTTATTCACTTACTTTCTGAGACAATTTTTAGAATCAAGCAATTTTGAATCGAAAACATATCTTTGTTTAGGGATGAATTGCCTGCATGTGTGTCTAAGTTGTAACTCAAATTGTTTGACATTTGTTAATGCACGCCTATTGTTGATTTACATTGGAATGTTACTTGTTTGTGATTTATTCAACACTATTTTAGATCATAGTGAAGGTAGACTACATAAAAAACATGTTTATAAATTTAGTAGTAATTATTTACTAGTCAACAAAAGAAACGATGATATGCAATGCATTTTTCGTATATATATTTAAGTTCAATACACGTGCGCGTTCAACCTTAAAAAATAGACCATACGGTCCAATGTGCATAAAGTGCTGTTATCATCAAATGCATTATTTTTTTATTAGTTGATGTAGGATTTGAACTAGCTGCCAGTAACTGCGAGTACTTTCAGATCTGTATACTTGTTGTCTTTTTGTTGTTGGGACATACGAGTACCCGACCACGTCCACTCTGAGTAGTATTTGTGTTCGTAACCATCTCATGAGTAATGCCTTTTCAACGGATTTTTATAGTTCGTTCTTGAGTTATGCTCTTACACAACTGTACCATGTAAGGGGGTCCCGCTAACATGTTTAACCATGCCATATTCTGTATGATTGTGCCTGTCCCAAGTAAGGAGCCTGTAATTCAGTGGTTGTCGTTTGTTTATATGTTACATATTTGTTTTTCGTTCATTTTTTGTACATAAATTAGGCCGTTAGTTTTCTCGATTGAATTGTTGAACATTGTCATTTCGGGGCCTTTTTAGCTGACTATGCGGTATGGGCTTTGTTAATCGTTGAAAGCCGAACGGCGACCTGTAGTTGTTAATTTCTGTGTCATTTGGTCTCTTGTGAAGAGTTGTCACATTGGCAAGCATACCACTTTATATATTTTTTTATATTTACAATACGAAAACTCGAAAACGTGAAGTTGAAAACCCGAAAATCGGAAAGAAAAATATTTCGCGATTTCATCCTAAAGAATATGAAGGGCGAAAACACGAAATGGCCTTAACCGGCCACCATAGTTATGTCATATAGTTTGTGATATATTTTGTTGTTTGAGTAATGTTTGTGTCGTTTCTACAGGTTGTTGAACAGTGGCAGGGCTTTCACCACATTAAGGAAAATAATATTAAGAATAAGTGGCATTCGATAGTGTCTAACTCTGCACACATGCACCAATAGAAAATGGCTTTGATTTTCAACTTTTATGCATAACATGTAGCCTTGGATCCTGCTCCTGAACTCAACTGTAGACGAAGCATTAGATTGAAATACCTGTAAACTGCCCCGTATCCTTCGGTCTGCAAATTTCAGCTCTCACACAGGATATTTGAAAATACCCGCCGTGTCGTGAAATTAGCAATTACCCGTTTTCGCCGGGATTCTTTAGCCTGTATACTGGTTTTATAAGTGATTTTGTTTTAAAATACCGACACATTCGTATTTCTTGCTGTACATCTTATTTCATTTAGCTGTGTTTAGTCTTAAGTGACCTATGAAGTACACGATTTCACTTGCCAGCTTTGGTCTCCAGCAGGTCCAGGACAGAGCCCTTGTATGGGAGCTTCGTGGGCCGGGAGGTCGAAGACCTTCGACGGAAAGCTGGGTTTTCAGCATTTGTTGTTGCAAATTTTGTGTACAAGAAAACATTAAATGTACTGGTCATTAATCATGATGATACATACTTTAGACATTAACGCAGAACAATCAGATCTAATGTTTTATTGGGTTTTTTTTAAATATGCTTTGCCAAGCGTAGACCAGAGAAGCCCTTTAATAAAGCAGTTCATTCCCAGTCCTATTTAGTATTTGCATATCTATTTCTTTCAGATTAAGATAATTGATGATACATATTGACGAACATGCATTCATTAAAAAATAGGCACATAAGCTCTGAGACTACTATATATATATAATTCATTTTTTTTATTCTTTAACCTTAAGTCTCCCCCGGCCACACAATCACACACACACACACACACACACACACACACACACACACACACACACACACACACACACACACACACACACACACACACACACACACACACACACACACACACACACACACACACACACACACACACACACACACACACACACACACACACACACACACACACACACACACACACACACACACACACACACACACACACACACACACACAGTTGATGCCTAATGCAGAAGTTCTGTTCCGTTCATACTATCTAATAAAAATTCAAGAAATTCATTCTTACTAATATATCGTGTACTGTTAACTCCCTATAAATACCGGTATCTGCATGCTTATTTGAATA
Source organism: Mytilus edulis (assembly GCF_963676685.1). Taxonomy (NCBI): domain Eukaryota; kingdom Metazoa; phylum Mollusca; class Bivalvia; order Mytilida; family Mytilidae; genus Mytilus; species Mytilus edulis. The sequence goes on along the minus strand of NC_092347.1, from coordinate 78,020,683 downwards.
AGTATATTGTTATTACATGTCGATTTGAGAGTACTTTATGTTACTGAAAGCTAGTTGATTGGTTAAATGCGGATTACCAAACGTCCAGTGGCAAATAGTTCATGCATGTTGAAGACAAAAACAAAACTATAATACATACAAGTCAACTGATAGGTCCTGTAGTAGGGGGTCGTCCAGGAATAAGGTCTAGAAATTTGGATTTGAGTGTTTTTTGGATATAGACAGACATTTTGCCTTTCAGCAGACAAACTTTGGACCTCCTCAACGAGTTGTTGCAAGTGTTTTAACGTACAGAAAGCGCAGAGTCCTCTCTAAACTATAAGAATCGTGTATTTGATCATAACATGTCAGGGTTTTCAGCATGTTGAGGTTCAAGTCAATTATTTGTTGATGGAAGTGAAATGATCGGTACCAAATTTCTAGTTTTTTTTTAACATACAATTCTATGCAATACTCCATTTACTCTATAAGAAAGGCTATTACATCTAAAATTTAAGAGTTTTGACGAATTCACGTGCATCTACAGATAATGCTGTCATTATCTAAAATAATACTTTTGTTAAAAAAATGTATGTTATCACCTGCCTAAAGTGCCTAACGGAAGCTATGTCCAAAACAATTTGTGTATTTGACAAAACATTGCTTTACTCCCCCTTTTTTACGCTTTCATGAATACACATGTGTACCGTCAAATTCTTAAAGGGACACTAGCTACGAGACATATAAACAAATGTAAAAAAGGATTTTGTTGGGGGTTCAACCATGAAGGAAAGTAAAATAGTGAAATAATATAATTCACTTTAAGATGCCAGTTTGGTTCAATTTTGTAAAAATAAGCTAAAAAAATATGTTTCGCTGATGAATTATTCACTTGCTAGTGGATTATTATTGAATCTATATTCATTTGAACTTCAATCTAACCCTTCACCTAGTGATGAACCAGATGCTCCGCAGGGCGCAACTTTATACGACCGCAGAGGTTGAACCCTGAACGGTTGGGGCAAGTATGGACACAACATTCAAGCTGGATTCAGCTCTAAATGTGGATTGTGATTAAATAGTTGACAAAGCATAGGTCTCTGACACAGAATGAATGTGGTCTAATGAACTTAAAATTTTTGTTTTGCCTTTGAGTAATTCACTATGCTGTTGAATAGTAATCCTCGCAAAAAAATGTTTGAAGAAATTTTCTTTTTATTTATGAAATCTGAAGTAAGAAAATTTGAACCCCCCATCCCCAATTTTTTTTTCACATCCCCCAGTTTCCTTTATTCCAAAACTTTCCAATGGAGTTTGCAACAATAATGTGCAATTGAAGATTTCTTGCTATTGCGCAATACTGTGGGATTGAAATTTTTTTGCTATTGCACAATACTGTGCAATTAAAGATTTCTTGCTATTGCTGAGTACAATACTTAATAAGATAATTTTGGATCCTGATTTGGACCAACTTGAAAACTGGGCCAATAATAAAAAATCTAAGTACATGTTGAGATTCAGCATATCAAAGAAGCCCAAGAATTCATTTTTTGTTCAAATCAAACTAAGTTTAATTTTGGACCCTTTGGACTTTAATGTAGACCAATTTGAAAACGGGACCAAAAATTAAGAATCTACATACACAGTTAGATTTGGCATATCAAAGAACCCGAATTATTAATTAATTTTTGATGAAATCAAACAAAGTTTAATTTTGGACCCCGATTTGGACCAACTTGAAAACTGGGCCAATAATCAAAAATCTAAGTACATTTTTAGATTCAGCATATCAAAGAACCCCAAGAATTCAATTTTTGTTAAAATCAATCTAAGTTTAATTTTGGACCCTTTGGACCTTAATGTAGACCAATTTGAAAACGGGACCAAAAATTAAGAATCTACATACACAGTTAGATTCGGCATATCAAAAAACCCCAATTATTCAATTTTTGATGAAATCAAACAAAGATTAATTTTGGACCCTTTGGGCCCCTAATTCCTAAACTGTTGGGACCAAAACTCCCAAAATCAATCCCAACCTTCCTTTTATGGTCATAAACCTTGTGTTTAAATTTCATAGATTTCTATTTACTTAAACTAAAGTTATAGTGCGAAAACCAAGAAAATGCTTATTTGGGCCCTTTTTGGCCCCTAATTCCTAAAATGTTGGGACCAAAACTCCCAAAATCAATCCCAACCTTCCTTTTGTGGTCATAAACCTTGTGTTAAAATTTCATAGATTTCTATTCACTTTTACTAAAGTTAGAGTGCGAAAACTAAAAGTATTCGGACGACGCAGACGACGACGCCAACGTGATACCAATATACGACCAAAATTTTTTTCAATTTTTGCGGTCGTATAATAATTCATGAATGAGAGTGTTCAGTAACTAAAATTAAAAGAATGTCAACCATGATTGAAAGTTAAACCATTTGATTGAATGATTCGATCCACAACAACTCATTCTCATCCAGGTCAAAACGATGATTAACATAATTTTTTTTATACTTTGATATGCAACCAAAGAGACCTCGAAAAATCTAACTGCACGACTTAGAGCACAAAACACGACGACAAAGCAGCCAACAATGTGGTGGTGGTATGCCGTAAATACTACACGGACGTTCTTATAAGAATAAAATTTTAAATTCATCTACATTCAAGTCCATCCGCTCCACAGAGAGTCATATAGCAAACAAACATATCACAACCACATCAACGCTTAAGGCTTCTTCTGAACATTTGAAGGTCCCTACTATGTATTGGCTACCTTATCAATAAACCATTTAAAGGTCGTTTCATCTCGGCCTCTAGTAAGTGTTCTACAACTAATCTTTCAGTGCCTTTAACTAGTTCATTAACTACTATTAAAGACCATTCTGTTAAAGACAAAATTCCTGGATATTTTGATAATACTGAACTGCCTCTTATTTGTTATATTTACAAGAAATCTACCCGGAAATATGTATTTAATTATAGCCAATTGTGTAAAGATGTAAATATCAGTAAAAATACAACTATGTCATGTAATTGCAGTAATTCCGAATACACTTATGGCCCCATTTCCCATGTCATAACAGGAGACCTTAACATCGTTCGCGACCTAGAGTTAAAATCATTCCTCAGTTATAAAGGACCTAAATATCGTCCCCCGTCAATTATTAATTGGAATGAGTGTCGTAATATCATCCACGACTCACTCCGTACCTACTGTTTGAAATAGGTAAAACGGGAAAAGGCTGACAAAAAATCTTTGGACTCTTTTTTTTTAATTCAGTAATGAAGATAGTTGATATTCGAATACAACATTTTAAAGAACATTTTACTCTCAACAACAACCATAAAAACACTTTTTCGCGTATCAAACATAAATTAAAAGAACTAGCCAAGGAATTTGTTTTTGTCCCGGCTGATAAAGCTGCTAATAATATCATTATTGTTTGACGTAAATTTTATATTGAGGTTCTGCAAAAAGAAAATCAGGAATTCACCAACATTCCAACTGACTTCATTTTCAGAAAACGACATCTGTAACAAAAACAAACTTTTGGCTACTTCTTTACAAATAGAACCAAATACAAAGAAAGTCCCAACTATGTACTGGCTTCCGAAGCTACACAAAAAAAACTTACAAATATAGATTTACTTCATCTTCAAGCCATTGTTCCACTACTAAATTGTCTATTCTACTTACTAGTACACTTGGTACAATAAAAAACCTGATAATAAATTGTTCAAATAAGGCCTTTGAAAATAGTGGAATTATTTACTTTTGGAGTGTCAAAAACTCGTTGGAAGTACTTGATAAATTGCATGCATATATTGGTGATTTTGAATCTGTTCAAAGTTTTGATTTTTCTACCCTATATACCACTTTGCCTAATATTTTCATTAAGAAAAAATTCACTGGGCATTTAAAAAGTCAGCCTGACTTCGAGTACATATGTTCAAACTCTTTTAGGTCATTTTTTAGTAGCAATAAACAAAAGAACTATGTCAATTGGACATGCCTTGATACTATATATGAATTTTTACTTGATAACATTTTTGTTCGCTTTGGAGATTCCGTATATCGTCAAGTTATTGGAATTCCAATGGAGACTAACTGTGCACCACTTATTGCGGACCTGTTTTTGTATTGTTTTAAGTTACAATTTATGACTAAAATTAGCAAAGACCTATCGAAACAACATTTGATACAAAAATCTAACAATACGTTTAGATATTTGGATGATATATTGGCTCTCAATAATGACGACTTCAGTATGTATACTATAAAAATTTATCCTGTTGGACTTACTTTAAATAAAGCTAATACTAACAATGACCACTTCCCTTTCCTCGATCTTGATATCTATATCATTAACGGGAAGCTTAGTACAAAAATGTATGATAAAAGAGATGATTTTTCATTTCCTATTGTTAATTATCAATTTTTAGATGGTGACGTTCCCTTGTCACCATCTTATGGTGTCCATATATCTCAACTTGTCCAATTCGCTCGTGTATGTAACAACGTATTAGATTTTAGCGAGAGAAATTTATGTATTACTGAAAAATAATTACAGGGTTTTCGATATCACAAACTAGTCAAAACATTTACTAAATTTTATAATCGGTATAAGGAAATAATTCGTAAATATAACTCAACATGCAGACATCTTATACGTTCAGGTATTTCACATCCAATCTTTTATGGTAATATTCTTTACAAAGCACAAAAATGTCAGTATTCACTTCAAAAGCTTACAAAACCTTTAAACAGACTTATTTTCAAAGAAGGGATATAGTTACAATACTCTTGTCAGGTCATTAAAGATTGCATATTTTGGCTTTAATCTTGATTCACTTATATAGGGTCTTTGCATCGGAACTTTAAAATTTAAAAAACAGTTGTTGGCATGACACGGGTTATGTTCTTCTCATATATTTTATGATAGTATGATACTAAACCCCTAACGGGAGGGATTGTACCTGATATTCATATGATGAAGACATAATCTTTCAATCAGTTCAATTGAGGTCTGGAGCTGGCATGTCAGTTAACTGCTAGTAGTCTGTTCTTATTTATGTATTATTGTCATTTTATTTATTTTCTTTGTTACATCTTCTGACATCGGACTCGGACTTCTCTTGAACTGAATTTTAAAATAATGTGCGTATTGTTATGCGTTTACTTTTCTACATTGGCTAGAGGTATAGGGAGAGGGTTGAGATCTAAAAAAAATGTTTAACCCAGCCGCAATTTTGCGCCTGTCCCAAGTCAGGAACCTCTGGCCTTTGTTAGTCTTGTATGATTTTTAATTTAAGTTTCTTGTGTATAATTCGGAGTTTAGTATGACGTCCATTATCACTGTACTAGTATACATTTTTTAAGGGGCCAGCTGAAGGACGCCTCCGGGTGCGGGAGTTTCTCGCTACATTGAAGACCCAATGGTGGCCTTCGGCTGTTGTCTGCTCTGCGGTCGGGTTGTTGTCGCTTGGACACATTCCCCATTTCCTTTCTCAATTTTATTACTGGTAAATTATTAAACTAGGGATAACGGTTACCATAAATTACTTAAAACCTTTTCTAAATTTTTCAATAGATATAAAGATTTGGTTTTGAAGTTTGGTTGGACCTGTAGAAAACTTATTTCAAACGGGATAGCACATCCTCATTTTTACGGAAATGTTGTTAACCGTGCCCGGAAATTTAGAAATGATCCCTGTAAACTTATCGCTCCTTTAAATAAACTTATTCTAAAAGGTAACCAATTCAACACTGTAATAAGATCATTGAATATTGTTTTTATTGGTATAAATATTGATTTTGTAATCAGTAAATTAAAAGCAAACTAAATATTACTAGTATGTTATATACATATACACATTCATGGATCTACAATCTGTCGATACCTGTAACTTGTCATTGCATAAGGTCATGTTTTTCTCTGACTGTTTATGACATCTTTACACTAAATCCATTGAATGTTGGATGTGTACGGATTGATAATTTAGTTTTAGATGCATGATTTTTTTATTAGTTGTAAATGGCTTTGAACTAGCTGTCAGATAACTGCGAGTACTCTCAGATCTGTTCCTAGTGTCTTTTTGTTGTCGGGATGTACAAGTACCCGGCCACGTCCACTTGTATGTTTGTCCATCTGATGAGTTAAGCCTTTTTCAACTGATTTTTATAGTTCGTTCTTATGTGGTACTATTATACCACTGTCCCAGGTTAGGGGGAGGATTGGGATCCCGCTAACATGTTTAACTCCGCCACATTATTTATGTATGTGCCCATCCCAAGTCAGGAGCCTGTAGTTCAGTGGTTGTCGTTTGTTAATGTGTTACACATTTGTTTTTCGTTCATTTTTTTATATAAATAAGGCCGTTAATTTTCTCGTTTGACTGATTGTTTTACATTGTCATATCGGGGCCTTTTATAGCTGACTATGCGGTATGGGCCTTGCTCATTGTTCGGCTATAGCTGTTAATTTCTGTGTTATTTTGGTCTCTTGTGGACAGTTGTCTCATTGGCAATCATACCACATCATCTTTTTTTTTATATTAGCTACCTATTTATATCTATATCAATGTTTATATCGGGTAATATGACCGCCATCGATAGTCTCTGGAGGCCAGTCACATGCACTTTGGAGATGGTTAATTAGATGGCGTCTAGACTATAAAATACACACGAATTGTGGATACATATTATTGAGCCTATGCGTTGCAAATTGTTTATTTTAGACTTTTATACATGTTTTATCATTTTCATGTTATATAATTTTAGTATGTTATTATAACTGATCATAAATCAATATGATAATTTAAGTATAATCAGTGAACATGAATTTGACAGCTAGTGCCCCTTTAAATTTTTATATATTTTTTTTATTAAGACTAAGCCTAATTGAATGGAAATACATATCACTGAGGAGATTCAGAATATTACTTGATCTTACTTCGTAAAATAGCTGAAAAAGTACCGTATTTTTTTTTGTAGGTCAGGCATGACCTGCATTTTCATTTTCATAGGTTGACATGTATGGATTAAATCTGGATGTCTTCCTATATAACGTGCATATTGGATTGGAATAATCAAATACAAATAGTGCTTTCTTGTGCTATATCAATTAACATTTTTTTGTGGTAATTCAGATAAACCATAAAATATATTTTTGCGTGTCATTTAATTTCAAAATTTTATTAGAAATACTGTTTATTGTGAATCCTATAGCTGCTAAAAAATAAAATTAAAATTAACGTTGAACTTAAATTTATTGATTTTGTAAAATAACTATTATGGATACGAGATTTCACGAGGTTTTCTGGGTGGTCTCAAAACGGAAACAGGAATGTTGTTGTGTTAAGACGTTCAACAATGATAAATTTTGTCACAATACTGGATTTTTCAAGGACTTCTATCATCGGCAATGGGTTAAACATGAACTATACGCATACATTCTAACTCAGGAATCTTATTGTTTTGTTTATTGCGTGTTCTATTCGTAAAAGACAGGTTTTCTTAAATTCCGGCGAGTGGGAGGTGAATAGAAAAGCCATTGAATATTTCAAAACATGGAAGACCGAGAAAGCATATACTCATCAAATTATTCTCAGTCCTCTATTCCAATAACACCTCCGGGATTAGAAGCAATATATAATGCATGTAGAAGACAATATCAAGACCAACCAAATCCTCTCCAAGTCACAGCATTAGTCAAATATTGGTAAGAACACGACACACCTAGTCTTTTCATTCACAATGACATTGTACATGCAGTTAGGGTAACACGAATGACCGAATAACACTGTTATTATCCGAATTACACTTGTAATGACCGAATAACACTTGAAATTTTGATATTATCACATTGGTGACTTTTGAACATTGATTATTAAATAATAATGTATTATCGGTGAATTTTATAACTTAAAAATGATTTACAAAAAGCAGATAAGTTCATAAAATTAATTGTGAATTTAGTGTGTACATCGAACATGGCGGCCATATACCTTATCGCTATTTGTCCGCCATTACTGGATATCACACAGGTTCCCGCAAAATTTTGACGTCACAATACAAAATATCTGACGCCACAATGGAAAAGTGATTGCTGTATATGCGTCAAAAGTTCCAGCGACCGGGTCAGCCGGGATTAGCAATAAGGTGTATTGTGATTTCTGTGGTGGCCATATTGGATGTACACACTAAACTTTAAAAGTTTTTAACCGGATTTTTGTGACAAAAATGTCGGTTATTGATTTGGGGATGTACGACGGGCGGATGGCAATCAAATTTTGTCCGTGCATTAACTCATGAACTGTTCTACCAAAGCTTCCGAAATTTTAATATGCTGTTACTGATGACAAAATGGATGTCAAGTTCAATAATGACGATTTTGACTTTTACCGTTCAGGAGTTATGGTTCTTGAAAAATTGAAAAATGGTGTTTCCCGTCGTGTCCGTGCATTTTCTCATGAACCATTAACCAAAGCTTTTGAAATTTTTATATGTTGTTACTGATGACAAAATAGAGGTCAAGGTCAATAATGACGATTTTGACTTTTACCGTTCAGGAGTTATGGTTCTTGAAAGATCGTAAAATGGCTTTTCCATTCACGTTGTTGCATTTACTCATGAACCATTCAATCTAAGCTTTTCAAATTTTAATATGTTGATACTAATGACAAAATGGAGGTCAAATTTGATATTGACGATTTTCACTTTCACCATTCATCAGTAATGGTTCTTGTGATATTGCCAGGACACAAATAAATGTTAATAAATCGGGTTTGCTGTCGTTGTGACAGCCTCTTGTTTATGAACTTATCTGCTTTCTGTAAATCATTTATAAGTTATAAAATACATCGATAATATACTATTAATTAATAATCAATGTTTAAAAGTCACCAATATGTGCTAATATTGAAATTCCAAGTGTTATTCGGTCATTACAAGTGTTATTCTGATATTAACAGTGTTATTCGGTCATTCGAGGTACCGCATGCAGTTACATTAGTGTACCAAATATTTCACCCATACATTCGATAGGGTAACTATTAATGTGATAAGGTCATTTGAAACCAAGCCATACATCTCCAATTCTTGATGTTTAGCATACTGACTGTATTCATGTCAGTTATCATGGCCTATTACATGGTCATGTCATTTGTATTTATTATACCTTACATATATTTTAAACAATTCTATTGGGTGAAACGTTATCACGTGACATGGAATAATTCAGTTGTTTTTCATTCAATTGCAAAGAAGGATGAATAACCCTAAAAATTTCCACCAGCGGTGAATAACCCTATTATTCACCGGTGAATAACCTTTTGAGTTTGTTGTTTTTTACTTGAGTTATCTCCCATGAAAATGACGTCACAGACGTAAATAAACAAAATGGCAGCGTTCACGGTAGACTGGAAGCCCACCGAGAGAAGAGAAAATAAGGCATTGGACATGAAAAGAGTGCCAGCAGCCGATGATGTATCTTATAAAAAGGTCCTTTTCAGGACCATCAATATTTTACAAAAAGATTCTACCTTAAGATTGTTGTACATTTGAGAAATTCTAGAACACAAAGCCGTCAAAGGTATTTTTGTGTGTGTTATAAAAAGTCCAAAGAATATAGTAACTAAGTGTTCGAAAGGCCTTTCCACTGTTAGTTCGGTATAATAAAACAATTGTGGCCCCTTAGAATCGATGAATATCCAAAATTGTCAACCCTCAAAAGTTATTTCACTTCGGGCTGCGCCCTCAATGAAATAACCTTCTCGTGTTGACAATTTTGGATATTCACCTCTTCAACGGGCCATAATTGTATAATGTTATTTGAAGAATGTGAACCAGACCAGAATATCTAGGTTTTATAATAGGATTAAATTGGACATGTATGTGCACTTCTTGAGGTACATTGTATCATGTTATCCAGGAGCATCAACTATTGTTAACTGCTCTGGCACTGTCAAATGACTGTCATACATGTATACATTGTATATACATGTATTGTACAATGTTATATTATTCAAGTTTGGTAATTTCATTGTTCACATTGTAAAATAAAGAAACAAGTTTACATAAGATGAAGACTCCTCTGACAATGTACATGTTGATCAAGGCCAAAATGAATTCATTGACCAGCATTAATTTACAAAATCTGAATATACTGCATGCTTAATTGCATACAGATAAAAGCTGTCTCCCCCACTCCACCCATAATTTATACAATATGAAAGCAAGTTTATAAGTAAGTGACCTTCACATTTGAGCTAGAAAACCTTAAAAACTGGACAATACAGTAAACATGGTAAATAATACATTGTAAATTGTAAGTCATTTAAAAAAAGAAGATGTGGTATGATTGCCAATGAAACAACTCTCTACAAGAGACCAAATTAAATGACACAGAAATAATAATTGCACGTATACATGTAGGTCACTGTACAGCCTTCAACAATGAACAAAGTCCATACCGCGTGTTCACTGATCATGAACTTAAAGAGATATGTATTTTAGATTAAAAGCTGATCTGATAGTCAGAGTTTTGGCTCATGTCAGTTAAGATGCTGTTAGATCTAAAAATTAAATAGATGTTTTAGAATTAATTTCATGTTGAAATAATTTGGAAAAAACTTTTATATTGGTGTCACGTCGTCTTCGTTGTCAGCGTCGTCCGAAGACGGATGGTTTCCATATACATTTTGTAAAGGTAAAAAAAAACTAATAACTTTAGTATAAGTAATAAAAATAAATAGAAAAGAATAAAATTTTAACACAATGTTTTTAACCTCAAAAGGAAGCTTGAGATTGATTTTTGGGTTATGGTCCCTAAGGTTCAGAAATTAGGGGTCCAAAGGGGCCCAAAACAAGCATTTATCTAGTTTCAGGGCAATTAAGTTGTGTATAAATATTTCAATTGCTCTGAAATTGTACCAGATATTTGTTTTGAGGCGATTAATATTCAACAGCATTGCTCAAAAGCCAAAAAAAATAATTGTTAAGTTTATTAGACAACATTCATTCTGTGTCAGAAACCTATGCTGTGTCAACTATTTAATCAAATCCAAATTCAGAGCTACATGTATATCAAGTTTGAATGTAGTGTCCATACTTGCCCCAACTGTTCAGGGTTCGACCTCTGCAGTTGTATAAAGCTGCGCCCTGCAGAGCATCTGGTTTCTTATATAAACTCTCATTGTTTTATCACGAATTCGAACAACTTACACAATTACATAATGACAACTATCAAGACAAAAAGAACAGTTGTTAAATCTTTTGATTTTTTTTAAAGTCAGATTTGTCATAGGCCTAAATCATGCTTTTAAGGGCATACGATACAGTTACAGTGGAGGTAATAAGGTTGCTAGCGTAAAATGTTATTTTCGCGATGTCAAACTGTGACATATCGAGAAAAGATGCATTTTTGACTGATTTTTATCATTCAAACTGATTTAATTTGAAAACGAGTGCATGGACCCCTATTTTTTAAAATGACATTTTGTTTCATTTTGCATGGAGATTATGTGGACCAAATTTTATAAAACTGTAAATAGTGCATTTTTTAAAAATTTTGATAAATATACAGCAAAAAATGACGTTTTTTTCTCAATTCATGATCATTTGATAAATATGTGTTATTTCTGAATAAAAAAAATGCATAAACTTTTATGATACTTATAAAATACAGAAATTACAAATTATTTAACAAAAAACAATTTGTGTTTATATTTTAAAACAAAAAAGTTATGGCTTTCTTTCGAAAGGGAAAATACGGCCACAAATCCGAATTTTGAGCAAATATACAAAATTTTGACCTTATTTAACTCAAAAAGTAGCACATGAAGGTAAATTTTGTATTACATATTTGATTTAATCAGGTAAAAAATTAGCCTATATGCAAATTTTCATCAAACTGTAAATACGGGATCAAAACTGTATTTTAAAAGTAAAATAACGTTACAAAAATAATGTGCACTGTACATGTACTTCCATATGGAAAGTCCGTAATAAAATGTCAAAATAAAAAGCTCAAACACATTAAATGAATGGATAATGAATGACTTCTAGCAAGATGTACAATGATGTACTATAACATATGTATATGGACCATAAAGGCAACATAAAATCATGCTTTGAGTCAAATTGACATAATTTTAGATTTTTTGTTCTTTGCATGTTTTTATCATATGGTTTCGAAATAATGGCCCATTGATTTTTATATATTCGTTCCACATGTAACTACTATTATTTCAACTTGGAATTATTTTTATGTCCCTTTTATGGGCATTACATGTACATTGTATGTTATCTGGTCTGTGTCTGTTCGTTGGATCGTTCGTTCATCCCACTTCAGGTTTAAGTTTTTGGTCGAGGTAATTTTTGATGAAGTTGAGTCCCATTAATTTGAAACTTACTTAGTAGATATGATCTTTCCAATTTTAATACCAAATTAGAGATTTTATCCCATTTTCACGGTCCCCTGAACATAGAAAATGATAGTGCTAATGGTGCATCCGTGTACTGTGGACACATTCTTGTTAATTTTGGAATTTGTATAATTTCTTGTGCTTGAAATTTTTAATAAATTCCATGTTTATTCTGTATTATAATGATCTATGTGGTGCACAACACTACCTATTGCAAAGAAGGATGTGCATTTTCAATAGAAAGTACTGGGCCACGAACAACACTATCTACATGTACATCATTACATGTATAAAAAAATACATTTATATTTATGGAAAGTGTAACGCACAGCTCAACATTTGTACATGTAGCAGTATGTTAGGGAGGCAGAACATTTAACACTTTTTTTGCCTGAATTGCTCTGGGTTGGTTCTTCCTATACAAATGTAATATTGAATTTAGATAAATTGTATATTCAACATATTTCAGTACAGAAGTAACATTTAATAAACTTGAGACTATTTGATATAAATGTATATATATATATATATAAGTTGTACTTGTTTCAGTAGAAAAAATAGGAACATATGTTCATACATTTTAAAAAATAGGGTAAATCGTATAGAAATTCTTCGGGTCAAGATTTTATTCAATAGCCATTACCTACATTTGTATCATAAATGAATTGATCAATGGTCTCAAAAGAAAGTGTTTGGCATTCTTTCAAAGAAGTGTAAAATGTATGACTAGAGTTTCAGATATCATTGTTTAAAATCATTTTATTCTTTCTAACAATTTTCCGAGTGGATACATTAAGCTGAATGTACAAATGTACGTAATTTGTGTATGATTAACAGATTAAAAAGAAATGAAGGCAGATATTGTTAGTAATCTTTTGTCTTCAATTTTCATTTCCCATAAATACCCACTTTTATTTTTATGTGTACATTTTAAAAATAATAACATATATAATGAGCAATTTTAAAAACTGCTTATTCATGTACATGAACATACAGTCATACAATAGATTTTCCGGAAAGTTCCTCAACTTGAAATTGCAATCACATAGGTACAGAAGTTATAACATTTTGAATATATATGGAGATCTAGACCCTAGGAACATTTCTATTGCCAGTCCTTTTCCAACAACATGGTACAATGTAATTAAAAAGTCCCTGTTATTGACAGTAATACATCAGTGTTTTCCTTTTTTCACTAAGGTAAGGTGGGTGTTTTAAAAAAATCACTTGCAACCGGGTGTATTTTTAGCTCACCTGGCCCGAAGGGCCAAGTGAGCTTTTCTCATCACTTGGCGTCCGGCGTCCGTCGTCCGTCGTCTGGCGTCGTTAACTTTTACAAAAATCTTCTCCTCTGAAACTACTGGGCCAAATTTAACCAAACTTATTTATTTTTTTATATCTAGTTTAAAAAATGTGTTCGGTTACCCGGCCAACCAACCAAGATGGCCGCCATGGCTAAAAATAGAACATAGGGGTAAAATGCAGTTTTTGGCTTATAACTCTGAAACCGAACCATTTAGAGCAAATCTGACATGGGGTTAAATTGTTTATTAAGTCAAGATCTATCTGCCCTGAAATTTTCAGACGAATCGGACAACCGGTTGTTGGGTTGCTGCCCCTGAATTGGCAATTTTAAGGAAATTTTGCCGTTATATGGTTATTATCTTGAATATTATTATAGATAGAGATAAACTGTAAACAGCAATAATGTTCAGCAAAGTAAAATCTACAAATAAGTCAACATGACCGAAATGGTCAGTTGACCCATATAGGAGTTATTGCCCTTTATAGTCAATTTTTAACCATTTTTCGTAAATCTTAGTAATCTTTTACAAAAATCTTCTCCTCTGAAACTACTTGGCAAAATTTATCCAAACTTGGCCACAATTATCTTTGGGGTATCTAGTTTAAAAAATGTGTCCGGTGACCCGGCCAACCAACCAAGATGGCCGCCACGGCTAAAAATAGAACATAGGGGTAAAATGCAGTTTTTGGCTTATAACTTAAAAACCAAAGCATTTAGAGCAAATCTGACAATTGGTAAAATTGTTTATCAGGTCAAGATCTATTTACCCTGAAATTTTCAGATGAATCTGACAACCTGTTGTTGGGTTGCTGCCCCTGAATTGGTAATTTTAAGGAAATTTTACTGTTTTTGGTTATTATCTTGAAAATTATTATAGATAGAAATAAACTGTAAACAGCAATAATGTTCAGCAAAGTAAGATTTACAAATAAGTCAACATGACCGAAATGGTCAGTTGACCAATATAGGAGTTGTTGCCCTTTATAGTCAATTTTTAACCATTTTTCGTAAATCTTAGTAATCTTTTACAAAAATCTTCTCCTCTGAAACTACTGGGCCAAATTAATCCAAACTTATCCACAATCATCTTTTGGTTATCTAGTTTAAAAAATGTGTCTGATGACCCGGCCATCCAACCAAGATGGCCGCCATGGCTAAAAATAGAACATAGGGGGAAAATGCAGTTTTTGGCTTATAACTCAAAAACCAAAGCCTTTAGAGCAAATCTGACACGGGGGTCAAATTGTTTATCAGGTCAAGATCTATCTGCCCTGAAATTTTCAGATAAATCGGACAACCCGTTGTTGGGTTGCTGCCCCTGAATTGGTAATTTTAAGGAAATTTTACTGTTTTTGGTTATTATCTTGAAAATTATTATAGATAGAAATAAACTGTAAACAGCAATAATGTTCAGCAAAGTAAGATTTACAAATAAGTCAACATGACCGAAATGGTCAGTTGACCCATATAGGAGTTATTGCCCTTTATAGTCAATTTTTAACCATTTTTCGTAAATCTTAGTAATCTTTTACAAAAATCTTCTCCTCTGAAACTGATGGGCCAAATTAATCCAAACTTATCCACAATCATCTTTGGGGTATCTAGTTTAAAAAATGTGTCCGATGACCTGGCCATCCAACCAAGATGGCCGCCATGGCTAAAAATAGAACATAGGGGTAAAATGCAGTTTTTGGCTTATAACTCAAAAACCAAAGCGTTTAGAGCAAATCTGACAGGGGTTAAATTGTTTATCAGGTCAAGATCTATCTGCCCCAAAATTTTCAAATGAATCCGACAACCCGTTGTTGGGTTGCTGCCCCTGAATTGGTAATTTTAAGGAAATTTTGCTGTTTTTGGTTATTGTCTTGAATATTATTATAGATAGAGATAAACTGTAAACAGCAATAATGTTCAGCAAAGTAAGATTTACAAATAAGTCAACATGACCGAAATGGTCAATTGACCCCCTAAGGAGTTATTGTCCTTTATAGTCAATTTTCAACAATTTTTATAAAATTGTAAATTTTTACTAAAATTTTCCACTGAAACTACTGGGCCAAGTTCATTATAGATAGAGATAATTGTAAGCTGCAAGGATGTTCAGTAAAGTAAGATGTACAAACACATCACCATCACCAAAATACAATTTTGTCATGAATCCATCTGCTTCCTTTGTTTAATAGTCACATAGACCAAGGTGAGCGACACAGGCTCTTTAGAGCCTCTAGTTTAAAATGTCCAACCGTTTTTTTTATTTACTGTCATGACTGTGGGTGCACATGGGGGTCACAAAAATAAAGATAAGTATAAATATTCACATTTAATGGAGTTGAACAAACATAAATAGAAGTAGTCATATTAATTGTCAAATATTCTTTGATTGATTTTTTTCAACAATTTATCATCTCTTTTCTCTCTTCTTTCATTTTCAATTTTATGCATCAGCATGGATTTAACAACAACACTTAACTTCTTTGTTTCTTTGTCCACACTTTTTGATATTATTTATCAAAATATGTCTCTTTTTAAAATTTCCCCAGATTTTAAGTGCTAGTCTTTCATTCGACAAGTTTGTTTTGTGCATCTCTGATAACAGATGGCTCTTGCAGGTCTCCCTCCTCCTGCGAATGCAAGGCCTCCCCATCCAGGTTTCTGTCCTGTTTCTTGCTTTTGTGCCGTATTTTTGGCACACAGAACAGTAGTATCCTTCCTCTGTGACTATAAACCATTTGAAGTCTTGCTCATAATTGTCTTCACTTGGGTGTCTTTTCCGTTGTTTGGTTGATTTTTGTTCAATTTCCACAACTTCAACATTACTATCAATTTTATTTAACTTATTTGGTCTGGTATTTTCTTTATCATCATCGTCATCTGCCTTTCATTTTCCCCAATTGATAAATGAAAACATTGAAATTTGACAATTGGACCCCATCTTTGTCAATGAAAACAAATCAGCGAGGCGCGAATAGTATTCAAATTTTAAGGTACAGAATTTTGAAAAAAAAGCCTACCACCTCCTAAAATTGAAAGGTGGTCAGCTTTCAAAAGAAGGTGGTGAGCACACCCGGCTTAAATGCTGAATGAAAAACACTGTACATGTCATGGTAATGTATTAGTATATACAAAATGTAGGCATACATGTACAGTATGGGAGACCCATTCATTCAATATACATGTATATTGACACTTTCCTAGTGAGACTTGATTAATTTTATGCAAATTTGGCCTACAGATCTAGTCCTGCCCTGTTATTGTGTTTTGCAGACTGATCTTAACATACTATCCTACATGCAGAGTCATTTAAACTCATAAAAAAAGGATTTTTGTAGATTTTTGTAATTAGTCACGCCAATATTGCATGAAATTGAACCTGACCTTAAAGAAATTGCAAAAGAAGATTTTTCAGTTTTAATCTTTAGCAATGTACATTGTGTGTGTGTACCCCAAATATACACAGAAAAAAGTCTAACAAAACAATTTGGGAAAGATTAATTCCTATGGAAATCAACATTGGTACAGGGAGATAACTCTTCAAAAAAGGCAGAAATATCAATAAAAAATGTTACAAAATTATAACTTTACCACTTCTATTCAGCAGTATAGATTGATTCTTGAAATGTTAGTCATCTTTAGAGTACATTTGTATAACAAATAACTAGAAGGTGTTTTCATACCTTAAAAAGTGTTATCAAGCTACAAGTACATCCTAGACTTTGTAATTCATTAGTTGACCATTTATTAAATTAACAACATTTCAAGGTATAGAATCTCAAATTTGATAAAAGATAATGAAGCATATTTTCTTCTTTTTGTGGTTTACAGTTTCTTTAAACAAGGTAGATACTGAACAAATATAATTTACAGATAAAAAAAAAATACCAAATTTTCACATTATTATTTGAAATGGTCACAAAGCCACAAATTTGCAATTTCTTTGAAGAAAAATGTGCAAAATGTTTTTTTACATTTTATGAGCAGATTATATGATGTAGCCAAATACTAACCTTTAACCCCATCATATTATATATAACATTTACATAAATAACTTATCATGACCATTAAAAATTTCAGTCATGATTGTTAAAATGGAAAGTACATTATATGTATATAGAATTATAAATTAGAAAAAAATATTTAAATCAAATAAAACTATTTGATGCCGGACAGTGCACTGGGGATAAAGACACATTGTTTATTAATACATATTTATCTTGTTATTTAATAAAAAATGCTATGTTTGATTGAAAACTGATAATTTCACATTCTTCCCATTTTGGGGTATGAAGTATTGATTGACAAATGATATCAGTTGTACTTGCTAACTGTTCTACATCAGACAGCTTTGTTTAATCTTTTCTATTGTAGTTTGCTATTAAATCATTTTAAAGATTAGCTGAAGTATCTGAATAGTAGGCCAAAGTTAAATATTAAATAAACTGAGAATTAAATATTTATGACACCTCCCAGTCAGTTCTGTTTAGAAGATTATCACTCCAATGTCCCCTGCGATGATAAAAGATCACTCCAATGTGGCCTCCGCGTAGTCGCTATTTTTCAATAGAAGCTTTTTAATTGGATCAATTAAGTTAAATGATAGTTTTGATGTAAATAAATTTAATTTTGTCATCAAGGTTGGGAGACCTTCTGTGTGAGAACTAAACAAATACCGATATTTAAGATTATTTATCTCTCTCAGGTTTTGTAAACGCTTCATGTATGACCCTATTGATTTTATAGTGATTTTTATCTCACGCTTGGTGTTTGTATAAATACATGTATCTCAGCAGCTGACGACTCCAGTGACATTTAGAATGGGGTATATACCACATGCGGATATTTGTTATGGTTTTCAATACACATACCCAAGAATCTTGAGGTTAAGAATCCATCAGTAAAAAATAGGTTTGTTATTATTACTTCTGTGTTTCAAAGTTCAAGTTCAAAGCAAATTTATACTTAAATCAAAATTGAATGAGAACTTAAAGGAAGGATGAGCTGGCCTACCCTTTATTGTACAAAAAGGGGTGAGTATATAATGAGAAGAGTTTTTTAGGGGGGGGGGGGTGTTGCTGCAATTTTTAAAGGGAGTATTTTGATTGTGAATGGCAGCATCCCTTCACCCCCTCACCCAACCCCCCCATTCCACTTCTAAAAAAATTAAATTATGACCTATTATTTACAAAAAAGGCCCTCTTCAGATGTAATTGTGTTTATCTACTTGGGACACTAGAGATGGTAATTAATTTAATAGAATCAATAAAAATTGAATGAATTAAGAAAATATGCAGGTAACTTCATAGAGGAGTTCAAGTTTAGTGTGAACACTTTTTTCTCTTTAAAAGAACTTTGAAGTAACTTAAGCTTCTAAAAGTCTTTACATGTTAGGAAACAAACTAATTTTTTCCAATATAAAACTGCTGTCATTTTCATGTTTGAAATATTTTAATAAAGTAATTCATAAAGAATTGAATGTTGACAGAATGTGAAGACATTAAAAAGAGATGGAATTGTAGGTTTCTATAGATATTTAATTTTATAGTTGGAATGTAAACCATAATATCACTGAGGAGGGTAGACCATTAACTTGTAGACTCTATGAGGTGGGAAATAAAATTGAAAAATTGTCTGAACGTATTGTTCTGTCATTCAATAGCAATACAATGTCTTGTTATGGAAATAGTTTCCCTTCAAATGCGGTTTCTATATCTGGTGTGTTTATTAATTTATATTCTAATTTTACCAATTAAAGATACATTTGAATGAGATATAATTGACCAGGTGAATCAGAGAGATTTAAATCCCACAAAGTTTGTTTTTCTATAGGGTCGCGCTTGATTGCATTAAAAACACTCATGCTATTGAAAATAGTGTAAACTATCGTAAGACTTTTGTTTACATGATAGCAGGGGGTCTCAGGCGTTGCCGCTAGGAGAGTTATTTTATTGACACCAATAAACACTAGGGGGTGATCCTCATCAACTGAAACCTTGGGTGGTACACTGTTTCTATGACAACTATCTAAGCTCTTTTAAGGTGGATAAATAAATATTACAGCATGAGTCTTTAAATCAATAATAATTTCTAGCGGAGGTGAACAGTGGTGGCATTGTGTGGGGGGAATTACACGATATTAAATACCTAATTTAAACATTAACGTTCCAAATGGAAGATGAGACAAATATTTTTTAAAACACAGGTATCGGCAAGAATTTAAACACCTGTCGAGGTAGATAGTTCAATGATAAAAGAGAATCAGTGTGGTGTAAGGTTACATGTTGCATGGAATATAAATTTATGGATTATAGATTCGTGAAAATATTTGGAATTAATACTTTTGAATTGTGACGAAAAACAATACTATTCAGTGTTGTTTGGATATTGTCTGTTAGACGACGACATTTTTTGCACATTGCAAAAATGAGAGAAGTTTGTCGATGCCAGTAAGTTTCATTTACTTATTACTGGTATAGTTATTGCAATAATATTTATACATAATTAGTAATAAGTTGTATTATAATCATGATAATGGAAAATGGTTAAGATTTTTTTTTCATGAAATATGTTTTTTTCCAATATTATTTTATATCATGAATGATAGTTGTTTAAATCCACTTTCTGAACTGTGCTACATAAATTACACGACTGCCATTTGTTATAATAGAGGAAGGCAGAATACCTGAAGAGAACCAACGTTTCCTAGGATTTTTTATTACTTCTAAATATGGGAATGATTTTATTTTGATTTTGAAAAATTGCTTACTGTGGAGTGTTCAGTTAACTTTGATTCAATTAATATTAGTTTGTCTTGAAATACTACATTGTATTATATCCGTGACAGTGTATTTTGCTTTTTCTGAACATATATATCAAAAAAGTTTGTTAAATTTTTACTATTATTATTTTTTCATACAAATTTGAATATATTAGTACCAACTGGCTTGAAATCTGGAGAAATATAAAGCTGCTTTAAATTTTAACATGTTAAAATTTGATATTTTTTACTTATAGGGTGTAATCTTGGAAGCAGATTTGACCCCATGATATAACAAAAAATGGAGTTTGCTTTCTCTGTGTTATGTACAAACGTACATGTACATGGTGTTTGTATAATACAATTTTAAAATTTAGTTTTACAAATGTGTGTGTATATAAACACCTAAAAAGTGTACAAAACAACATGAACAACAAAATTAGGAACCATTATTGGTGTTGTTTTGTACATGTTTATATAATTTATTTATTGTGTACATGTATCATTACTCATATCAATCCATGGCCAGCTCCCTCGTGGGAATGAACATTGACTATATATAATGAAGATCATGTAGACTAAAATATTATTTAAATAATTGAAATATTGAAAATAATGTAATCGCTGATGGATTTGTGTTAATTTTGGTAATAGTATTTGTACATTTCACATGTGAATTTATGAATGACATTTTTCTCATTTCAGGCTTGGAGGTCCAGATCCTTTGGACTACATTAGTATGTACTCTAATCCAGGTGATGAAAACCGAGGAATACCTCCCCACTGGCATTATATAAGTTACGGACTGTCAGACTTGCATGGAGATGGTCGAGTACATGAGTAAGTTTCAGACTGAATCAAACTCTTACAATCATCAAACTTGAAGATAAAATGATAAAGTTCATGGTCAGAAAAAGTGGACCAAGGAAATGAACAAAATGGTGTTGTGCACTTGGGAATTTTCCTTGTGACATATAAAACTGATAAACATGCACTAATCTTTGTGTAATCTTTCTGTATAAATGAAGAAGAACCTTCTAGAATTATTTAAATCTAATGCAACAGTATTGGATATTTTGACTCCATATTTCATGAATTTTACAATGAATATAGATTATTAGATATTATAAACATCATTTAGACAAAAGCCTTCATTACCTTTTCTTTATTATTTTATATAAAATTTTAGAATTACTCAATATCTTAATCAATTTACAATATTTTTAGAATAGTCAGGAATTGTTGCTGTTTCTTAGCATATTTTCACACAAAGTTAAATTTTGATATTACAATCAAACTAAAAAAATTGATGTGAAATTTAAAAAATGAAAGGATCGTTAATTTTTTTTAAAGTTAAAATTTCAAAAAAATTGTCACAGTAAAAAGCATTATAATCTACATATACTGCTAATAGAAAATGGGAGAAGAAATTAAATATTTTTATACGCTATATAAATTTGTGAAAAAAAGAGTAAAGGTACATGTATTTCTTTGATCTGACTAATGTGATTTTAATCTTTGCACAAATCTTTCGCTATGTTGTATACTTGATATCTAAAAAAATTGCAACAAGTGACTTTTGTTACAGAGAATCAAACTATTTTTTTTGTCCAATAACCAAAATTAAATTATATAAATAATTATGTTGGAAACAATTACTTTTGTAACAACAAAATTTACAAAACATTTCTCTTGACATGCCAAAGATTGAAATTAATTAATTGCTGGAAACATTTGTTACCAGTAATGGCAGATGAAATCTTAAAAACTTCAGATGATACTTTGTCATGATTGTTTATACAGGTATCAGCTCTTAGATGAAGATGGAAACAAGTAAATTTTTTCTCTCTGAAATTTTATTTTATAATAACTATACAAGTTAAAATGTATATAACAACATGCATCAATTACAAATTAAAGTATCTATTTGTTGTTTTTTTTCAGTCATCAGTTCAGAATGAATGGAAACGAAGGACCAAGTGGATTTGGTTTTGAATTAACTTTTCGACTCAAACGTGAACAGGGTGAAACAAACCCACCAACATGGCCTGCCACTTTAATGCAGGCTTTGTCTAGATATGTGTTCCAAACAGGTAATTTGATATTTTGTCATTTCAGAATCCCAAAGATTCTGGGTAATATGTTCAGGAGTAAGGTAGACACCAAACGCTGTGTTTGGTGACCCACATCTAAATCATTTATGACCCGTAATTTAATGTTATTTTGAAGCTTATTAGTGTATGAGATAAAAAAAATATATACTCATTGTTCTTTTAATTCTGAAACATTTCATTGAATCTTTAAGAGTTTTACAAATGTAGAATAAATAATATCTACATAAACTGAAAGTATTACTTTACAAAATACAAGTGTATGAAACAAATATATGACAATTAAAAAAAAAATGAGACTATTTCTTTTTCAGAAATACAAAATTTGTTGTTTGTATGAAAATAGACTACTATAATACATGATATATAATAACTGAAACATTTTAAAAATAAATTAGAAGTGTCAAGATAGAAATAAATGTACAAGTAATTATATTTATTACCATTTTGACAAAAATTGAATTATCACAACAACAAAAATAACTACTTGCCAGAAAACAAATTGATAAAGATTTTATGTATACTTGCTCACCAACATCATATCAGTAGAAGTATGATTATCAATTATTCCACATTTATGTATGTATTTTGTATGAAGAATATTTTTCCTTGCCTTTTAGAAAATGTATTATATAGTGGTGACCATGTTCCATGGAATATGCCATTGGACGGAAGTGAGTCGAGAATTCAACACATGCTTATGGCAGAAGATGCACAGTTATTACCCATTAGTACACCATTTGGTAGTGTAAATTTTGTACAAGTAAGTTTAATGAATTATTGGTTTTATCAGGAATTAAATGATATAGGGAAGTTGAAGCTTTAAAATTGGTTCAAATTGCAAAATATATTCTGTGATTAAAAATACATGTTTATAAAATGTTCAGATTGTCCGATGGTTTTCAAAATGGTCACATTTCTGACCTGCAAAAAATACTGAATTTATAGTGTTCTAGTCCTTTTTACTGTAGAAATAGTGCCTTTAACAACAGGAATGCATATACTGTTTACATATATACGAAATAAGAAGATGAGGTATGAGTGCCAATGAGACAACTCTCCACCCAAGTCAGAATAGGTAAAAAAGTATGACCTTCAGTATGGATCAGTGCCTCACAATGATCAGCAAGCTGTTAAAGGTCCCAAATAACTAGTGTTATATAATGCAAACAGGAAAACCAATGGTCTTATCTATATAAATTCAAGAAACCAATATGAACCACACCAATAAATGACAACCACTGAATAACAGGCTCCTATACATATACATATACATGTTTTAATTCACTTCAGCCATGAAAAAAATATATCTTTACATTGTTTTTATAAAGCAAACATTAAACATGTGTTTTTAATTAATGTTGCAGATTATTGGATTATGTGAAGAAGAATTAAGGGCAGCTCAGCATTGGAATGGGCCTGGTGTTATAGAGCTGGTTAGATCAATACCATGGTAAGACATGTTAGAACATGATATAGAGCATGGGATACAAATTCAGTGTAATTTGTTGTTATTTAAGTTGAGATTTAAGTAAATTTGATATGAAATACTTAAACTGTAGATTATTTGTGTGGAAGAAAGGACAATCTACACTTTTGCCAAAAAAACATTAAATTTGGTTCTTAAATGTATCTATTTCAAAAGCTGTAAATTAAATGCTAAGTTAAACCAATCTTTTCATTAAAGTGCATTATAGTCTACAAAGTTAGTACAATGATTTTGCACATTTGTTTACCTAATAGCTCCCGGAAAATTTTGGCAGCAACTACAATCCAAAATGTTTGTAAATTTTGTAGTATGTTCTAATTAAAAACATATTTTAAGATCATGGGCTTATTTTAGCCTTTCATGGTCTTACTCCTGTTTAAGCTAGCTTTCTAGCCCCAGATGAGTCTAAACAGAAGCTAGTTAATATGTCATTGCATGTTAAGTGTTTCATATTTATTTCTTTCCTTTCACGTTTATGAAAATTAACACTTCATGAGAACATTAATTTGTTATGGTGTTTGATATTTTAAAACAGTTTCCTTTATGATAAATATAGGTAAAATCAATATCCTGATTCTAACTGTTAAACTCAACTTATAAATAAAATATACATTAAAAAGGTTGAAAAATTGCCCCACATTTATATTAAAGGTCCCCTCCTAACAATATTAAAAAAATGTTTTTGACATCATTATATATCACTTTTTTTTAATGAAGTATTTATAAATTGTTGATAGTGCCTGGGACTTTAATCATTATCAAGCAGTTTTACAAGGATATTTGGAGTGAGATTTTCAGGTTTATCAAATGTAATATATATAATGACATTATTGAGATGATTTAGGCTGCATTACCAGAATATAAGTTTTGTTCAGTAGATTTTTTTTATGCCAGCAAGTAGGTTATCTAAAAAATAAATTACTTATGGAAATTATTTTGAGAAGCGTTGTGCTTTAAACACAGTTTCACATAATTCAATATTGATATATTTTTTTGCACTCTTTGTACCTCCTCTTTAATTTTATAGATCTATTGTTTACAATAGAATAAATAGAAAGTATAGTAAAATTGTGTTATCAAATTGAAACAAAGATTTGTATGACAATAAAAACTAAGCCAATAGATTAAATATTGACCAATTGAATAAGTTTCACTAAAAATAGTTAGCTGATTTTTTCAGAAATGCCATACATTGGTTTAATTAGATTTTCGACCTTGTCTATAATATGATTTGTTATAATTTCAGTGCTGGTGGACCATGGTTAATAACTGATATGAGAAGAGGAGAGACCATATTTGAGATTGACCCACATCTTCAGGACCGAGTGGACCAGGGTATAGAGACTGAAGGATCCAACCTGTCGGGAGTTAACAGTAGATGTTCCTGGGAGGAACCTGGAGAAGGCTCGGAGGATTACTTCAATGAAGATGATAACCACATGCATGAGGAGAGAAGAAACAGTAATGAACTGGACAGACCAAGAATATCAGATTTTGGTAGGTCTTTAGGTTGTTATGGAATAGAAGGGATGTTGTGTATTTATTTAAATCCCTGCACTTTGTTTTAGTTTGTAACCTGGATTTGTTTTCTCTCAATCGATTTATTACTTTTGAACAGCAGTATAATACTGTTGTCTGTATTATTGTTAAATAAATTTGAATCTTTAATGCTGTTCTTCAAAGTCTCCTTTAAACATACAATGCTGAGAACAAAGTCCCATTTGAAAACAAAAGTACTTGCTTGAGTGGACTTCTACATAAAATAAAAATAACACAAACAATTGGTTGCAGACTAGCATCAATAAGTTATAAACTATGACAAGAAATCTTACAAATATTTTCTTGATTTAACTGAAAGAAAATGATGAAAAAAAACCTCCACCTAATCATGCTAATGTAACATTAATGTCTTATTAGTTAACAGTGTTTTGTTTGCTAGTTGATTCATTGATTTTAAAACTAACTATAACAAGAAATCTAACAAATATATTCTCTATTTGACTGAAAACCTCTCCGTAAAAAATTATGTACCAGAAAATGAAGAAAAAAACCCACCAACTTTAATCATTGAATGTCTGTGAAGTTGAAAATATTTGGTTTGTTGTTTCATTCATTTTAAAACTGCAAATTTTATTTTCATCAGTATATATAATCTGAACATTTATATTTTAGATTCAGAACAAATAAAAGCAACATTAAAGAAAGGCTTAACCAGACCAAGTAATTTTGGTAGAAGAGACTCTAGAGAGAATTTTGAATATGAGTAAGTACTTTGCTGATAAAAAAAAATAAAGCCTTAAAACAATATTTCTAAATATATATGTCTTTCCGAAAAGAACACAACTCCGCATATTTATTTAGAAATTGAATTAAAAATTTAAAAATGATAGAAAATTGGAAGTATAGCCTTTACCTAGTTTTGGGAATTCAATATTACACTATTACATTATAAAGTTTTGTGATGATGAATAATAGAAATGTATTTAAGTTAATATACAAAATGTACATGATATATGATCAAAGATTTTAGAGCAAGATGTAAAAAGATAAGTATCTTTTGAAACATATCTCTGATCATGTGATTATGCGACAAGATATAAAGTCTCTGTCTTTTATAACTACAAAAAAAAGGAGATGCGGTATGATTGCCATTGAGACATCTATCCACCAAAGTTGATAAACGTTCATAGACCAAGTACACTTGTGAGATAATTGGGTAAACAAATTGTTTTTTGGAAATTCTTGTGTAAGTTCAGTTTATTTGAGTTTTAACGCTGATTTTCTTATATTTATAGCCGTCAGTCAAGAAAACAGTCATTTGATAGTACATGTTCAGATGGACCAACAGAATTACTACGCACTCGCTCATTAGACGCAGTACATTTAAAATTTAACCTAGAAGCAGGCCAATTACTTCCCTTGGCATTACGTGGCAGGTTAAAGCATGGAAGACATTTTACATTTATGAGTGCTTTAAATGACACTGCTATTACATTAGTATCATTGAGTGTTAACGGTTCAATTGCCGATGAAAACCATCCCTTTGCTGCTCATGGACCATGGTTACAGGTAAGGAAAGGACAACCGAGTTTACTAATGAGTTATTTGTAGAAGAAACATGATTCTGGTGCAAATATAGAATTCATATTCTATTATTCATATGTCTATGATGAGTTTATTTACCATATAAAAATAAGGAGACATGGTATGATTGCTAATGAGACAACTCTCCTCCAAATGCATGTAGAAGGGTGGCAACTAGATCATCTTTAAGCCCTCAACAATGAGCGAACCCATACCAAACAGCAAGCTATGAAAGGCCCAGAAATAACAAATGTAAAACAATTTCAAATACGAAAACTAACAGCCTAATTCATGAATTGAGAAAATGAGATGAGGCAGAAACAATGCTTAAATACAGATACACAAGGTTATGATAGAAAAATAGACAATACAAAGTTAAGTCAATATCAGAGAAAACACTGACCTCAAAACTAAAATTAACTGAAATAATCATTTATGATTTATCATGCAGTTGTTGATAAACAAAACTCCAAAGCTAATGAGAATCTAGACAAGGGGTGACTGGAATTGACTAATGCAGGCTATTATAGGGAACTGCAACAAGATTTTCTGTTCCATGCATAAACAACAATCTGAACAAAAGCACTGTAAAAATTTAAATCAAATCAAGGACAATCAGAATATCAATACCATTGAATTTATATCAAGACTGGTTCAAATTTCAAAGTTCAATATGGTATTATATTCTTGAAAATTTGACATCTTTATTAATTAAAGAGAAAATGTGGAGTGCATGTCACAAGTATGATTTGATTAATCTTTTGTCAGGAGAAAATATGTACATTTGCAATTTGCTTTTTCAGGTATTATTAACAGATGACTTTATAGAAGAAATGAACATGGACATTGAAGAGTTGTTAAACCCTGAAGAGGTATGTAGGTGTAAATCTATAAACAAAAACCTCATCAGGATTTTTATTTTATATTTGCGTCAGACGTGTTTAGTCTACATAAGACTCATCAGTGACGCTCAAATCATAAAAGGTTTTTAGGGCCAAATAAAGTACAAAGTTGAAGAGCATTGAGGACCAAACATTCCTAGATACAAACAAGTTATTCTGAAAATAAAAGTAATTCTTAAAAAAAAACAATCAGAAAAATATGTGATTATTGGAGATTAAAGGTATTAAAATCCTAGAATTAGTTTTGCTCATTGTTTGAAGTTGTACAATGACCCGAAAACGTTTCAATTTTTGTCCTTTAGTCTTTGGTTGTCTCCATAGCAAATACACCACACCTCCTTATTATTTACTGATAATGAATTATCATAAATAACGAATTAACAAAGATAGTTTATATTGAATTGCTGTAATCACTAGCATTCTTTGTAAAAATGGCCATTCTTCTCACTGACTTTTGCTAATCTGTTACATATTCAATAGCTAGTATATGAAGAGACATAATATATTTGTTTTCAATACCCAGTCCTTCATCTCAACATTGAAATATGAGCAGCACAAGTCTTTAATACTGTATGTCACAGTTGTTTTAGCGAAAAATATACATGTTCTTAAGGGGGGAAAGGTTAGGAAGTTACTTTATTAAAAATATTTGACTAAGACAATATAGGGTTATGTTCTTCACTTGAATTATACTGGACTTTACCTTAAATGTCTCTGCTTTTACAATGCAAAACCAAAAATGTCTATTTGTGTGAAGGTAGTCATGAAAATTAAGGGTAGGTGTGGAAGCAAAATACACAACTGCACATATTTGTTTTGCATAATGGGTAACCATAGCACAAAGTCATGTCGTTCCTTTCATACACTTCTTCCTATAATACAAAATGCAATTTGATTTTAGTTTTTCTTGTCTTATGTTTTTTATTAAATGCAAAAAAATAATGTTACTATTTCTGCTTACAGGTTGAATTTCCTAAAACATATTCCTGGCCAGAGAGAAGATTAATAGTGACAATTTTACCAGATGAGGTGTGAGAGAAAATGTTCATGGCATTAAATGTTCTTCGTGGAATACTTGAAATTTGAATGAGAAATGTCTGAAAGGATTAAACCACATCAGTCGTATTGTATCATTGAATAACTTATTTAAAGTGCTATGAATGGGACCATCTAAATGGGATGATCTACTCGAATGAAAGTGCTAAAAGTCAATTACTTCCTGAAAAACTTGTTCATCCACCAGAAGTTTGCTATTATGGTAAATTCAAATGATGTATCGTTATTTTTGTCAGTGTTGTGAAAATGGACGAAGAAAAAATTCCTGTTGTGAAGACAATGTAATTGTATATCAAAACATTCTAAATTTTGATGAATGTAACATTCTGACTACATAGCATTGGATTGGATTTTAGTGTATACACATCTGTTTTCTGACGCCATTGTTCAGAACAAAACATTGTTCATTTATTATTGTCACCTCATGTTATGATATATTTTAAGTGCAATCAGAAAAATAATTTTTTGTACAAAGAGATTACAAATTTTGTATATTTTCACATCTGTACATACATACCTTGCAATTAATTAGAATTTTAGAACAGCTGTTAGATAACAGTGTAGACGACACTTAGCTATAATATATATATATAAATAGATAAATAGACTTTTCTAATTGGTATAAGCTTATCTTGCATATATCTTTACGACAATGCATCAATTTTTTTTCTTTTAAGATTGATTTTGAAATGAACATTTATGAGGAAATCTACTTCAATATATTTAAAAGCAATCATGTCTCAAATATTTAAACGGTCAAACTAGATGAACTGGATAGTTTCTGAAATGCATGGTATAAAAGGATGAAAACTAATCTTCCCTCATTACTTGTGTTATTTTTTTTGTATTGTCCAATTAACTAAGGGAGTTAATTCTGAATTTCCTGAAATGAATAAAAAAACACATTTGTGAAACAAAATTTATATTATACAATTCAAGACATATTCAAAAATAAATGTTTTACAACCACATTATTCCATGTTAAAGCAATTTTATTTGAATGAACCTTTTTGATATAGGTTTAATAAATGGAAATAATTTTAAAGTTTGTTTATTTGATAGTTTAAAGGTTGTAGCTGAAAACACATTTTTTGTTTATTGTATATTAAAATTAAGTAAGAATTAATGTTTTTTAAAACCATTTAATATTCAGTTTTACCTATCTTCTTGATGTTTGGCATTATTGTCTGTTTTGCTTAGCTCTTTAGATATACCAATATGTCCATATGTATAGATATCAGGTTAATTTCCTGTGTATTTGATTTATCTCAGATGTATACATTTTCTATCCAAACAAATCCCTTAAAATATATAAACAAAAGTACTTTTAACTAGATTAAATTAATTTTTTAGACATATATAAGCTGTTTTTATGCCCCACCTACGATCATCTATGATAGAGGGGCATTATGTTTTCTGATCTGTTGGTCAGTTTGTTCGTCTGTCTGTCCCACTTCAGATTAAAGATTTTGGTCATAGAAGTGTTTGATGAAGTTGAAGTCCGATTAATTTGAAACTTGGTTCACATGTTCCGTATGCTATGATCTTTCTAATTTCAATGCCAAATAAGAGTTTCAACCCCAATTTCACGGTCCGCTGAACCCAGAAAATGATAATGTTAGTGTAGGGGATCCATGTACTATGGACACATTTTTGTTTGTTTATGTCTTAATGTTTGTATTTACATTGAATTGGTTGAACCAAATTTTATCTGATTAAAAAAATACTTCTTAAAAGAAATGATTTTATAACTTTTATCCTACTGTGATCTGTCTATCATTTGCTTGATGGGTCATTGATAATTGTTTAATTGAAATGTGCCATGAGATTTTGCTTATAAATTTTTTGACGCAACTATCACCATATGATCACATGTTTAAGTGTCATGGTTTAGTGTAGTCCAGTTTTATTGAGGATCTGATCTAGTTTTGTCATTATTGACTAGATCTAACCTTGTTTTTGTCATTGTTTACTAGGATCTGACCTAGTTTTTGTCATTGTTGACTAGGATCTGACCTAGTTTTGTCATTGTTGACTAGTGCACCTGTTTTTTATAACTTAAATGTTTTAATGTTCAGTTATCTTGAGTAATTTTGTTAAATTTCAAACTTAATGGTCCATTTTTTCCACATTAATCATTGGTTTTTGACAGAATATTTCACGCTTAGTTTGATATGTGTTTTTGTTTTATTGTTAATTGCATTTTAGATGCATAAACATTGTTTAAAGATAGCTTCACATATATGTTTGTTTACATAACATTGTTATCATGTGTTAGTTTCTTGATCTCATGTTTATTTACATTATTATCATAAATTTCAGTTTTCATTAAGGATGCATATTTTTAGTCCATTATTGGTAAAATCACTTTAAAACTCTAAAAGAGAAAGATATGGGAACATTTGATATACTTAGGTATAGTTAGGTAACAAAATCTAATGGATATATTTTCATGGTATCAAGATTTGCAGTACTTGAAAGATTTAATATAATAATATTTCAAAAAAAAAAAAATCTTTAATGAAGGATCTACATTGTAAGTTATAATATTTTGCAAAATAGAAACATTTAAACAAATGTCCACTCTTTTAATTTTTTCCTCAGCTTTAAATCTACCATTATTCATGTTTTAACAGATTACTATGTTAAGATAAAGGAATTTTGGATTCCTGTTTTAATGTTTGATTTAGAAAGTAATACATGTTCAGAACTTCCAAATCAAAATGGTGCATGTGAAAAAATCACAATTTTGACAAGTCATGAGTTGCTTTTTTGGTTTAATTTTAAAAAAGAATCGTAATACATAATGTTTTAACATTTTAATAGTTGTAGAACACTAGTATTATTGCAAATTTATTAATAACATGCATCAGAAACTCAATATTGAAGATTTGAAATATGATTATTATTTATATATGTTTTATTTTGAATTAACTTGAACATTAAATGTGAAAATAAACAGTTCAAACATGATTTTGAATTTTTTCATTGTTTTAAATGCAGACACAAATTAGTTAAAAAAAGAAGAACATCTTTCAGTAGTTCATCAGGTTATAGGAAGACCAAAACTGTCTTATACTCGTAGTATGGTATTCAATCTGAAGGTCAGGCAGGGTAATGTGTGTACCTAATTGGTGTCATATACTTCATTTGGACCTTGATCCCTTAAAGTTCACATAAAGATTTCTTTCTCCATTTTTCCAGATTTCTAAACTGATTCAGCCAAATTTTTGGGGAAGACGGCTTCAAGCCGACAGTCCCCTATGGGGTTGACCATAGTGACATTCCCTCACATCATTCATTTTGTTTTTATAGTGTGGAAAACCCCCAACAAATCTTACTAAGATTGAAGAGAAGGAGACCCAGAAATGAATAGTTTGACTTTAAACACTTTTTTACACATTTCCCTTCTGTTTCTCACGAAATTATCGTATCTTGAGCTCTCCTTTACACTGTTTATGTTTCTTTTACAATCCGGAAAAATCAGTATGACGAGATATTCTAAATATATCCAACCTACATTGTATTTTATAGTGACGTCATTCTTGGAATGCCACACTACGCAGAAGCAGGGATATCCTTCACTGGTTATTTAAATCATTCTCCGAGATCATGCACTAATTACACATTGGTATTTGTTAAATTTAAACATAATAATGTTTGCTGTAGATGATTCAAACATCAACATGCAATACTTTAATTTGTAGGTGAACTACTTTCAAAGTAAACAAAGATCGTGGGGATACATGATATAGGGGAAAGAAACGATTTTATTCATTTTTTCTGTAAAAATTCTGTTTTGAGAATCTTCCTCAAATTAAGGAGCACCAAAATTGTTGTGTAATTATCCACTAAAATAAAAGTTAATGTATCTAAACACTTAAAATGTGACATTTTATTGGATTAGTAGTCTTCCATTAAAACTAAATTTTTGTGTACCAACATAATCATTGTAATGGTAAAAAAAAAAAAAAAAATGTTGCATTTTGTAGTTTAAACCTATCTATTCATGAAATTTACAAATATTTCAAATTTAGGATTTGGAAACAAGCTTCACACAGTTTACATCAATCATATTGTTTTTTATTAGTACCTGTTTCCCTGTGATGAGAGTTGAAACTGGGAACTTCATCAATGGAAAGTAAAACTGAATAGATTTTTCAGTCCAAACTTTCTTAAGAAAAAACTTTAAAATCTAAGAGTACTGTCACAAAAAATGGAAAATGGCCCTAGCCTGCGGCTCAGTGGTACACAATTAAGATTTCAAAAAATATTGTAGTTGTTGTGAAATGACAGAAATCAGTTGAAATTTAGATAATTAACTATCAACTTTAATCATATGTTTAGATTTAGAAGTTGCAGATCTCTTCCATTGGTCCAAATTGAATCCTAAACTAAGGAAACGAAATTACATTAAACAACAATTGATTTCAATATCGTCAACCTTTCTACATGTTCTAGCTGTTCTTTTTTTATTCTTTATATCAAAAGATACCCCCTCCCTTTTCCAAAAAAAATAATTAAATAGAAACAAGGGCCGTCTTTCCCCTCAGAGCTATTCAGCTCTTTGATTGTTAGATGGTAACAACTTTTGTTTTTGACACAGAGATTATTCATAATTATGAAGTTGTTCATAGACTTTTCCAATTTTTGTTTTCCGTATTTCGTATACTCGCTACATTGAAGACCTGTTGGTGACCCTCTGCTGTTGTTTTTTATTTGGTCGGGTTGTTGTCTCTTTGACACATTCCCCATTTCCATTCTCAATTTTATTTTTTACAGAGTTTGTCTTTAGTGCCGTGTGGAGGCAGTAGAGTGCCTCCCCGTGCTTCAGGTTTATGCTCTTATAATATACTAGATTATGGAGTGTGTGTCCGAGCGAGAACTGCTCTAATGCATTACTTTAGGAATATTTATCAAAAAGTAATTGAAGTCTGGAGCTGGCATGTCAGTTAACTGCTAGTAGTCTGTTGTTATTTATGTATTATTGTCATTTTGTTTATTTTCTTTGGTTACATCTTCTGACATCAGACTCGGATTTCTCTTGAACTGAATTTTAATGTGCGTATTGTTATGCGTTTACTTTACTACATTGGTTAGAGGTATAGGGGGAGGGTTGAGATCTCACAAACATGTTTAACCCCGCCGCATTTTTGCGCCTGTCCCAAGTCAGGAGCCTCTGGCCTTTGTTAGTCTTGTATTATTTTAATTTTAGTTTCTTGTGTACAATTTGGAAATTAGTATGGCGTTCATTATCACTGGACTAGTATATATTTGTTTAGGGGCCAGCTGAAGGACGCCTCCGGGTGCGGGAATTTCTCGCTACATTGAAGACCTGTTGGTGACCCTCTGCTGTTGTTTTTTATTTGGTCGGGTTGTTGTCTCTTTGACACATTCCCCATTTCCATTCTCAATTTTATGGAATGTTTAGTTGCGAGCGTTCTCAATACTATAATAACTATTGTTCACAACCCTGTCTGTTTTAGTCCTTGATTTTATTATTTTTCTTTCAAATTGGTTATTAATTAAAATCTCCTTTCCTTAGACATATGAAAAAGATAACCTGGATAATGATTCAAGATGGCTTTTGCCATTATTTTGAATGGAATGAGGCAGTCATTATGTTCAAGGAAGACAATGAGGGAAAATAGAAATGGAGATAGAAAGACATACTTAAAGCTGTATTCAATAACCAGAGAATTGACAAACACTTACAGTTGAATGTACAATAAAAATACTTGTGTGAGTAGAAAGCTGTCAGATATTTTACTATTCTTTGAAGGGAATTTTAAAGTTTGCAATCCGTCCATCTGTCTGTCCGGCAAATAAGTTTTCCACACTTTGTTTTTCCGTACTTGAATATACTGTTTTGATATTTGGTGATTTGCTTTATCATGGGTTACAGATTAAGTTTGAATATTAATAAAATCCAATGAGTTTGTGCACTTGTGGTCCTTTAAATTTGAAAATTCACTCTAATAAACAGTTTTCCACATTTTTAGCTCACCTGGCACGAAGGGCAAAGTGAGCTTTTCTCATCTTCAAAAATCTTCTTCTCTAAAACTACTTGGCCAAATTTAACCAAACTTGGCCACAATCATCATTTGGGTATCTAGCTTTGTACATGTGTCCAGTAACATGGCCAAACAACCGAGATGGGCTATGGCTATAAATAAAACATAGGGTAAGATGTAGATTTTGGCTTATATCTCTGAAACCAAAGCATTTAGAGAAAATCTGACATGGGGTTAGTTTGTTTATCAGGTCAAGATCTATCTGCCCAGAAAAATCAGATAAATTGGACAACCCTTTGTTAGGTTGCTGCCTCTAAATTGGTAATTTTAATGACATTATTTCGTTTTTGGTTATATTGAATATTATTATAGATAGAGATAAACTGTAAACAGCAATAATGTTCAGCCAAGTAAGATCTACAAATAAGTAAACATGACTACAATGGTTAGTTAATCCTCAAGGAGTTATTGTCTTTTATAGTCAATTTTTATCAATTTTTATACGACCGCAAATTTTGAAAAAATTTTCGTCGTATATTGCTATCACGTTGGCGTCGGCGTCGTCGTCGTCGTCGTCGTCGTCGTCGTCGTCGTCGTCCGAATACTTTTAGTTTTCGCACTCTAACTTTAGTAAAAGTGAATAGAAATCTATGAAATTTTAACACAAGGTTTATGACCATAAAAGGAAGGTTGGTATTGATTTTGGGAGTTTTGGTCCCAACATTTTAGGAATTAGGGGCCAAAAAGGGCCCAAATAAGCATTTTCTTGGTTTTCGCACGATAACTTTAGTTTAAGTTAATAGAAATCTATGAAATTTTGACACAAGGTTTATGACCACAAAAGAAAGATTGGGATTGATTTTGGGAGTTTTGGTTTCAATAGTTTAGGAATAAGGGGCCAATAAAGGGCCCAAATAAGCATTTTTCTTGGTTTTTGCACAATAACTTTAGTTTAAGTAAATAGAAATCTATGAAATTTAAACACAATGTTTATGACCACAAAAGGAAGGTTGGTATTGATTTTGGGAGTTTAGGACCCAACAGTTTAGGAATTAGGGGCCAAAAAGGGACCCAAATAAGCATTTTTCTTGGTTTTCGCACCATAACGTTAGTATAAGTAAATACAAATCTATGAAATTTAAACACAAGGCTTATGACCATAAAAGGAAGGTTGGTATTGATTTTGGGAGTTTTGGTCCCAATAGTTTAGGAAAAAGGGGCCCAAAGGGTCCAAAATTAAACTTTGTTTGATTTCATCAAAATTGAATAATTGGGGTTCTTTGATATGCCGAATCTAACTGTATATGTAGATTCTCAACTTTTGGTCCCGTTTTCAAATTGGTCTACATTAAGGTCCAAAGGGTCCAAAATTAAACTTAGTTTGATTTTGACAAAAAATGAATCGGTTGGGTTCTTTGATATGTTGAATCTAAAAATGTACTTAGATTCTTGATTATTGAAGTTTTTTGGTCCAGTTTTCAAATTGGTCTACATTAAGGTCCAAAGGGTCCAAAATTAAACTTTGTTTGATTTCATCAAAAATTGAATCCTTGGGGTTCTTTGATATGCCAAATCTAACTGTGTATGTAGATTCTTCATTTTTGGTCCTGTTTTCAAATTTCAAATTCTACATTAAAGTCCAAAGGGTCCAAAATTAAACTAAGTTTGATTTTAACAAAAATTGAATTCTTGGGCCTCTTTGATATGCTGAATCTAAACATGTACTTAGATTTTTGATTATGGGCCCAGTTTTCAAGTTGGTCCAAATCAGGATCTAAAATTATTATATTAAGTATTGTGCAATAGCAAGTCTTTTCAATTGCACAGTATTGTGCAATGGCAAGAAATATCTAATTGCAAAATATTGTGAAATAGCAAAAAAATTTTTAATTAGAGTTATCTTTCTTTGTCCAGAATAGTAAGCAAGAAATATCCTATTGCACAATATTGTGCAATATTGTGCAATAGCAAGAATTTTTTTTAATTGGAGTTATCTTTCTTTGTCCAGAATCAACTTAAATCTTTGTTATATACAATATACAATGTATATACACTTTTTACTACCAACTGATAAATTTAAATAATCTTTACCATTCAGTGATAACAAGCAGTTTTTTTACATCTTAATATTTTATGATGTATTTAAATGAGTAGTTATTGTTGCAATCTCCATTAGAAATTTGAATTGATATCAGTTTTGAAAAAGGGAAACGGGGATGTGAAAAAAAAGGGGGGGGGGGGGTTAAATTTTTCTCATTTCAGATTTCATAAATAAAAAGAAAATTTCTTCAAACATTTTTTTGAGAGGATTAATATTCAACAGCATAGTGAATTGCTCAAAGGCAAAAAAAACCTTTTAAGTTCATTAGACCACATTCATTCTGTGCCAGAAACCTATGCTGTGTCAACTCTTTAATTTTAGATTTAAAAAGTTTGAAGAAGAAATCTTTAATTGATTTGTAAAATTTTGGCATTTGTTTTGTGTAAAAAAAAACCCATGTAATGTCAAAAATTTGATCACAATCCAACTTCAGAGCTGTATCATGCTTGAATGTTTTGTCCATACTTGCCCCAACTGTTCAGGGTTCGACCTCTGCGGTCGTATAAAGCTGCGCCCTGCGGAGCACCTGGTTTAATTTGTAATCTTTTACAAATATCTGCTCCTCTGAAACTACTAGGACAAATTAAACCAAACTTGTCCACAATCATCATTAGTGTATCTAGTTTTAAAATTGTGTCCAATGACCCAGCCCGCGAATGAAGATAGCCGACATGACTAAAATGGTAAATAGGGTAAAATGCTGTTTTTGGCTCATATCTCTGAAACCAAAGCATTTAGAGCAAATCTGACAAGATAAATATGTTTTTTAGGTGAAGATTTAGCTGCCCTAACCATTCAGGCAATCCGTTGTAGGGTTGCTGCCCCTGAATTAGTAATTTTAATAAAAATTTGCAGCTTTTGGATATTATCTTGAAAATTACTATAGATAGAGATAAACTGTAAACAAAAATACTAGTAATGTACAGCAAAGTAAGACCTAAAAATAAAACAATTTTCAAAATGGTCAATTGACCTCTTAAGGAGTTATTGCTCTTTATAGTCAATTTTCATAAATTTTTTAAATTTTTGTAATTTTTTACAAAATGTTTTCCCCTGTAACAACTGGGCCAAGTTCATTATAGATAGAGATAATTGTAAGCAGCAAGAATGTTCAGTAAAGTAAAGTAAGATCTACAAACACATCACCATCACCAAAACACAATTTTGTCATGAATCCATCTGTGTCCTTTGTTTAATATGCACATAGACGTGAGCATATCACAGGCTCTTTAGAGCCTCTTGTTTCCCCCTCATGCTTGAATATATTGATTTGATAATTGGTATATAGTTTTATTATGGAAAGTTACAGATATGGTCTAGTCTGATGATTTTGTGCATAGTTATGGTCCTTGGATTCACTGAAATAATCAATTTTTACATTTTTTGTTCATGGTTGAAGATATTGATTTGATAATTGGTAATTGGCATATAGTTTTATTATGACAGGTTACAGACCAAGTTCGAATTTTGTTCTTGTAGAATGATTTGGTGCAGAGTTATGGTCCTTTGACTTCACAATTTACCCTAATTAGTTTATCACATATTTTTATTCATGCTTGATGATTGTTATATAGGTCACACCTTGCTAATCAATTGATCAGGTTAGCATTTTGTTCCAGTTAAACGAATTTTTGTTATGTATTGCCATTGCATTTCTCTCAGGATTCTTGTTTCATTTGTGCATGTGAAAAGTAAGATCACAAAAATACTGAACTTAGAGGAAAATCAATTCGGAAAGTTCATAATAACATGGCAAAATCAAATAACAAAACGCATCAAAAACGAATGGACAAGAACTGTCATATTCCTGACTTGGTACAGGCATTTTCAAATGTAGAAAATGGTGGATTAAACCTGGTTTTGTAGCGCTAACCCTCTCACTTTGATGACAGTCTCATCAAATTCCGTTATATTTACATTGATGCGTAAACTAAACAGACACAATAAATAAAATAGTCAAAATATGGGTACATCAGTCATCATCGTATAACAACTTTAAAAGGAAAAATTTAACAGAACACAACAACATCTATCTAAAAACACATTCATTGATTTGAGTGTCTGACGTCAGAAAATTTTTAATACGTCACATAAATTTGTCGTTCAATGTGCATGCAAACAATTTTGAAATTTACATAGGCAATGTTATCATATAGGGTTAAAAATCAGAAATAGACCGAGATTGAAAATAGTCCAAAAGTTATAGATATAGAATTTATAGTCTCAATACACATTTGAGATTTTACCTTGTCCATTTTTTAATACAGGTATATATTATGTCATTTGAGAATGACTCCTGTCCCCTTTTCAAAACTCAAATGCATGTATGTATTTCCTTAAATTGCATGAGTTTGCAAGAATTTTTCCAATGACAGTTTGTATAAAGACAGGAATTGACTTTTTGAAAATGTTGCTGTGTAATTTTTTAAAGAGATAAATTGAATGTGTCTTCACACATGACATTAGTAATTGTGAAGTTCCTGCAAGTTTGCCGCAAGTTTGCATAATTATTCTTCCAATGACAGTTTGCATAAAGACAGGAATTGACTTTTTGAAAATGTTGCTGTGCCATTTTTCAAAGAGATAAATTGAATGTGTCTTCACACATGACATTAGTAATTGTGTAGTTCCTGCAAGTTTGCCGCAAGTTTGCAGCAAACAATTGCCGCAAGCTTGCGTCAACTCTAATTTGCAGAATTATGTTTGCAGCAAGCTTGCCGCAAACTTCATTTGCATTGTAAAATGGTTGGGGCAAGTTTTGTTGCAAGCTTGCGGCAAATGTTTGCCGCAGGGCTTTTTTTTTGGTAAGGGTGTTCCCTGACAGAATAGTCAACTGTCTAGCAAAATTAACTACCAATATTTGTAAATTCATTAAGTGAATCGTTTTTCTAAAGTGTCTGATAGTATGTATATGAACTAATCAAAATCAAGTTTGATTTTTCAATTTTAACGACGGTTAGGAAGTTGAAACTCTTTACTAACATGACTTTTATTCTACATCTGAATAAAAATAAATGTTAGAAATTACAAAGAATTGTCTCCCTTCCACCATATAAATAAATCTTGATTATAGTTGGATCACTTAGTGCTGTAAGATACATGATTTCTTTTATGTACATAAGTGTTTGTGTTCGAATTTCTCCCTCAATTTGAAGGAAAGCAAATATGATATAGAATCTGCTAATAATCTGCAATGATTTTTGTTTTGTTTTGGGAAAATTTATATATAGTCAAAACAGTATAGAATTGTATGTTTATCCTATGAAATATGCAATAAATACTTTTTTTTCCGAAATCTTACAACAATATTCAGGTAAGGATGTTAAACCGGATTATCATACAAATGGTGATATTTATCAATGGTAGAGAATTTATCTTAATAATTGGTAACACATTTCCATCCTGCCAAATTCAGAAGTTTAACCAGGCAAAATACAATACTCACAAACCATATAACAAAAAATCTGACCAAACTTTTTTTAACTGCAGCTGGTTTTTTATAGATCGAACTGATAGATGCAAATTTTAATTGCTTGCTTTGTTTGTATCAATGTTTGCTCAAGCATGGTAATTAAGATAGGCGGGGCTTCAGCTTGTATACATCATACTTAAATTTTATTGGACGTTATGTTGGAGGTTACGGACACTAAATTTTAAAACATCACATGACACATATTCTCACATGTTTCCTTACCTGTAAATATACAATACAGACAGGATTCTACTTCGTCGAAATTATCTTCATTTTCACAATCGTAGAAACGGAAGACATTTTTTTTCAGAGATTCAACTTAAAGACTGTCGTCAATCACTTTTAGTAAAATAGCTATTCGAACACACCTACTCTGATTTTGTGATCCATTGGATAGGTATTTCACTTGACCCCTATATTTCATCTTTTAGTACTGTGATTTTTTTTATGATAAATAAAGTCAACCTGTAGCTTTGCTATATAAAATGATAGAGTCTGAAGCGAGATGATGTATCAAATACTCTTGTTTTGTACATTTTCAAGACAAAATATTCATCTCAAAGACACCCTAACATAAAAAAAAAGGTGCACTCGATTTTCTCTTTTCAATACAAATGTTTCCCATTTTCTAGAATATTTTCTGGAGTTGCATTATCGAAGGACAGACATGGAAATAACTGACTGAACTAATAGATTGATATGTTATAAAAACAATATTAAGTCAATTAATGTTGAAGGCCAGTTTCTCAGCCGCATACAAGAAAAAAGTGTATTTGTCATGTGATGTTTTAAAATTAAGTGTCCTTAACCTCAGACATAACGTCCAATAAAATCTAAGTATGATGTATGCAAGCTGAAGCCCCGCCTATCTTAATTACCATGCTTGAGCAATCACTGATACAAACAAAGCAAGCAAGCCAAACAAAGATTTGTTTTGCTAGCATTAATGTAAAAGCTGTAATACAAATTAAATGATTACATGACTACATATATAAAGTCAAAAGAGAGATCTACAATACATGTATTGAAACTGGAAAACTAAATAATCTTTGATAATATAATTTTGATATAACAATTCAATAATATAAACAAATACAGGTATGTGTACTGATCATAAAAAATAGGACAACTATGAAGACTTTAACTAATGAATAAGAACATAGAGATATAAAAATAGAATAAATAAATAAATACAAAATACTGTTGTTGAATAATGGATTTTTTTTTTATGCATTTTAAAACTTCTTGTTACCTATCTTGAGCTTACATAAAAACATGAAAGTTTATATCGAAACCCATAAAAAAACTTTCCAATCTGAAACAATAAAGAAATCAGTGTTTGCACATTCTATAAATACTTTGGCATAATGGTCTTCAAGAAACACAATATCATATTTTTGGAGAACTAACACAGAAAGAGTGAAATTCCTATAGAATCATTTATTTGCACAGGTACCAATTTTCATGCAGTCAAGAATACTGTTTTTGGTTGATATATTTAAAATTTCTGGTTTTCAAAATCTGTATATACTAATCTTTCGAAAACTCTTTATACAGTATTATCTATAAGAAAGTTGTTATAACAAATCCCCTAAGACAGGTTTGCTATAACATAACTAATTAAAAAGCGAACTAACAATAGTTGAGGTATTATAACCATAATCCCTATACAAGTTGCCCTTCACATTAGAATCTTCTAGCGCCCCTTTCATCATCAAAGAAAGTTGATGTTCTTCACTATTCACTTCAAGCCATGGACATAGGCGGAGGTCAAGCTAACTTCGCGGTCTGCTTCGGCAAGTGTTATTTTCTTTGATGAATTAGCTTGTGCTTCCTCTAATATTTCATTTGCTGAAAAAAAATCCATCATAAATGAACCTAATTAAATGAAATATACATTGTGATTAAACAATTCAGTCTACACACATTTCCTTATTTACAAATCAATATACATGAGGATGATTAAAGGCGGTAATACAATATCCATTAATATTATTCACTCTTGTTTTAGTTGGTTTACTTTGATCAATGTTTAGTTTTTTGTATAGTGTTTTGTTGACTATTATCTTTTTGACCATTGTAGTGTTTGTTTCTTTGACTTTTGTGTTTTAATGCTGAAATTGTATCTTTCTATTTTCTAGTGAAATAAAGAGGAACAAAAATTATAGCAAAAGAGGAAACAATGACTAGACTAAATATAGACAATAAAACACAAGACAGAAACCTACAATACAATTAATTTTATTGGTTACTTGCAGTGTTTATAATACAATACTCATATAGCATCCTGGTAAACAAGGCATTTTGAAATACCATCTTGTTTCTAGAACAGCATCACATTCTTAACACAGCCTGTGAAAATCATTTTTAGATAGCATCACATTCAAGAGGTTAATACTGTAAGTTCAGAATTTATGTCGTGTACCTATTATTGAGATAATAAAAATGTAAAATTAATTATTGCGATTTAGGGAAAATCTGCACAAAGATATATGTATCATTTATCAGAATGTGAGTTCTTATTATTTTGATACTCACCAAATTACAATATTCACATTTATATATATATAAAAAAAAAATTTATGAATTTATAGGATACCTTCACACTCCCATGATGCTAAAAAGGACCTAGGGGAACACTGTTTATGAATGATTATTGAACTG
Organism: Mytilus edulis; assembly: GCF_963676685.1. Lineage (NCBI taxonomy): Eukaryota > Metazoa > Mollusca > Bivalvia > Mytilida > Mytilidae > Mytilus > Mytilus edulis. The sequence goes on along the minus strand of NC_092347.1, from coordinate 77,977,330 downwards.
ATAAAAATTTCTAATTGCCAACTTATGCGTTACGTTTACTGTCAGTTAGGAAATAAGACTTAGTATTTTAATCAGCTAGCCAATAACATCCTTTCCAAAATCTATCAATGAATATATTATTATTGTCATATTATTATAACTCAACAAGCAATAGAAAAGATAGTGACAGTGAATTTAACCTTTGACCTTCATTTTCTCAAAAAATTTCCACATCCAAATAACTTCCATCTGTATAAGTTTCATTAAAATCAATGTAGGAATACTCCAATTATAATCCGGAAATCTTTTTTTTTTTGATTTGATGCAGTCCTAGGAAAGGATGCACGGACAAAGTGATTATAACATATATCTGCTTCTGATTTTTTTTATCAGAAAGCATAAACATGTGAGCTAAGGTCATCTTAATATAACAAAAGGGTAAAATATAATTTTGTAACTTTAGCTGATCAAACATTTAGTTATAATGGTATATTCTAGTGAAGTTCAAGAGACCTGTCTAAAGACATATGGTGAAGATTACATTCTATCCACTATACCTTATAAATTATTTCATTATATCTTAGAAATTCAAAATCTGTCGTATTTTCAAATTAAGATTCAGAGACAAAGCTGGTGATGACTTAAAGGTCATGTGAAATGTTTTATGCATAAATTATTATGTAAATTTCAATAAGAATTAAAAAAAATATGTAATAAATAGTATTTAAGATTCAGAGACAAAGCTGGTGGTGACTTAAAGGTCAAATTAAATGGTTATTATGTATAAATTATCATATAAATTTCAATAAAATATCTAAATATATGTAAAAGTATACAACAAGAATATGTTAAGCCCTGTCGGAATCGAACCTAAACTTCAACATATCTTAAACAAAAACTTTTGGTCAAAAACCTGTTAAATCTAGGTCTTATTTAACATACGGTTTTACAAGTTGACATCGAAATAAACATGTGTACTTAATTTTTTTAGTTGGTTGGACAAAAACTTTGTGTGAAACTACGTTAACCAAAACTCCAATCTTATATGAGACATACAGATCCACAAACTGGAGAAAAAAATACCCTCCAGGCACTATCAATAATATCAGCCTTTTTTTGCGTTTTTGAGCAGACCAGCGTATCTCCTGTGAAGGCCCCAAATAAGAAGAAAACACATCAAAATTGGACAGAAAACTGAAAAAAATGGTTTCTGACCATAGGGATATTAACCTTTACCATGCTGAATTGTTTTCAGAAATTGTCTAAATTTCGAGTATTTGCAAAAAATATGCAAATGATATGCAAATGAGCTGTTCCCTGATCCTGATGCATACTAATTGCAATAAATTTAAGATAGGGTATCACGTGGTGGGTTGGGTGGTCAGGGTGACGGGGCGGGGAACGGTGGACAGGAATTTGCCCCCAAGTTGGTCCTCAAGATCAAAAAGCCTTTGTGAGAAATAAATGAAGATAAAAAACATACTTTATTCAAATAATTATATATGGTGAGAGTTATAGATATATAGATCGATATTGATTGCAGGTACATGTACATTTGTACAAGGATAGATAATATTTATAAAGGTTGATGTTAATAATTTGTAGTGGGAGTTTTTTTCTCATTAGCTTAGGGCTCTTAGCTTTTATCCCGACAAATGAGACTGTAAAAATTGGGGCCCTCTTAGTTGCTTCCCTGGGCAACTGAGGGTTGATGTAACAGGTGATTGTTAATAAAATATGTTTAATATTAAAAAAAAAAAAAAAGATCAAAAAGAGTCAATTTTGACGTTTTTTCGTTCGTTTTCTCGACCTGTTAAAGATTCTAATAAATGCATCCATCTGTAGTTTACATGTAGAGTGGACCCAAGTCAACACTTCTATCACAACAGTTTTCCGATTTTGAACTTTAACTGGACTTGCAACCGGAAATTGTCGTTTAATTTCCTTGACGTATTTTGATAATAAACACGATCAGTCATTATGGCCGAGTTCACTTGAAGCTCTACAATCGACTTCAGAGTTAATAGATTTTCACGTGAACGCACAAGAGTTGATATTCGAAACAACTCTAAGTAACTCAAGGGTAAGGCCCTGACCAAGCATAAAAAATAAAATATTCTCATTGGTTTGACGTCATTCAAGAGTTTCTCGAGTTTAACCCTGACTCGGTGATGGTTGGAACCAGGGTACGAGGGGTTAACTCGAGTGGTTCAAGTAAAATCGTTTTGTTGAAATCCGAGTTAGTAAAGTTAACTGGAGAATTTCTAGTGAACTCGGTCTATGTGCCTTTAGGTTAACAGTATTTGTCAAGGTTTCATTCCTCGTAATTCCGTGTTTTAGACCTCGAAGGTAAGCACACCGCTCCAAAATACCCAATTTTGTCTGATATGAAAATTTTGAATTCCGTAATATTAAAAGTGAGAAACATGACAATCAATAGTGTCCGATTGAGGAAACATGTAAATCAGCATTACGATGACCTTCAAATGTATGGAGCGCCATTGATGCTAAAATAACAGTGATCTGGGTACGGCCGTAATATTACGGCCCCCGCACAACAAGGGTTAAGAGGAGCATAAACATAGAATATAAATTGGTTATCACCTTTCTTGGGGTTTACCAAAAATGTTTATTTATCATCTCATTAACACACAATCTGTGCAAGTAACAACCTTATTTCTTGTTTAGTTCTTAATTTAAACACTGAAAATATGTTATTGCTTACATGATATAATTTGCTTATAACAACCTCTAAATCAGATATATATACAATATAAGTTGACTTGGCGCAAAACTGGGGAAGGGCTCGGTACAACCTCGCCTTTCTCCAGTTTCTCAGCCTCATACAAAAAAGTTGATATTTTCCTGACATTGACATAATATTGTTTTTATACTCCAATTTAAATTAATACATTGATAGCTTATTAAATCGTCATACAAATGTCAAACTCATTTTCATCCCTTAATAGACCTCTAATTGAAGAGAAAGGGTTTTATGACAAAATTGACATTATTCAGAATATAGCTTTGTTACTATATTTTGGAAATAAACACAACTAGTTGCAAAATAAAAACTCTGCACTAAATACAGAAGCTGAGCAATATATTACAAAATGTTAAATAATAGACAAAATGAAGCAGAAACCTTCTATATATATCACGGAATATATACTATAATTTCTTTGCTTATACCTTCATTTGTCAGTTTCTTTGTTATTTTTTCTGTTTCTTTCTGTACCAGCGAATGAGTCTGTACCAAAAATTTCATTTCAGCTATAATGTATTTGCATAAAATTGTTTGATAACAATAGTTTTTCTTGACCTATGTAAATTATGCCTCTTAAACAATGAGTTATACATTTAATGAGTTCCTGAGAGCTTGAATCTGAATCGATGACCTGTCATGAAATAAAGTTAGGTAAAAACTAAAAAAACTATAAGGAGTTAGCTTTTGGTTTCCGTTAATGGTTTATTGTATATCTTATTTTCGTGATAATTTTTGCTGTTAACAGTTACAACCAATATATTTTAGTTAGCAAGATAATATGCAAAAACTTAAAAATGAGTAATAATTCATCAATATAGTGTTGTTTGCTCTATGGTCGGGTGGTTGTCGCTTTGACATATTCACCATTTCCTTTCTCAATTTTATTCAACATTGTTCAACGAGTTCCATCATTTGACATTCTTGATGATATAAATTTGATGACCATTTTTGCTGTTCACAGCTCCTACTTATCTATTAATTTTCAAGAACACTAGGAAATTATGAAAGTATTTAACAATCATCATTTAAGGGCAATAACTCCTAGAAGCAACAATGTGCCAACATATCAAATATTACATACAGTTTGAATTCATAGAATTGAGAATGGAAATGGGGAATGTGTCAAAGAGACAACAACCCAACCAAATAAAAAACAACAGCAGAGGGTCACCAACAGGTCTTCAATGTAGCGAGAAATTCCCGCACCCGGAGGCGTCCTTCAGCTGGCCCCTCCTAAACAAATATATACTAGTCCAGTGATAATGAACGCCATACTAATTTCCAAATTATACACAAGAAACTAAAAATACAAGACTAACAAAGGCCAGAGGCTCCTGACTTGGGACAGGCGCAAAAATGCGGCGGGGTTAAACATGTTTGTGAGTTCTCAACCCTCCCCCTATACCTCTAACCAATGTAGAAAAGTAAACTCATAACAATACGCACATTAAAATTCAGTTCAAGAGAAGTCCGAGTCTGATGTCAGAAGATGTAACCAAAGAAAATAAACAAAATGACAATAATACATGAATAACAACAAACTACTAGCAGTTAACTGACATGCCAGCTCCAGACTTCAATTAAACTGACTGAAAGATTATGATTTCATCATATGAACATCAGGCACAATCCTTCCCGTTAGGGGTTTAGTATCATACCATCATAACATATATGAGAAGAACATAACCCGTGTCATGCCAACAACTGTTTTTATAATAAATGTGTTTAGTTCCGATGCAAAGACCTTGTCAGTGACTCAATATTAACGCCAAAATATGCAATCTTTAATGACTTGACAACAGTATCGTAATTATATCCCTTCTTAATAAGTCTATTCAAAGGTTTTGTAAGTTTCTGGGGTGAATACAGTTTATCTATATCTTACATACCGGTATATGTAGTATTTAGAAAAAAATACTTTATCGTCTTCACAACTCGTTCTATATCTATCAATGTATAAAGTTTGCTTCGCTTAAAGTTCAAATTGGATTTTATCTATGAAATGTATATATTATCCAGTATTTTATTGTCAGGTCAAGTAAACGTCAATTATATCTATCAATCTCTCGGTTAGTTCATACCTAGATCTATACAAATCCGAAAGTAGGATACGTCTTTGAACAAACTCAAGATCTATCAAAAATGGCATCATCTCAATCAGTAAGAAAAAGTCAAGTACCAGTACAATGTAACTTGTGTGAAAATGAGACTATTAAATGGAAATGTGAAGACTGTGGTTTATTATTGTGTACTAACTGTAGGGATACAAAACATTTAAAAATTCAAAATGCACAAAATCATAAGGTTATTGACATTAAGCAAGTAGGTGTGCATTCTGATGAAGTGGACTTTTCGAACATTAAGTGCAAAGATCACACTGGACAAGCGTGCTGTCGCTTTTGCACTAAATGTGACAGTCTAGTTTGTCCATTATGCATTGCTAAAATACACAAAAGACATGATTTATTCGACATCAGTGAGGCATTTAAAACAAAAATAGAGATACTAAAGAAAGTACAAAGTAAAATTCAGACCAACAGAACTAAACTGGCAATACAGGAAGTACTTTTGGAACAATGTAAGTCTCGTGAAAATGACAAGTACACTAAAGTAATACAAACTATTCAAAATCATGAGAAAGCATTAAAACAAACGGTTGACAAATACATAGAAGAGCTAAACATTGAAGTAAGTGAAAATCATAACGTGATAATGCATTCAATGGACACTGATCTTGATGTAATATTAAGATCCATGAAAGCAAATGATGACAAAAACAATGAAACAAAAGAAATCATTAAGGCAACAGATATTGCCAAGTTTTTTCGTAAAGTCAGCCAAATAGAGAAATCTTTAGATATACCAATACCAAAAACCCAGTCATCATACAATTCCATTCCAAAATTTGTTCCAGGGGAGATCACTCAGTCTAATGTTGGAGTGCTTCAAAGTGATGACAATCCGATAGAACTAACTGTTGCTCTCAATTTTATTTCAGAATATCAGACTGAACTTTCAATTGTTACAGATATAATTCCGTGTCATGATATGTCATTCTGGATAAATTGTAAGAAAGATAAAAAGTTAATGAAAGTAAAACCAGAAGGAAACAATCTGAAGACCTTTTCTAGCTTCAATATAAAAGTATATAGTATGGCATTGCTTCCTTCAAATGATATTCTCCTGTCCACAGAGGGATCCAGACTACAACAACTGTGTGTTGCCACTTGTAAACTGACTCACACTGTATATGATGTGGATCCTTTGGGTCCTACTGACATCTACATTACCAGTGATAAGAAAGTTGTTGTAGGAGTTTACAGTAACACATTAGGAAGGAGAGCAGTGTTTGTAATGAATGAGAAGGGAGACCATGAGACTGTGTATGAACATGATGAAAATAATAAACCTATATTCAATTATTTATCAAGTATCACCAGTACCAGTAATGGTTATTTACATGTAGCTGATTATAAACCAGGTAGTGACAGAGGTAGAGTGGTGGTGTTAGGACAGGGAGGGGACATAATCAATACATATACAGGACATGCAGATATGAACAAGGATAAACAATTCAAACCAGTCAGAATAGTGACAACACCAAGAGACAATGTTATTGTAGTAGATTTAAACACTGAGGTTTTTCACATTTTAAACAACAGAGGAGAACTATTGACTAATTTTAATACTAAGGGTAATACAAGAATCCATCCATACTCCCTAGCCTTTACATCAAAAGGACAACTTTATATAGGATGTGGTAAACCTAGCACTAGTACAGCAATGGAAGCAAAGATATATCAAGTGACACTATCAGGATGTTAACATTCCAATTGTAATTAAAATGTTTCTTACATAATGTATATTGTTTTTAAAGAAACACTCATTTTTTTTTTGAATTAGTTAAATAAGTAGCCCATATGTATATATTTTTCTTATATTTATTTTATATTTATCAGAAAGTAAAGGGAAAAACTCGAATAAATGAAAAATTTAATGCATGGGTTCAAAAATATTTTGGAATTGATATTAGTTTAAAACACATAAGTTAAATAAGGAAAGCAGTTAACTTAATGTATAAAAATATTTGCAAACATTGAATTGTTTGTTTATGAAGAATTTAGATTCAAGGAATTTTAAAACTTTAGAAAATGTTTATAAATATTCTTTTTTTAAAGGAAATATTTATAATTAACTATTTCAATTTTTTTATGTTGTATTATGTTTTTTTTTATATTTTACTTCAAAATAGGTCGTAATTCAAAATAAATGCATGTCCATCAAGTAATTTTTAGTATTAATTTTTACAGCAACATCATGCAAATATGATTAAAAAATAAGTCCCATCATTCTGTAAATAAACCTGTGATAATTGCAACTTTCTGATTTTTAGTTTGAAAAAAATAATTAATATAACTTGTGTGGATGGTTACCTTCAACTACCTTTATATGTGAGATATACAAGAAGTAATAAGCTTTCCGTTTGTGAGATAAATAAAAAATGTGTTCAATTTGAAATATCTTGCTATGTACACTGCATTATATATGTTTATATTTACATTGAAGAGGCTTTTAAAAATGTCTTTAGAATCAAAGATATATAATTGAATTGTTTTTGAATTTAACCTAAAGATTTGTTAATTCATGTCTTCAACTGAAACCATCCATTTGTTAAATGGTACAAAACGCCTTAACTAGAATTGGTTTGGCTCGTTTATTTTTTCTTTTAATATTCCATAAACAACGTTTATCACATTTTCCAGTCTTCCATCTTGAAATTATTATACTACATGAATGAATCAAACATTTTTAATTTAACTGAACATTACTAATGTATCATCTTACCAGTTTATTAACATATTTATTTAATGTTATCATCAGTATTTTATACCATCAGTTCAAGAACTAAATTAATTCTAACAACAAAGATAAAAAATATTTACTTTTGTGGCCAGTAAGTTTTTTCACTCACATTTTTTTCAAAAACTTTTAGGAATTTTGGTCCTCAATACTCTTTAACTTCGTACTTTATTTGGCCTTTTTAACTTTTTTGAATTCGAGCGTCACTGATGAGTCATTTGTAGACGAAAAGCGCGTCTGGTGTATATACAAAATTTAGTCCTGGTATCTATGATGAGTTCATTTGTTATATTTCAAGGCATTCATATTTTAAAATATTTTCAACTTTTTTTTTAATGTTTAAAACACGTAGGCTTGGAGTCTTATATTGAGGTACTAAAATGAAAATGCATTTCAGAATTACCTTAAAACACATCAAACATCTGTTTAAACTAGGCGTTGCAAAAAATATCAAAAATAAATAATTAAAAATAGGCATACTTTCAATTTGTATCTAAGAACTACAACTCTTGTCTAAAAAAGGAGACAACTCAAATTTACTAAAGAGAATATTACTGTTTTTTTTTAATTTCATAATTGATATTTGTCAAAATCTTACATGATTTGGTTTTAAATATACTCAAGATTTATTTCTTTTTTCTATTGTACTTGTACTGGTTTAAGGTTGCTATTTTTTCAGGCAGAGCTGATCTTAGTAATTTGTTACTGCTGTGTTTTGACCTTTTAAATCATCGATTCCCACCAGCAGGTATTCTTTGTAAAAATCATCTAGCTTACTATGTACATATCTGCTGATAAATATGATTGTAGAAATGAATGTCAATCACAATTTAGAGGAGTTTTATATAAATTTTGCAATAGTTATATAGTTTCTGTTGATTAATAAATAAATAAGTGGCCTGTTTCATGCAGATCAATGAAAATTAGTTTTAAATGTTTTATACTGACCAACCCCCATAGATATAAATATCACATGACTTAACTTTTTGTAGTAATTTGATTGTTAATACAAATTCTTGATTTTAGTTTATATTTTTTTTTATATATCATAAGAATTAATTATATCACATCGCATTTAAAGTTATTATGTTCATTTTGTTAAATTAAATCTATAAAATAATTCAGTACATATTTCTTCATTTATTACAGTGAGATGCTTATAGGTGTTACTGTAAAATTTTACCTATAGCTCAACCTGTTTTTAAAATTGTCAACACAATAGGGAAATTTAAATTGACCAGTTGGTATTGTTAGATTTAAATCTACCTTGATGCTACCTGTAAAAAAATTTATTCACCTAACCAAAAGTTTCAGCATGCTTTTTTCCTGAACTTTTTTTTACCTAGGATTATTCTATTGATAGATTTTTATTTTACTGTCATTCAAAATCTTATGAGTGATCAAGCCAAACAAGAATGACTTTATCATATATTTTATTTTCTTGCAGTTAATTCAAAATTGCATGACCTAAAATGCACATTTCATCTAAATGTTTGCATAGCCATTACTAGCAGTGTTTAATACCCCAAATAATCCAGTCGTAATATTTCACTCACTTTAATGAAACCTCAAAATCATATTTGAATAAACAATTTCATTTATTTTTTTACACTAATATTTGACATCTCATCCAGAATTCCAAAGATTTTAAATAATTCCCAAATTTATTCATTTTTCACTACTTCACTAGATTTTTTTTCTAAATCCATAGTATTAATTCTGATCAACTTCCAATGATATATACATCCTAATTTAACAGGTGCAGAATCTATACATAATTCAGAATCATTTCCATTACTATATTCCAAATAGTTATCCTCACTTATATTTTGTAAAATTTTATTTATATTTTTACTGTATATCACCTAATTTAATATATCCACAGTAAACATTTTATTTCATTTCCTATAATAAATTTCCAAATCAAAGAATATTTGATTCAGAATTTTATAATGACTATTAACAATTTCAAATTCACTTAAAACATTTCCTCATGTTAGGAATATTTTAGAATATTTTTCACTTTATCACTAGATTAGACTATATCCACTGCATTACTTCAACATTTTATTTCATTTCCTATAATAATTTACAAATCAAACAATATTTGATTCAGAATTTTATAATGACTATTTCCAATTTCACATTCACTTTTAAAAAACATTTCCTCACGTTAGGAATATTTTAGAATATTTTACTTTTATTTTTCACTTTATCACTAGATAAGACTATATCCACTGCATTACTTCAACATTTTATTTCATTTCTAAGATCCCATTTAAATAAGGAATCATCTTAAATTTGTAATAAATCCCAAAATTAATAATGAATATTTCAAAAATCACATTTAAAGCCACAGAAACATGTTTGATGAACACACACTATATCTCCTACTTGAATTCCAGTTTTGAAATTTTTAAATCTTTAACATAACTAAATCCCATCGTATGAAAAATCGAATTTCCTTTAGTGAACACAGCATTTTATGCACAAAACTCCCACTAATATTATAATAGATTTCAAATAAAAAACACATCAAGGTATACTCCAAAATTATTTTGAATTTTATATGTACAACATCATATGTAAGCCCCACAAAACGGTTTGAATGAATTATTTCCTCCTTGATGACCTTCATGACAATAAAATCTTGAAAGAAACACATCACATTTTAAGAAGCAAAACTGCTATAAAAAGTCTGAGTAGTGAATTCAAATAAAATAAATCCAATATTGTACACACAATGACACCAAAAGATTTAAAATATTGCAAATAATAATCCAAAATGAGAATCTTGAAGGGTCATGTGAAGAAAAGAACAACATATCCCTCTGAAAATTTAAACTGTAAACACCTGAGCAGCTATTTCTTGTTTCACTGGCAGCTGGACAATACTATTTATAAGGGTTAGAATTTTAAAGAAGCATTTTGGTGTAAAAACAGTTTAAATTTTCAAACAAATTAATACATATTTATTTTAATCTTTTACTAATTTAGAATTTTAGGTAAAAAATAGATAAATCATATATATCAGGGATTTAAAACAATGAAAACCAAAACTATTTTCTTCCCTATCAATTTTTAATAGAATAATCCTAGGTAAGAAAATCTTCAGGAAAAAAGCATGCTGAAACTTTGGGTTAGGTGAATAAAAATCTGTACAGGTAGAATCAAGGTATATTTTAAATCTAACAATACCAACTGGTCAATTTAAATGTCCCTATTGTGTTGACAATTTTAAAAACAGGTTGAGCTATAGGTAAAATTTTACAGTAACACCTATAAGCATCTCACTGTAATACAGTTTAGGAAGATGAATAACGAGATGTGCAATAAGTCAAACCACAAACAAAAGTATCAAGAACACTAGATTAGAAATTACTATTACCTTCAACAATGGACATGTACCAACCCAGATTGACAAGTCCAAACTCTTCAGAGAAAAAAATTGATTGGAAAATAGGATAATTACATGGATCACTGGGAAATATGATCTTTGATTCAAAGAACAAGGTTATTTCCCCCTAAGTTGACCTACTACTTATAGTTTCTGTAACAAACCTTATAACAAACTTCTAATCTTATTCATTGATGATTCAAATAAGGTTGAAGTCAAGTGAATCATGTCTTACAAACATGTAGACCTATAAAACAAATATAACCAAAGCTGTCCACCTAGCGGGAATAGTACTTAATAATTGTAAATAGAAATTGGGAATGTGTCAAAGATGAAAAAGCAGAAAACAGCCAGCGGACACCAATGGGTCTTCAACACAGCGAGAAAATCCGACACCCGGAGGAAGGCTTCAACTTGCATCTTACCAAAACTCTGTTCTAGTTCAGTGAAAATAGACGTCACACTTAACTTTTAAAAACATAAATGAACTAAAACACACAAAATTAAAAAAGCCGAAAGGCTCCTGACTCAGGACCGGCGTTAAAAGGCAGCCGGGTTAAACATGTTTTGTGAGATATCAACCCTCCTCATATACCACAACAATTTGCACAGTAAAACTCAGTTAAAAAAAGTCTGAGACCGATGTTAGGAAAGTTACCAGAAGAAATTATGTAAAATGACCATGATACATAAATTAACTAGCATTCTGAGAGTAATGCATGGCAATACATAGCCCAAACCGGTTAAAAATTCATGTGCTGAACGAAATGCTAACTTGATCTGCAATTTGTCATGATGCAAGTCAATATTTGCAAGCATGACAGAAAAAAGTGAGGAACACTGATTATTTGAATGAATTTTTGAAGTCCATGGAACATAAATCTTTACAAAATCATTCAACCGAAACAAACTTCCAACTAGATCTGTAACTAGTCAGGATTAAACTATATGCCAACTATCAAATAAATTTCTACAAGCACGAATAAACAAATATGGAAAATAGTCGGACTGACGAATGGACAGACAGACAGACGGACGAAGTGCAGACCTAAAGTCCCCGTCGACGTCGTCGACAGGGGACTAACAAAGGACTACTAACATTTACTAACATGTATAAGTACTTTAGTTGCTGCTATGAAATTAACAATTGAGGCAATACAATTTTGATATTGTTGTTATCTGTCATTTATTTTACTTATCCACTATGTGTTAGAGTGTTACATGGTTAGTAATAAGTCAATATGGAATAATTATACTGACCCAAGAACAAAGCCTGAGGTTTGTATACTGTTTGTATACTGTATTTCAGGTTTTAAAGATCAGGGTTAGTATGATGCTTCTGAATACACAGTTTTGTCAATGTAAGTACTTCAGTACACACAATCAGACAATGGTTTACTATCATTTTGATCAAAGGTGAAATTCAAGGTCATAGTTACTTGACTTCAATATATATGACACACTCTGCCCCATAATATGATTTAGCATCATACCAAGTGGAACACAATTTTGGGACAGGACACAAATCAAAAAGAAGGTCAGAATGGCCTTAAATCGGCAAATGACAATATGACTCATCGTAAGCCTATGATGCAACTGTATATCAAATCTGGTTAACTTAAGTTTGACAGTACAAAAGACATGTGCTGGACACCAATATGATATGTTTTTTTCTATCATAGTTGGCAAAAGGTCAACGTCTAGGTCAGTGAGATTTTAATTTGGTACGTGACATTTCCCCATAAAATGAGGTCTAGAACACCTTTTATATGATAGATCTATACGTTGTAACATAAGGCATTTATAAAATTACAAGATATGAAGCACCAACCTTACAAAAGTTTGTTTATAAATGTCTATTTAACTGCCATTTTTTGTGCAGGTACATTTACAAAATAATAGAAAAAAAGAAAATTAGAAAACAACCAATCAACATAATTAACATCAAGAGATCATCTGAAATAGTTATCAAAGGTACCAGGATTATAATTTAGTACGCCAGACGCGCGTTTCATCTTCATAAGACTCATCAGTGACGCTCAAATCAAAAATATTTATAAACCCAAACTAGTACAAAGTTGAAGAGCATTGAGGATCCAAAATTCCAAAAAGTTGTGCCAAATACGGCTAAGGTAATCTATGCCTGAGATAAGAAAATCCTTAGTTTTTCAAAAAGTTCAAAGTTTTTTATACGGGAAATTTATAAAAATGACCACATTATTGATATTCATGTCAACATCGAAGTGTTGACTACTGGGCTGGTGATACCCTCGGGGACGAAACGTCCACCAGCAGTGGCATCGACCCAGTGGTGTAAATAGTTATCAAAGTTACCAGGATTATAATTTAGTACGCCAGACGCGCGTTTCGTCTACATAAGACTCATCAGTGACGCTCAAATCAAAAATATTTATAAACCCAAACTAGTACAAAGTTGAAGAGCATTGAGGATCCAAAATTCCAAAAAGTTGTGCCAAATACGGCTAAGGTAATCTATGCCTGGGATAAGAAAATCCTTAGTTTTTCAAAAAGTTCAAAGTTTTTTATACGGGAAATTTATAAAAATGACCACATTATTGATATTCATGTCAATATCGAAGTGTTGACTACTGGGCTGGTGATACCCTCGGGGACGAAACGTCCACCAGCAGTGGCATCGACCCAGTGGTGTAAATAGTTATCAAAGGTGCCAGGATTATAATTTAGTACGCCAGACGCGCGTTTCGTCTACATAAGACTCATCAGTGACGCTCAAATCAAAAATATTTATAAACCCAAACTAGTACAAAGTTGAAGAGCATTGAGGATCCAAAATTCCAAAAAGTTGTGCCAAATACGGCTAAGGTAATCTATGCCTGGGATAAGAAAATCCTTAGTTTTTCAAAAAGTTCAAAGTTTTTTATACGGGAAATTTATAAAAATGACCACATTATTGATATTCATGTCAACACCGAAGTGTTGACTACTGGGCTGGTGATACCCTCGGGGACGAAACGTCCACCAGCAGTGGCATCGACCCAGTGGTGTAAAATAGTTATCAAAGAAAGACTGAAAGACTTTTCTACAATGCATAATGGAAACTGACTGAAAGACTTTTCTACAATGCATAATGGAAACTGAAAACAAACTCTCGACATGCTCTAAATTAATTAGTCTAAACAAGTTGTGAATGTTTTCAACCAATATCTTATTAATTAACAATTCAAGTTGAATAATTCTGCAAGGAAGTTTAATTAATGGGGTTTTCCCTTTAAACCGTTACTGCAAACACATATAGATATAGGAAGATGTGGTATGAGTGCCAATGCGACAACACTCCATCCAAATAACAATTTATAAAAGTAAACCATTATAGGTCAAGGTACGGCCTTCAACACGGAGCCTCGGCTCACACCGAACAGCAAGCTAAAGGGCCCCAAAATTAGTAATGTAAAACCTAGAATATATCTAGAAGGCAGAACTTCTTCCCAAAGGAATTGAATAGATCCCATGGCTCTGACAAAAAAAGTGAAGTGAAATTATTCTTGTTTTCGTAAAATCGGTTATGTCATTTCTATCAATTCTGGTCTCTAAATTGCATGTCTTCCATTACTGATGTAACCACAAGTAACACTTCTAAATAATTAATAGGTTTTACTGACTTTTTCAACAAAAAGGTTAAATGGTTTAAACCAGTTTTTGCTGAAATTAGACTTCATGCAAATACAATTTGAATATTAATGTTTCACAGAAAGGTAACCAAAACAGCAATAAAAAGTAAAGAAGTGGCTCTGATACCTCTCCCCCCCCCCCCGCCCACAAAAAAAAAACACAACCCCAAACCAAACCGAGTACTTTAGTAGTAATAGTTAATTAAATTTTCACAAAGAAATATGTTTGAAACAGTTTTGTAATGCTAATTACATCAAAAGAGACAACAGCCCTTTATTGCGGACCAAAAGTATTAACTTATTGTTTCCTAATTACTTTCTGTACATGGTATCATCCTTATATCATTATTTATGTGCTATAGGAGTGCTTTAAAATAAAGGTCAGGTTTACTTTTGATAAGTTGTAGAGCAATGACTGTAACATAATATCAAAAATTATTTTTTCCTAACGAAAAACAATCTAGGGGAGATAAATCAAATAACAAATTTGTTTTCAAATCAAATTTTCTGTTAATTGAGGCTTATTCTGGTATCTGCAATAAAATAAAAACGGCATTTGTTATCATCTAGCTACATAACAATAACTGCATGCTTACATGCAATGCCAGCTGCTGAACAATCAAATTTGCACTTCACTTGACTTGGGATTGATATCTGTGTTAACTGGAAATATTTGATATCTTCATGGTAAACTAGGGAGCATTTGTTTGCAGGGAGACATTTGGCAAAAACGTTTTGTACATGCTTCTTTCTTTTGAGTCTTTGATCTTCCTTAAACTCTAGAGTGAATTTGAAATAGTTAGCTTCTATCAGCGGTGAAAAGTTTAATTTACTGTAAATTCATTTAATGCCTTGTGTATTGATTTTCCTGATATTTTGTACACAGTAAAAGTAAAAAAAAATAAATATATTTTCAAATTTTGTTTCATTGTGTGTACTGGTTTAAACACTGTCAACACGGAAATATTAGGCATTTTGTATGCTTATTTTACAATCATATAAAGTGAAAATATCCCTCATACAAATGGTGAGGAATCTGATGTACAGTAGTTGTCGTTTGTTTATGTAATATATACGTGTTTCTCGTTTCTCGTTTTGTTTATATAGATTAGACCGTTGGTTTTCCCGTTTGAATGGTTTTACACTAGTAATTTTAGGGCCCTTTATAGCTTGTTGTTCGGTGTGAGCCAAGGCTCCGTGTTGAAGGCCGTACTTTAACCTATAATGGATTTACTTTTTAAATTGTTATTTGTATGGAGAGTTGTCTCATTGGCACTCACACCACATCTTCCTATATCTATAGAGAGCATTTGTATTAGAGTGAAGTTTAAACTTGATTTGCAAACTTAATCCCAAGGCTTAAAGATTAGACATTGCCAAGGCACAGTAGTAGCTGTTAATTTCTATCATTTGGTCTCTTGTGGAGAGTTATCTAATTTGCAATCTTACCACACCTTCTTTTTTATAATTATTTAATGACAGTATTCAGAATCAACAAATAAATTTGGTAGTAGAAATCAAGCGAATAGTTTAAAACAAAAATAGAATAGTTTAAGGAAAATGGATTTATTATAAAGTAAAAAACAGTACATTTATTGCAATATATAACTATCATCAAAGTGAGGTACAATAATATAAATAACATAAATAAACAAGAAACATGATTGACTGGTGGCTACTTAACATCGCGTAGGTAAACACACACATTCAGAACAATTTAAAATAAAAACAAATAAATTTAATGTCAGTCATAGGATAAATTTTGTATTTTTTCCCTTTATTTTGTGCCTCATCTGAGCCTTGTTAACAGGTTGTCAATATTGTATTTTTCTTAATTTGAATAAAAAAAACTTCAATTTTGTTCAAACTTTTATCAGAAGCTATCCTACGATTGCTCATTTCATGATATGCACCCTGAACAAGTAGTCAATTAGCAAAAAATAACTACTAATAATTGTAGAACTCAATTAAGTGAATCACTTTTTTTAAATGTATGATTGTTACATAAGAGCTGACCAAAATCATTTTTTTTTTTAATTTCCATGATATGTGGGATGTTTATGTTTAAACTCTTCATTAACATGACTTATTCTCTACATCTGAATAAAAAAGGTGCTTGAAATTATAAAGAATTGTCTCCCTTCCACTATATGTAAATAAATCAATTTCTACTTCGATCACTTTGTGTTTGTAAGATATATGATTTTTATTAAGTGCATAAGTGTTTGAATTTCTAGCTAAATATAAAACTTTAAAGATACATTAAAACTAGAGGTTCTTAAGAGCCTGTGTCGCTCACCTTGGTCTATGTGCATATTAAACAAAGACACAGATGGATTCATGACAAAATTGTGTTTTGGTGATAGTGATGTATTAACAGATCTTACTTAACTGAACATTCTTGCTTCTTACAATTATCTCAATTTATAACGAACTTGGCCCATAGTAAAAGAGGAAAATATTTTGTTAAAATTTTAAAAATTATTAAAAATTGACTATAAAGGGCAATAACCCCTTAAGGGGTCAACTAACCTTTTTGGTCATGTTGACTTATTTGTGGACCTTACTTTGCTGAACATTATTGCTGTTTACAGTTTATCTCTATCTATAATAATATTCAAGATAATAACCAAAAAAGGCAAAATTTCCTTCAAAATTCAGGGGAAGCAACCCAACAAACAGTTGACCGATTCATCTGAAAATGATTGGCCCTGGTATCATCCAGAGACTGCTATATTGGCCGGGCCAATATGGAAAAGACATGTTATAATCTTTTTATCGCATATTTAAGTTCTGCAGAAAAGAGAAAAAAGGTCAATTGTAACAATTTATTGAAACACAAAAGGTAAAATCTTAAACAATTTATCACAAACGTGTCGTTGAGAATGCAATGACGTCACGTCATTTGAAATCAGGGCACAATATCAAAAAACCCTTTTTTTCCGCGGGCAATTTTGAGGTTATTGCATATGAAAAACCTAAGGTATTCATAACAAATATGTGATAAGCTCATATCTTTAATATTAATACACACAACATATATTGTTATATGGAACCTGCTAATAATCTGACATGTTTTGATCGTGTAGGTAAAAAAAATCTGCATAAGAAAAGATGTTTGAAATTAGTTTTAGTCAAAACAGTATTTGAATTTTATATATATCCTATGAAATATGCAATGAATGTTTTTTTTAAAAGATCTGACGAAAATGTTTCAGCTATTAAGGACGTTCAACATGATTATCACACAAATGGTGATATTTTTCAATAATAGAGAAATTCTCCTAAATGATGGATAACACATTTCTATCCTTCCAAATTCACAAGTTTTTACCAGGATAAAAACAATGTTCATATTGTTGCAGACAATATATTAACCATGTTACAAATTTTTTTAGATTTTTTTTAATCCAGCTGTTTTATTTAAGATAGACTTGAAAGATGAAATTTTAAAACAAACTGAATGATACATATATTGAGTCAACATATAGGTCTTCTATACATATATAATCTTTGATAATATGTTTTTTATATAAAATAAAATTCAATAATACTATAAACAGATACAAGTATTTGTGTTGATCATGAAAATATAGGACAACTATGAAGACTTTTACTAATGAATAATAACATAGAGGTATAAAAATAGAAATAATAAATAAATATAAAATGCTGTTGTGGAATAATGGAAATTGATTTTTATACATTTCAAACGTATTTTTACTTATGAAAAAAGAAATAATAAATAAATGTTATATGCTGTTGTGGAAAAATGGAAATTGATTTTTATACATTTCAAACGTATTTGTATTTATAACATGAAAGTTTATATCATATATAAAAACCTATAAAAACATTCCAATCTGAAATTATAAAGAAATCAGTTTCATTTGAACATTCTATAAATACTTTGGCATAATGGTCTTCAACAAATACAATATCTCATTTATGCAGCACTAACACAGAAAGTGAAATCCCTATGGGATCATTTATTTGCACAGGTACCAATTTTCATGCATTCAAGAATAATGTTTTTGGTTGATTGATAAATTTCTGGTTTTTAAAATCTGTCTATACCAATCTTTCAAAAACTCTTTATACGGTAAAATAAGTTGTTATAACATATTCCCTAAAACAGGGTTGCTATACCATAACTAATTAAAAGGCGAACTAACAATAGTTGACGTATTATAACCATATCCCCTATACAAGTTGCCCTTCACATTAGAATCTTCTAACGCCCTTATCATCATTAAAGACAGTTGATGTTCTTCACTATTCACTCCTAGTGTTAGGTACAAATACTTCAAGCCATGGACATAGGCGGAGGTCAAGCTAACTTCACGGTCTGCTTGGGCAAGTGTTATTTTCTTTGATGAATTAGCTTGTGCTTCCTCTAATGTTTCGTTTGCTGAAAAAAAATCCATCATAAATGAACTTAAATTAAAAAAAATTATAAATTATGATTAAACACTTTTAAAAGTATACACACATTTCCTTATTTACAAATTAATATACATAAGGATGATCAAAGGGGGTAATACAATATCCATCAATATTATTCACTCTTGTTTTTGATTGGTCTTCTTTGCTCAATCTTTTGTTTTCTGTCTAGTGTTTTGTTGACTATTATCTTTTTTTGGCCATTGTAGTGTTTATTTCTTTGACTTTAGGGTTTCAATGCTGCCTTTTTATCTTACCATTTTTTAGTGAAATAAAGAGGAACAAAAAGAGTAGGTCCGGTAAGGGCCGATTTTGGCCTCAAATATCAGGTTCATCTAACGAAAGATTTTGGACACTTTTTAAACACTTGAGTGTCTATTTCAATTGATTCAATTATTTTATGTGAAGGATTTTAACTGATTCAGTCATTAAATCTCTCCGATTTAAGCTTAAATATGCAAAAAACTGTCAAATATGCCAAAAAACGTCACTTTTCAGATGGTTTTTGTCAAAAATGAAAGTGGCCGCATCCCTGTTCATCCTCAACCTTTATATATGTTATGTATTATCAGCAAATACAACTTAAATTTCAATATTATGAATGAACACGAATGCGGCCACTTTCATCTTTGACAAAAACCATCTGAAAAGTATGGTAAAAAAACAACCCATATTTATGTAGCAGAAGCATTCTACTTTCCAGTAAATAGCTAAAAGATTACATTTTCACAATTTTGTAAAACTGCTATATTTTGGGGCCAAACAGGGATCTTACTGAACCTTCTCATTGGCACTCATACCACATCTTCCTATATCTATTTGCCATTAAAATATAAAAAAATGGTATTTGAAATCTTAAATTTAAGTTTTAAGCTACTAATTAATTTTTTTTTACAGACACCAATAACTGCATGCTCACCTGTAATACCAGCTGTTAAACAAACAAATTTGACACTTCACTTGGGATGTATATCAGTGTTAACTGGAAATATTTATTTTCTACATTGTAGCATAGCTGCATTTGTCTGTAGGGAGACATTTGACAAATACATTTTGTACATGCCTTCTTTCTTTAGAATCTTTGATCTTTCTTAAACTCCACAGTGAATTTGAAATAGTTTGAAAGGCAAAGGTAGCTCCTATCGGCGGTGAAAAGTTAAATTCACTGTAGATTCATTTAATGGCCTGTGTATTAATTTCCTTAATTTTGGAAAACTTGTATTTTGTACACAGTAAGTGTAATTTTTTTTATTGATATCAACACGGACTGACAGAAAGACAGAGTGAACAACTTTAGTTCCCTTCTAAATATCACAGAATTTGATAGCATAGTTTTTCATGCCCAGTTATCTTTTAATTCTATCAAAATAGAACACTAAATACTAGAAACACAAAAAAAAGCAGTTTTTGATTGTCCTTACATGTATTGATATATCAAATTTAGTACTGAAACAGTAGATCAACTTTGCATAAAAGTATCCTTTTAAGTTGATATTTTGAATTTATTCATATCTCATATTTCATTTTACACATTATTTTCCCTTTGAAAAGGCATTCAATTTGTTTTGAACGAATGCCATTTAAATTGAGACAAATCTGCACTTAAACACGTCCTTTACTTCATTTACAGATGAACCTATATAACTATTCATTTAAAGTCTATAATTTGATCTTATCTTTGCACTATATATCTTTGTCAAGTGTTAAAGGAAAATATATAATAATATCGTGTTAAACAATCAATTTATTTATTATTTGATCGGGTTGTCCCTTGATACAAACCATGTACCAGATCAAAACTAAATCAATCGGAAGATCTATAAAAAATGGCGTTCTCTCCATCAGTACGAAAAAGTCAAGTACCAGTAAAATGTAACTTGTGTGAAAATGAGACTATTAAATGGAAATGTGAAGACTGTGGTTTGTTATTGTGTACTTACTGTAAGGATACAAAACATTCGAAAATTAAAAATGCTCAAAATCATATGATAGTTGACATTAAGCGAGTAGGTGTGCATTCTGAAGAAGTGGATTGTACGAACATTAAGTGCAAAGATCACTCTGGACAATTGTGCTGTCTCTTTTGCATTAATTGTGACAGTCTAGTTTGTCCAATATGCATTGCTAAAATTCACAAACAGCATGACTTAATCGAAATCAGTGAGGGATTTAATACCAAAATAGAGAGCCTAAAGAAAGGACTAAGTAAAATTCAGACCAACAGAACCAAACTGGAGACAAAGAAAGAATTTGTGGAACAATGTAAGTCTCGTGAAAATGAAAAATTCACTAAAGTGATACAAAATATTCAAAATCATGGGAAAGCTTTAAAGTTAACTATTGACAAATATATTGAAGAGCTAAAAAATGAAGTCAACGAAAATCAAAAAGCAATAACTCTTTTGATTGACACTGATCTGGATGTCATATTAAGATCTATGAAAGAGACAGATGACCGAAACAATGAGACAGAGAATCTTATTAAGGCAACAGATATTAACAAGTTTTTCCGTGAAGTCAGCCAAATAGAGAAATCGATGGAGATAGCATTCCAATAACACAGTCATCATACAATTCCATTCCAAAATTTGTTCCAGGGGAGATAACTCAGTCTAATGTTGGAATGTTGCAAAGTGATGACAGTCCGGTAGAATTAAGTGTTGCTCTCACTATTATTTCAGAATATCAGACCAAACTTTCAATTGTTTCAGATATGATTCCGTGTCGTGATAAGTCATTCTTGATAAATTGTCATAAAGATCAAAAGTTAATAAAAGTAAAACTACAAGAAAAAAATCTGAAGACAATATTTACCTTCAAGAGTGATGTCTATGGCATGGCAGTACTTCCATCTAATGATATTCTCCTATCCACAGGGGAATCCAGACTACGAAAACTCAGTGTTATCACTGGTAAACTGTCAGATACTGTATATAATGTGGCTCCTTTAATTACTACGACCATCCACATTACCAGTGGTAATAAAGTAGTTGTAGGAGGTAATGATGATATACGAGGAAAAAGTGCTGTGTTTGTAATGAATGAGAAAGGAACCCGTGAGACTGTGTATGAGCATGATCAACATAATCAACCTTTATTCAATTATCCTGCAAGTATTACCAGTACCAGTAATGGTAACATACTTGTTGCAGATTGTGAACCAGGTAGTGACATAGGTAGAGTGGTGGTGTTAGGACAGGGAGGGGATATGAACAATACATATACAGGACATCAAGAGATCAACAAGGAAGAAAAATTCAAACCAATCCAGATAGTGACAACACCAAGAGACAATGTCATTGTAGTGGATCTTCACACTGAGGTGTTTCACATCTTAAATAATAAAGGAGAATATTTGACTTTTTTTAATACTAAGGATAATAGAAGAATCTGTCCATGCTCCCTTGCCTTTACATCAACAGGAAAACTCTACATTGGATGTACTAAACCTTACAGCAGTACAGCAAAGGATGCAAAGATATATCAAGTGACACTATCAGGGTGTTAACATTCAAATAGTGAATCAATTGTTTCTGATCAAACGTTTATAGTTTTACAAAGACAATTCATATATATGTATTAATGAATTAGTTAGAAAAAGCTTTGAATTTTAAAATTTATTTTCAAATTAGTTTTTTAACTCTGCATTGGTTAACAATTAATAACATTAAAAAAAACAAGGAAAAGGAAAACTGACTTAAATTGAACTTTAAATGCATGGGTATAAAAAATCAATATCGGTGTGAAGCACAAGTAAAATGAAGGAAAGCAGTAACCTATAACACTATTTGCATACATTGTAGTGTTCTTTTATGAAGACTTCAGATTTAAGGAATTTCAAAACTTTAGAAAATGTTTATATAAATAATATTCATATTTTGTTATTGACAATTCAAATTTTGTGTTTTTCATATATATTTTTTATAATTACTACAAAATCTGTTATACAATGTATTTGCAATAAAAATATGTCTATTAAGTAATGATCAGCATTGCTTTTTGCAGTAACATCAGTAAAACATGATTCAATAATAAGTCCCATTATTCTGTAAATAAAACTTTGACCTTTGTAACTCACTGATCTTTATCTTGAAAAAATTTAATATCACTTGTGTGGAGGGATACATGCAACTACTTTTATGAGTGAAATACACAATAAGTTATCATGAGTCTTCTGTATGCAAGATAAATACATTTTTGCTATTGACAAATGTTTCGTTTTAATAAAGATAAACAATTATTTTTTTTCGTATTCAATATAAAGTATCTTGAATTTATGTCTTCAACAGAAACCATCAATTAGTTCAAACAATTTTCTTGTAAGTGTTTATGACTTTTATTTTTTGAAAGACGATTTTTCTTAAAATTATCTACATTTTATGTTTGACAGCGCAGGGCATTTAATAAGAATATTTTAGGTTTATTTTTTTTATAGAATATTTAAGTCTATTGTAATTTGTACTGACTATTTGTGCTATTAGAAATTTATTTCATGTATCTTTGATTTTGATTTTGTATTTGTAATGAAAATATTACCAATATTTTTTAACACTGTTTTGTCATAGAACAGATATAAACACGAGTTTTAGTTCTAATTATATAGTTAGGAAAAACCAAATGTGTAAAATATTCACAAAATTAAAATTGTTTTGTAAAAGACAAAAAATATTCAAGAAGTTTGTACTTTTGTAGATAAAAATATTAGTCAGAATTTGTTTCGCTATCGATAAAAAAAAATCCTGTATTCTTAATAATTTGCTTCAAGACAAGACATCTAAAAAGACAGATCAAATCACTTTGTTTTGTAAACATTCTTCAATCAACTGAGGTCAGTCTTTAAATTTGAAATCAGTGTCATACATGAATAGATCAAACTTGTTTAATTTAACTGAACATATAATGCACTAACTGTATAAACATCAGTTTTAATACCAATTTTTTTAATGTTATCATTAGTTATCTACTTACAGTTCAAGAAAATAAATTCTAATTAAAAAGTTACGTTATTTTTACTTTTTAAGTCATGAAATTTTGTAAGACTTACCTCATATCTTGTAATATGATATCTGAAGACATTATTTTTTTCTCAAGATTTTAAACATTTTTTTTTAATGAATACATTTGGAGTCTTATATTCAAGCACTTAAATCAACATGAATTCCAGGATTATCGTAGCCTGCGCATCAAACATCTGTTAAAACTTGGCATTGCAAAAAATATCAAAAATAGATCATTCCAAACAGGCATACTTTTGATTTTTTTTTATCTAAAAAACTACAACTCTTGTCTTAAGTAGGAGACTTCTTTAATTTCCTTGTTGAGCAGGATCTGCTAACCCGTCCGAAACACCTGAGATAACCCCAAGTTTTTGGTGGTGTTTTGTGTTGCTTATTCTTTAGTTTTTTTTTATGTTGTGTCATGTTTACTTTTATTTGTCTGTTTTTTCTTCTTCATGTTTAGCCATGGCGTTGTCAGTTTATTTCGATCTAAGAGTTTGATTGTCCTCCTGGTATCTTTCGCCCCTATCTTACTGTAGGGAATATTAATGTTTTTCAATTTCATAGAATGAAATTCAAAACAGTGTGGCTGTGGCCATTGATTGACACATTAAATTCATCCATTGACTGGGACAATTTAGGTGAACGTTTGTATGTAACGACCACTGCTCACTATGTACTTTTAAAGACACTTAAACAATGGGGTCACCAAAGGTTCTCAACATCTTAATAAAGTAATTCGAAAAATTAATCAGAAACAGCACGATGTTTTGATTTATATCAATTATATAAATCAAAGCATAAAGGTTATTCCTGATTAATTTTTATGACCCACCTACGATAGTAGAGGGGCATTATGTTTTCTGGTCTGTGCCTCCGTTTGTCTGTGCGTCCGTCCGTCCGTCCGTCCGTCCGTTCAGGTTAAAGTTTTTGGTCAAGGTAGTTTTTGATGAAGCTGAAGTCCAATCAACTTAAAACTTAGTACACTTGTTGCTTATGATATGATCTATCTAATTTTTAAGCCAAATTAGACTTTTGACCCCAATTTCACGGTCCACTGAACATAGAAAATGAAAGTGGGAGTTTCAGGTTAAAGTTTTTGGTCGAGGTAGTTTTTGATGAAGCTGAAGTCCAATCAACTTGAAACTTAGTACACTTGCTGCTTATGATGTGATCTTTCTAATTTTAAAGCCAAATTAGACTTTTGACCCAATTTCACGGTCCATGGAACATAATAAATGAAAGTGGGAGTTTCAGGTTAAAGTTTTTGATGAAGTTGAAGTCCAATCAACTTGAAACTTAGTACACATGTTCCATATGATATGATCTTAATAATTTTAATGCCAAATTAGATTTTTTACCCAATTTCAGGGTCCATTGAACATGAAAAATGATAGTGCGAGTGGGGCATCCGTGTACTTTGGACACATTCTTGTTCGAATTATTTTATAATTAAAGGCGTTAAGAAACCTTTGGTAACCCTACAGTGTAAATGTCTATCGTAGGTACGTCGTGAACAGTGGTCGTTACAGACAAACGTTCACGTAAATTGTCCCCGTCATTTGATGAATTTAATGTGTCAATCAATGGCCACAGCCACACTGTTTTGAATTTCATTCTAATTACTATTTTCAGATTTTACATGATTTGGTTTACAATATATGCTCAGGATTTACTACTTTTTTTCTGTTGTAATTGAACTGGAATAAGGTTGCTATTATTTTGTTAGGTAAAGCTGATCTTAGTCAATTGTCACTGCTGTGTTTTTGACCCTTTTATAAATAACAACCCGACAAAAGAACATAAAAATTCCAAGAATATCAATGGGTCTTCAACACAGGGAGAAAATCACTCATTAGGAGGTGTCATCAGCTGGCCTCTAAACAATAATGTGTACTAGTTAAGTGAAAATGCACGTTACACTTAACTCTGATAAATATAAATGAACTAGAAAAAATTAAGATCACAAAAATATTGAACTCCGAGGAAAATTCCATCGGAAAGACCCTTATCAAATGACAGAATCAAATGTCAAAACACATCAAACGATTGGACAACAACTGTCATGTTTCTGACTTGGTACAGGCATTTTCAAATGTAGAAAATGGTGGATTGAACCTGGTTTTATAGCGTTAATCCTCTCACTTTAACGAACATACAAGACTACAAAAGGCCTGTGGCTCCTGATTTGGGACAGGATTTATAATGTTGCGTATATTTGTGAGATCTCCATCTATACCTATACATATATACGAGCTCTACCCAATGACGAATAAAAAAATACACAGCAATACGCCCAGTAAATACGGTTGAATAGAAGTCGGAGTCTGATGTCAGAATAGGTAACAGAAGAAACTAAGCAAAATGACCACAATCAGACATTCACAATGTTGACTATCATTGTGTTCAAAGGTGAAATTTATTATGTGACATATCCTTATCCCATGATGCAATCGCATACTTAATTTGGTTATGATATAAATGTTGTGAGCTGGACACGAATGAGGGGCTCACGAATTTGACAAGGTTTTACTTTAATTGAGGTCAAAGTCAAGGTCAGAATGAACTGATTTTAGTATGTGACACACATTCCCACAACATGATGCAACTGCAGAATAAGTTTTGTTATATTAAGTAAAACAGTACAAAAATTATTGAAGGTTGGAGTGACCAAAATTTGGTATATGACACTCCCAAACCAATTATGCAACTGCTTACCAAGATTGGTTAACCTATTACGGTACAAAAAGTATGCACTTGGCACGAAGCAGGAACGATGCCCAGAGAGACAAACAAACAGACAGGATGATTCCTTTTATCCCAACTTTATTTGCCCCGTTATAATTAACTTATTACTCATGATTCGTGAGAAATACAAACGACAACACACTTCACAGTTTTTAAGCAGTCCCTGAACAATGAAAGTTAAGCATAGAACAATGATCATAATACAGTTTTAACATGGAAACATATCGCATTTATAATAATACAAAGTTTGAAGCATCAACCTTATAAAGATTTTTTATAAATGTCTATGCCACTGCAATTAATTGGAAAGGTATATTTACCATGTTTACAAAATTTTTGGGAAAAAATAGAAAAAGACAACAACCAAACAATATTATTTACATCTAGAGATCAGCTTAAAGCCTTTAAAACAATGCATAATAGAAAGAAAAAAAACTCTTGACATGCTCTAAATCACAAAGTCTAAACAAGTTGTTCATGAATTCAAACAATATCTAATAACTTAAAACAATAACAGAAGAAAGAATTCTCCTGGGAAGTTTAATGAGGTTTCCCCCTTAAACCTTTATTGCAAACACATATATCTAGTAGTCAAAACTACCTATCAACAGAATTGATTGGATGCTATAGCTCTCACAAAAAAATATTGAAGGAAAGTTATTCTGGTTTAAAGTCATTTCTATCGATTCTTAGGGGGGCAAGGGGGGTCCCAATAACAGCAAAACAGCAAATTGATTTGGCTCATAACAGATAACAAGGAATTAAAATGGACAGAAACAGATAACAGTAAATGAAATATTAAAATAATTCGGTCTTTGACAAATCAGTATTTCTTTTTACTGATATAATCTTTTGTAATGCATTCCATTTTCTATGACTATGTTTTTAGTATTAATTTATGTATCTAGAATGTGTTCAAATTACTACTCAATATATTATAATATTTTTTACACGCTCGTTTACGGAACGTATTATGGTAAACTGTTGTCCGTCTGTTTGAAAACATGTCGGACATTAACTCAAAAACTCTTTAACCAATTTGAAGTAAACTTTGGGAAATTGTTTATATCTATTGACTTGAGTTCCCTTTTTGTTTTTTTTTATAAATTTTAGATTTTAAGTTTCTGGGTAATTGGTATTTATTCAATAAAATTTGTGTTTTTTTCAGTTTTCTGATAATATCTCAAAAATGCTTTCACAAAGCAAGGAATTTTGGTGAATTTATATCTATTAACATGAGGTCACTTTCAATTTTTGTAAATTTTAGATTTTACGTTTCCGAGTTAACGGGTTTTATTAATTAAAAAGGGGGATTTTAAAATTTTCAGACATTAACACAAAAATGTTTTCAGCAGTTCTCATGAAACTTTGCTGAAATGTTTATATCTATTGTTGTAAACTCCCTTCTTTCGATTTTTGTTAATTTTCGATTTTATGTTATTGAGTTAAGGGATTTTATTCATTAGAAAAAGGTGGTATTTTCTAGTTTTTAAAAATAAGTCAAAAATGCTTTCAGCAGTTCTCATGAAACGTTGGTGTATTGTTTATATATATTGACTGAAGCTCCCTTTGTTGCTAAAAAAAAAATGACCTAAAAGAGTTTGAATATTCTGACTGTTTCTAAATGACCATTTAATGACCTAAAAGAGTTTGAATATTCTGACTTTTTCTAAATTACCATTTAATGAGGTGTGTGAATTTTTCTTAATAAGACTATGAGGCAAAGTGGTATATAGGGTAGCAAAATCAAAAGCACCAATTATAAGCATGCAATTTATCAAGTACTTCGAACGAATTTTGACACTCCAAAAGCAATTTATTCCACTATTTTCAAAGGCCATATTTGAACAATTTTTTTATCAGCTGAGGTTTTTGATTGAACCAAGTGTACTAGTAAGTAGAATACATAGTTTAGTATGGAAACAATAGCTTGAAACGAAAGAAATCTTATGTGCAGCTTCGGACCCAAGTACTTGGTTGGAACTTTCATTGTACAATGCATTTAGTTCTGCTTTGAAAAGAATCACAGAGCCATGTACCATATTATATAAAAGGTTAACTGGTTGTTAGGACCTAGTCCTTAATTAAGATCCTTGTCAGATATTCCTGGCCATATGTTTTCCTTTTTGTCATATTTAGAATTGTTTTAATTAAATATGTTCGTACGGGAAACAAGGAACATTATTCTCATACAAAAAATTAAGATAATTCTAAATACACATTCATAAAAAAAAATGGAATTTATTACAAAGGATAATTAGTATAAGATATACTTGAATTGTCCTGGACCTCACTTCTGTGATTGGTAAATGTTAATGGAATCCTTCTCTGAATACGGGACAAACATATAAGTAGTAGTAGACCCCAATGTCCAATGATCTTCAATTTATACAGAATATTGACTGTCAAAAAAAATTATAACATTCCAATTTTCAATAACAGTTAACAGCAAATACATTATCACAATAACAGATAACAAAGAATTAAATTGCCCCATAACAGCATAACAGTTAAACCCCTTGCCCCCCCATTCTTGTCTCTTAATTGCCTATCTTCTATTGCGGATGTAAACACACTTAACACTGGGAAATACTTAATACTTTTTATTGACTTTTCAACAAAAAAATACAATTTTTCCAGTACATGGTTTAAATAAGTTTTTGCTAAAATTAAAGTTCATGCAAATACAATTTAAATATTTCACAGACAGGTAATCAAAACAAATTTCCAGCTATAAAAATTAAAGAAAGTGGCTCTGATATCCCCCGCTCCCCCCCTTGAAAGAGTTTTGTAATGCTATTTACGTCAAAAGAGACACAGCCCTTTATTGAGGACCAAAAGTATTAATTTATTGTTTCCTAATTACTTCCTATGCATACTATCATCATAATAACATTATTTATGAGTTATAGAAGTGCTTTAAAATAAAAAATCAATCAAGGGGAGATAAATTAAATAACAAATTTGTTTTCAGTTTAATGAGTCTTACTCTGGTGTTTGCAATAAAATAAGAAAGGCATTTGTTATCATCTAGCTACATACTTTACAGAAACAGACACCAATAACTGCATGTGCACCTGTAATACCAGTGCTGAAAAAACAATTTTGACACTTTACTTGGGATGGATATCTGTGTCAACTGGAAATATCTACATGGTAACCTGGGTGACATTTGTCTGCAGGGAGACATTTTGCAAACACTTTTTAACATGCCTCTTTCTTTGTAATCTTTGATCTTCCTTAAACTCCTCAGTAAATTAGGAATAGTTTGAAAGGCAAAGGTAGCTCCTATGGGCGTTGAAAAGTTTAATTTACTGTAGATTCATTTAATGCCCTGTGCATTAATCTTCCTGGATTTTAGAAGACTTCTATTTTGTACACAGTAAGAGTAAACAAAATTATATCAACGTGGAGAAATGGTAACAAGATCTTTTGGCTGTCATTTGCTGTCTATTGACTTTTATTGTTTTGTGCTTTAATGATAATTTGGTGTTTAACCTTTTATAACCAGAAGTTGTACTTTTTTTTTTTAGGTTTGATGTGTTTAGTTAAAGAAATATTCTGAAATTTTGTTTCATTTTGTTTAATGGTTTAAACACTATCAACACGGAAATATAAGCCATTTTTTTATGCTAATTTTGCAACAATATAAAGTGAAAATATCCCATATACAAATTGTTGTAGAAAGCATTAGTACTGGAGTGAAGTTTAAACTTATGTAGATTTACAAATTTGATTCCAAGGCTAAAAGATTAGACATTGTCAAGGCAAACTAATAGCTGGTAATTTCTATGTCATGTAGTCTTTTGTGGATAGTTGTCAATTAGGCAACAATACCACATTTTCTTTTTTTTATAATTATTCAATGACAGTATTCAGAATCAACAAATAAGTCTATTAGTAGAAGCGAATAGTTTAAAAACAAAAATTAGACAGGTTTAAGGAAAATGGATTTATTATGAAGTAAAAAACCAGTACATTTATTGCAATATATAACCATCTTCAGAGTGAGGTACAGTACTATAAATAACATATATAAACAAGAGACATGATTGACTGTTGGCTACTTAACTTCGCGTAGGTAAAAAACACATTCATAACGATGTAAGGTAAAACAAATTAATGGCAGTCATAGAATAAATTTTGTAGTAATTCCTTTATTTTTGCTTGGTCAATATTGTAAATTCTTTTGATTTGAAACGAAAAAACTTAAATGTTGTTCAAACTTTTATCAAAAGCTAACCTACGATTTGGCCATTTCATGATGCACCCTGAACAAATAGTCAATTAGGAAAAGGAGTAGGTTCAATAAGACCCCATTTTGGCCCCAAAATATAGCAGTTTTACAAAAATGTGAACTTGTAATCTTTAAGCTATCTATTGGAAAGTAAAATGCTTCTGCTACATAAAGATAGGCTGTTTTTAACAATACAATGTACATTTATCGGGTACTAGCATCATTAAGTCATGCTAAATTACTGAATTCTTCACAATTGTAGCATTTCAGTTAAATTTTAGACGGTTTCCGTCGTAAATGAAAGTGGCCGCATTCGTGTTCATTCATAATATTGAAATGTAAGTTGTATTTGATGATAATACATAACATATATAAAGGTTGAGGATAAACACGGATGCGGCCACTTTCATTTTTGACAAAAACCATCTGAAAAGTGACGTTTTTTTGCATATTTGATATATAGATTTTTCATATTTAAGCTTGAATCGGAGTTTTTTTAATGACTAAATCAGTTAAAATCTTTCACAAAAACTAATCAAATCAATTGAAATAGACACTTTCGTGTTTAAAAAGTGTCCAAAATGTTTCGTTTGATGAACTTGAAATTTAAGGCCAAAATCGGCCCTTACCGGACCTACTCCTTTAACTACTAATAATAGTAGAATTCAATCAAGTGAATCACTTTTCTTAAGTGTATGATTGTTACATATGAACTTATCAAAATCAAGTGGATTTTTAAGCTTTTCATAAACATGACTTTCGACATCTGAATAAAAAAAAAGGTTTTAAACTATAATGAATTGTCTCCCTTCCACAATATTATTAATACATTTCTAGTTGGATCACTAAGTGTTTGTAAGATATATGATTTCTTTTTATTGCATAGATGTTTGAATTTCTACCTGGATATAAAACTTTAAGATACATAAAATAAGATATATTAGTATTTTGTTTGGATTTCTATGGTATTATGCTTAAATGTTTAATGTAACCTTTTACTTCAATACAAAATAGAACCTGATAATAATCTGACATAATTGTGTTTTGTTTTGGGAAAACTGATTAGTCAAAACAGCATATGAATTATATAAATATCCTATGAAACATGCAATGATTTTTTTTTTTAAAGATCTGACAACAATATTTCAGGTACGTACGTTAAACATGATTATCACACAGTTAAATGGTGATATCTTTGAATAATAAAGAAATTGTCTAGATCCCCATCCTTCGAAATTCAGAAGTTTAACCACACCAAAACCAATGCTCACACGGCTGCAGACAATATAGTAACCATGTAACAATAATACCATATCCCTTATACAGGTTAACTATTACAAAAACTAAGGCGAACTAACAATAGTTGAGGTATTATAACCATATCCCCTATACAAGTTGCCCTTCACATTACAACCTTCTAGTGCCCTTATCATCACCAAAGAGAGTTGATGTTCTTCACAATTGACTCCTAGTGTTAGATAAAAATACTTCAAGTCATGGGTATAAGTTGAGGTCAAGCTAGCTTCACGGTCTGCTTCCGCTAGTGGTAATGTCTTTGATGAATTATCTTGTGCTACCTCTAATATTGCATTTGCTAAAAAGGAAACACAATAAACACTTTTAAGTCAGCTAGACATACACTTTGGTTTGCACATTTAGATATATTTATTTGATTTACATTATCTTGAGTCATTCACATTACTCAATATGACTGATCTCCCTTTGATGTTGGTTATTTGATTTACATCATTTTGAGTTACTGTAAATTCAGAAAGTATTGCGTGCATTTATTTTTGCGATTTTTAAATGCAATTTTAATTTTTGCGATATTCAGAAAAATCCTGTTCGATTCATATAAAAAATGGCAGAATGCGAGTTTTAATTATTGCCATTATAACTCTGTCGCATTTTTCTCAATAAGAAAAACATCGCATTTTTTTCCTTCTGAATTTACGTTATTCACATTATTTTACATGAGTGGTGTTCCCTTGAGGGTGAGTATTTGATTTACACCATTTGAGTTGTTTATTTTGGTATACTGGTATATATAAGCAAGTACATTACAAAGGTCATTTTGAATTCCCCTTCTTGAAAGGAGAAATTTGTAGGAGAAATTTACATAAGATTTAAATTTTGAAAATTACAATGATTGGATATTCTTATAAAAAGTTTTGACACTAGGGTAAGAAAGACGAGAAAATTAGCAGAAGTTGGACAATGATGAAGATATGACCACATGCACAAAAATATTCCATTCTCATCAGCATCCCTACATTTGGAGCCACTGTTTGAGGCCTGTACTATATGTTGACTTTACTGTGAATACATAATGTTGCTACAAGCTTTCCACTTTCATCATAATGGTTTTTAAGTATTCCACAATGTAAATAACAAACGAAGCCACTACATTACATTGAAAGTCATTTGCAGGGGGCTTAAAGTTAGTAAATTATGCAGAAAATAAAATTTTTCAGTTACATAATTTCATCTTACTCTTTATATGAAATTGTTTGTGATGCCATGATATATATTTCTCCATTCAATCACTGTGACAGTAAGAAGGAAGGGACTGTTTGTAAGACATGACACACATGCACTGTATGAAACTGATTTTTAGGTGAGGTATATTCATTTTGTGAATATACTTTTTTTTAGCCAAATTCAAGACAAAACTGTAAGATGCTGAACCGGACTGTCCAAAAACTGTATAAGCTCAAATTGTGAAAGTTTCAGTCTGAGTTATAGTGTCATTAATTTCAAAACTGAAATTTAATATTGTTTACATGGTACAATCTAGAATTACCAAGAATAAAATCAATCCTAAAACAGAAGTTAAGTAAAGAGGGGCAATTATTATTTCGTTTAGTTTGAACAGATAGACAGAAAGACAAGCCTAGGTGGTATACAAACCAGTCTATCAGGAGTTATAATACAAATTCATAGTTAATACATTCGTTTTTTAGTTTCTTTGTTAGTTTTTCTGTTCCTTTCTGTACCAGCGAATGATCGGTACCAAATACTCTTTTTCAGCTTCGACCTAAAATAATGATAATAAAAATCTAATGAATATTAAACAATACTACAGTATACTTATTCTCTGATGTATAAAAAATCCCTTAAACCCCACCCGCCCCCTTGTTTCCTCCAGTCAACCATTGCGCAAACAACTTTTTCTTTTTAATTCCTGAAATCTGAAAGGAGAAAAAATTGTCCCCTCCTACAATTTTTTATTTACCCCATCCCCTTTCCAATTTTCTTTTCACTTCCACCCCTTTCCCTTTTAAATAAAAATAAATTCTTCCCCCCAGGATATGGTCATTATCTCAAATCAAATTTCTAACTGAGTTTGTAACTTTTTAAACAAATGTACCCACATTATAATTCATTTAAAGTTAATAATGTGGTCTAATCTATGCACTATACTACATTGTCGGGTATTAAAGGTAACATGTAAAGATAAAGAATAGTGACTTTAACCTCAACTTTAACCATCTATTTATCTGCCACTTGATCAGGTCGTCTCCAGATAAAAACCGGGAAATAAAATACGTCATAAAACAAACTGAAGATCTGTCAAAAATGGCGTTCTCTCAATCAGTAAGAAAAAGTCAAGTACCAGTAAAATGTAATTTGTGTGAAAACGATACAATTGAATGGAAATGTGAGGACTGTGGATTATTATTGTGTACTAACTGTAGTGATACAAAACATTCAAAAATTAAAAATGCTCAAAATCATAAGGTTATTGACATTAAGCAAGTAGGTGCGTATTCTGAAGAAGTGGATTTTACAAACATTAAGTGCAAAGATCACCCTGGACAATTGTGTTGTCTCTTTTGCACTAACTGTGACAGTCTTGTTTGTCCAATATGCATTGTTAAAATTCACAAAAAGCATGACTTAATCGAAATAAGTGAGGGTTTTTACACCAACGCAGAGAGACTAAAGAAGGGACAAAATAAAATTCAGACCAACAGAACAACACTTGCAACAAAGAAGGAACTTTTGGAACAATGTAAGTGTCGTACAAATGAAAAGTGCACGAAGGTTTTACAAAATATTCAAAATCATGGAATAGCTTTAAAGAAAGCAGTTGACAAATACATAGAAGAGCTAAAAAATGAAGTTAGAGAAAACAAAAAATTAATAACGCATCAAATAAAACAGAAGAACTTATTAAGGCATCAGATATCGCCAAGTTTTTTCGTGAAGTTAGAAGAATAGAGAAATCGATAGAGATACTAGTGCCGAAAACCCAGTCATCATACAATTGCATTTCGAAATTTGTTCCAGGGGAGATAAATCAGTCTAATGTTGGAGTGCTACAAAGGGATGACAATCCGGTAAAATTAAGTGTTGCTCTAAATATCATTTCAGAATATCAAACTGAATTTACTGGTGTATCAGATATAAAACCTTGTCCTGACAAGTCAATCTGGATTAATTGTAATAAAGATGAAAAGTTAATCAAAGTAAAACTGGAAGGAAACATTCTGAACACACTGTCTTCTTTCAAAATTGATGCCTATGGCATAGCAGTACTGCCATCTAATGATATTCTCCTATCAACCACAGCGACATCCAGACTTCAACAACTCAGTGTTACCACCGGTAAACTGACAGACACTGTATATGATGTGGCTCCTTTGGTTCCTACTGCCATCCACATTACCAGTGTTAATAAAATAATTGTAGGAGGTAACAATGATGAACTAGGAAGAAAAGCTGTGTTTGTGATGAACAAGAAGGGAGACCATGAGACTGTGTATGAACATGATGAATATAATCAACTTATATTTAAATACCCATGGAGTATAACCTGTACCAGTAATTGTAACATACATGTGGTGGATTGTCATCCAGATAGTGACAGTGGTAGAGTAGTGGTGTTAGGGCAGGGAGGAGATATAATCAATACGTATACAGGACATGCAGATGTCAACAAGGATATACCATTCCAACCAGTCAGGATAGTGACAACACCAAGAGACAAAGTCATTGTAGTGGATTTTAAAACTAATGTGTTTCACATTTTAAACAATACAGGAGAACCATTGACTCAATTTAATACCAAGGATAATTCGATAAATAATCCATTCTCTCTTGCCTTTATATCAACTGGACAATTCTATATAGGATGCACCAATCCTGACAGTAGTACAACAAAGAAAGCAGAGATATATCATGTGACACTATCAGGGTGTTAACATTCAAATTGTAATAAAACTGTTTCTTACGCAATGTATAGTTTTCTTAAGACAATTATCATTGTGTTTTGTATGAATTAATTAATTTAGTAGCACATTTGTTTATATTTTTCTTACCTATCTCGAACAAAATGACAAAAACATGAATGTTAATTTGTTTACAATTATTTTTTGAATCAGTGCATTGTTTAACTATTTTGAAATTTATGAGATTTAAAAAAAAAGGTAAAGGAAAAACTGACAGAAATGAAACATTAAATGCAAAGGTTTTAAAAAACAACCTATATCAGTTTAAATAACAATGAAGGAAAGCAGTACGCTATAAGAATTGTTGGAAAGAATTGTTTTGTTTTAGATTAAAAAAAAATTGATAGCATTAGAAAATGGTTTTAATCATATTCATTTTTGTAAAGGGGATATTTTGTTATTAACGATTTCAATTTGTGTTTTATATATATATACATGTATTTATTTTACTACAAAATTGGTTATCATTTGAAATAAGTGCATGTTTTTCAAGTAATTGTTACCGTAAATTGCTATTGGCAGTAACATCATGCATATGTGATTCGAAAATAAGTCCCATCATACTGTAAATAAACCTTTGACCATTGTAACTCACTGATTTTCTATTTGAAAAAAATAAATAATATCACTTGTGTCGAGGAATACATGCAACTACTTTTATGAATGAGATACACAATAAGTTCTGAGCTTTCCGTATGTGAGATAAATTAGCTAAATAATATGTTCAATTTAAAATATCTTGCTAAGTAAACTGAATTCTATATGTTTATATTTTACATTAAAGAGGCTATTACAAATGATTTTGAATCTTAACTAAAGTATTTTTAATTAATGGTACCAAACACCATGACTATAAATTGATTTGGCTGGTTTAATTTTCATAAAATTTTGACATTGGATATATATCATTTTTACAAACAATAATTTGGAAGGTTTGTATTATCTTAACGACGTTCAGCAGATTTGTTACATAGTTATCTCTCTGTAGTATTATGTATGCATAGGCTGATCCAGGGGTGCCCCTGGGGCCCCTCCTTTCGTGTGAAATTTTTTGTTGATTATATAGGGAATCACTGATTCATGACTGGAGTGGCTTCCCTTACAAAAAGTTCCGATCCGTCGCTGGTATTATAAACAAATTTCTTGTATGTGTTTATGACTTCTTTATTCTATGAAAGACCTACATCAAGGAATTGTCTGTAAATTGTCTACATTTATTTTTGAAAGCTCAGGACATTTAATTTGCATATTTGGGTTCATCTTTATAGAACCTTTTAATCTATTATTACTTTTCTTGACTATTTGTGTTATTTGAAAACTAGTTCAAGTAAATCTTTGAATTTTATATTTTATTTGTTTTAAGAAATTTCACCAATATTTCTTTTAACATTGTTTTGTCATAGTATACAAATAAAAACTTGTACAGCTCATCAAGTTTTAGTTCTAATTATATAGTTATGCAAAACCAAAAGTGCAAGAATACGATATATTTTAAATTTGTTTTTAAAAAAAGAAAAACATTCAAGAAGCATATATTTTGTAGATAAAAATATTTGTCAGAAGTTGTTTTGTTACCAATATAAAAAAAACTTCTGTATTACTAGTAATTTGAATCAAGATAAGAAATTTGAAAAGAGTCAACTAGTGGATAACTGGGGTAAGTCTTTAAACTGGATATCGGTGAACTACATGAAAGTATTAAAATATGTTAATTTAACTGAATATATAATGTACTAACTGAAGTTAAACTTTGATAGCATATTTATTTAATTTTATCATTAGTAATTGATCAACTTTCAGTTCAAGAACTAAATTATAGCAACAAAGTTGGTAATATTTACTTTTTTAGCTGGAACGTTTTGTAAGAGTTACCTCAGATTTTGTCATATTTCAAGACATTAATTGTTTGATAAGATTTGGACATTTTACTTTTTAAATGTTATAAACATTTGGAGTCCACTATTCATGTTCTAAAATTAACACGAATTTCATGATTACCTAGTCTTGCACATAAAATAGACATTTGCCAAAAGAAATGAAGAATAATCATCAAACAGACATTCTTTAGATTTTTAACTACAACCTCAAATTGGAGACAATTCAAATTTCCTTACGTGAGGAATACTTTTTTTTCAATTTTCTGGTTACTTTTTTTCATAATCTCAAATGTTTTGGTATAAATAAATTCATGACCTTACATTTTTTTATAAATTAGATTGTTAATAAATATTCTTATGCTTAGTTTATATTTTTGTGTACACATCAAAAGAATTATATATGTCACAACGCATTTAAAGTTATCTTTCTTTAATTTTGATTAATGAAATGTAGAAATGAATTAAGTTAGTATTTTTTTTTTATTATTTAATACAGTTTTACATCTTGAACATTTTAAACTTTGTAACAAATGAATTTAACAAAAGCGCAAGAAGAGATGGTTTGAAAATGTCAATAATTCAGCAACACAAAGTAAAGTTATGCTCACCATGACCTTCAAAAATGGATATGTACAACCCTATTTTAAGTCTTCATAGCAATGTTTTTAAAATATAAAAAGAGGAAAAATACATGGAACACTCGGAAATATGATTTTTACACAACACAATAAGCAAATCAGTGATGAAATATACTTATCAAATGTACCAGGATCATAATCTAATAAGCCAGACGTGCGTTTCGTCTACATGAGAATCATCAGTGACGCTCATATCAAAACAGTTAAAAAGCCAAACAAGTACAAAGTTGAAGACCATTGAGGACCGAAAATTTCAAAAAGTTGTGTATCAAAAACGGCTAAGGTATTCTACTCCTTGGATAAGAAGTTTTACGTCTTGAACATTTTAAAGTTTTGTAACAACAGAATTTAACAAAAGCGCAAGGTTATTTTGCCCCCCACCCCTGCTCATAAAATTGTAGATTTCCCTTGAGAGGAACTATCATCATAATAACATCTATGAAACAGACTTTGTTCCTTAATTCTAACCTTATTCAATGTTCCATGATATAA
The DNA here is from genome assembly GCF_963676685.1 of Mytilus edulis. Taxonomy (NCBI): domain Eukaryota; kingdom Metazoa; phylum Mollusca; class Bivalvia; order Mytilida; family Mytilidae; genus Mytilus; species Mytilus edulis. Next base: position 77,938,011 of record NC_092347.1, on the reverse strand, counting down.
GGTCGAGTGAACCGTGTCTGACAAAACAAGTAGACCTATAAATCAAATATGACTTATGCTGTCCACATAGCAGGAATGATTCCTCCTGTAAAATTGAGAATGGAAATGGGGAATCTGTCAAAGAAACAACAACCCGATCAAAGAGCAGAAAACAGCGAAAGGCCATTAATGAGTCTTAAACACAGTGATTAAATCCTGCACCCTGAGGTAGATATCAGCTGTCTCTTAAAACAATGTGTACTAGTTCAGTGAAAATGGATGTCACATATAAGCTAACTAAAACATTCAAGACTAACAAAGGCTAGAGGCTCCTGACTTTGGAAAGGCGTAAAAATGTGGCAGGGTTTAACATGTTTTGTGAAAGCTCAACCCTCCCCTATACCTCTAGCCAATGAAGAATAAACAAACACACAGCAACACGCACAGTAAACTCAGTTCAAAAGAAGTCTGATTCCAATGTCATAATAGGTAACAAAAAAAAACTAAGCAAAATGACTACCGGTATAAAACATATAGTGATAGGTTAATCTAAAGGTTTATTCTGACCCAGAAACAAAGCCTGAGGTTTGTACACTGTAAATTCAGAATTTAAAGGTCAGGGTCAAGGTCAGTTTGATGCCACTGAATACAAAGTTTTGTCAATGTTACTGTTCAATTACAAACACAATCGGACAAGGGTTTACTATCAAAGGTGAAATTCAAGGTCGTGATGATTTGCTATATACACTAACGTGTAGATCTTACTTAGTTGAACATTATTGCTGTTTACAGTTTATCTCTAGCTATGAAAATATTCAAGATAATAACCAAAAAACTGCAAAATTTCTTTAAAATGACCAATTCAGGGGCAGCAATCCAACTAGGGGTTGTCTGAGTAGTTTAAACAAGAGTGCACACACTGAAATGTCTCGCCTTCTTTACTAATCATTGATATTATGTTGATAGTCCTAAATATAAAGCTTTATTTCAACTGTCACATAAACTTAACATAAACCAAGAAACCTAAACATTGACCTTTGAACCATGCAAATGAGGTCAAGGTCAGCTGAACCATGCCAGGCAGGCATGTACAGCTAACAATTCTTCCATACAACACATATAGTTGACCTATTGCTTATAGTTTAAGAAAACAGATCAAAACACAAAAACTTAACATTGAGCAATGAACAGTGAAAATGAGGTCAAGGTCAAATAAAACCTGTACGACTGACATATAGATCATAAAATATATCCATACACCAAATATAGTTGACCTATTGCATATAGTATTAGAAAAAAAGACCAAAACTCAAAAACTTAACTTTGACCTCTGAACCATGAAAATGAGGTCAAGGTCAGATGACACATGCCAGCTAGACATGTACACCTTACAATCATTCCATACAACAAATATAGTAGACCTATTGCATACAGTAAAAGAAAAACAGACCAAAACACAAAAACTTAACTATAACCACTGAACCATGAAAATGAGGTCAAGGTCAGATGACACCTGCCAGTTGGACATGTACACCTTACAGTCCTTCCATACACAGAATATACTTGACCTATTGCTAATAGTATCTGAGATATGGACTTGACCAACAAAACTTAACCTTGTTCACTGATCCATTAAATGAGGTCGAGGTCAAGTGAAAACTGTCTGAAGGGCATGAGGACCTTGCAAGGTACGAACATACAAAATATAGTTATCCAATTACTTATAATAAGAGAGAATTTAATATTACTAAAAAATAATCTTTTTTTCAGGTAGTCACTGAACCATGAAAATGAGGTCAAGGACATTTGACATGTGACTGACGGAAACTTCCTAACAGTAGGCATCTATATACAAAGTATGAAGCATCCACCTCCTAAAATATAAAGCTTCGAAGAACTTATCTAATGCCGCCACCGTCAGATCACTATCCCTGTGTCGAGCTTTTTGCGACAAAAGTCGCAGGCTTGACAAAAATTCAGGGCAGATAGATCTGGACCTGATGAACAATTTTACCTTAGTCAGATTTGATCTTAACACGCTAAATGCTTTGGTATCAGAGATATAGGTCAAATCTACATTTTACACCTATGTACTATTATTAGCCATGGTGGCCATCTTGGATGGGGGGCCAGGTTATCAGACACAATTTTCAAACTAGACACCAAAAGGATGATTGTCGCTAAATTTGGTTAAATTTGGCCCAGTATTTTCAGAGGAGAAGCTTTTAATATAAGTTAACAGACGACAACAGACGCACACCAAGAGATGAGAATACCCCCTTCAAGCGAGGTGAGCTAAAAAGTTTGAAGTTAAATTATTTCGGTCTACAAAGTTTTGGTAAAGTCATTTCTATCTAGTCTCTAAATTGTCTGTCTTCTATTACTGATATATCCACTAGTAACACATGTAAACACTTATAATTTTTACTGACCTTCCAATAAAACATTACCACTTTACCAGTATAATAGTTTAAATTTGCTAAAATCCGACTTCATTAAAATAAAATTTAAATATTTCACAGACAGGTAATCAAAACAAAATTCCAGTTATGTAAAATAAAGTGGCTCAGAACAATTTTTATATCACATCGATATCCCCCCCCCCCCCCCCTTTCCAAAAAAAAGAAGAAAAAAATACCAACCCATAACCCACGTATAATTAGTTACGTTGAATTACATTTTCACTAAGAAATCTGTTTGAAAGAGTCTAGTAACGCTAATTTAAAAAGAGATCAAAGCCTTTTATTGAGGACCAACCGTATTAACTTTTAAATAGTTTGCTAATTACTTTCTATACATACTATCATCAAAATATCATTAGTAAGTACTATAGGAAGTTCTTCTAAATATAGATCAGGTTTACTTGTGATAATTTGTAGAGCAATGACTTTTATAAAATTTCAAAGTTGTTTTTTTTTCTAAATGGAAATAATAAATAGGGGGAGAAAAATCAAAAAACAAATTGTTCCCAATTCAAATTTTCAGTTTATGGCTAATGATATTTGCAGTAAAATAACAAAAAGGTATTCCTTATCTTCTAGCTCCATACTTTCAAGAAAAAAGAATAGACATCACTCTTTGCATGCCTACCTGTAAAACCAGCTGCTGAACAAACAAATTTGATACTTCACTTAGGATGTATAACTGTGTTAACTAGAAATATTTGATTAGGATGTATAACTGTGTTAACTAGAAATATTTGATATCTACATAGAAACCTGGGTGACATTTGTCTGCAGGGAGACATCTGGCGCCAACTTTTTGTTCATGCCATCTTTCTTTGGATCGGTTGATATCCCTTCAACTCTACAGCAAAATTACCGTCTGAGTGATAAAGGGAGTTGAAAAGTGTATTTTCTGTAGATTCATTGATGTCCTAGGTATTGATTTTCCTGGATTTTAGGAAAACTTCTAATTTGTATACAGTAAGAGATATTACAAAATAATATATTGATATCAATGTGGAGAAGTGGTTACAAGATCTTTGAACTGGCGTTTTCTGTCTTATGACTTTTATTGTTTTGTGCTTAACCTTTTATAACTATTAGTTGAATCTATGATTACTTCAATTTTGATGTGTTCAGCTAAAAAAATATTTGGCCAATTTTGTTTCATTTTGTTTCCTGTGGTTTCATTTCTATAAACACAGAAATATAAAGTGTTTTGTATGCTTGTTTTGCAATTAAAAAAAGTGAAAATGTCTATCGTGTTAGAGGTCTGTCTATTATTGATTTGAAGTTCAAACGTATTGTTGATTTTCAAATTTGGTCCCAATGTTAAAAGTTTAGACGTTGTCAAGGCAAATATATTCAACGACAGTATTCAAAATTAACAAACAAGTAAAAATAATGAGAAAAGTTTTAGGAAAATGGATTTATTATAAGTAAAAAACGGTTCATTTATTACAATTTAAAACTATCATAAGAGTGAGGTACAATACTATAAATAACATAAATATACAAGTAACATAATTGATGGCTTCTTAACATACAGTAAGAACAAATGCAAGCACATTGAGAACAGTGAAAAGTGAAATAGTGACAAAAAATTAATGTCAGTCACAGATCTTTTGAAAAGATCCACTTATGTTGTGCCTTATCTGAGCCTTGTTGGCAGGGTGTCAACATTGTCAATATTGTTTATTCTTTTGATTTGGAAAAAAACACCAGTGATACCATTGTTTAACCTTAGAATATGTTAGGTTGACAATCTCTCCAAACTAATGAAAGTATTAAAAACCAAATCTCCTTATGAAGATCATAAACAAGTCCAAGGGTTAATTATATTGGGTATCTCTAAAACCCTGAAAAAAGGCCTATATACAAAGTCAAAATGTTCTTAAACTTAATTTATAATTTATAGATTCTAATCATGTAAAAATTGGCTGTTGTTCCGGTTAAGTATTTCCTATAATATTGAAACAGTTTTTAATTTTATAACACAATCCACCTGATCAAAATATCGATAGTGATTAAAAGTAAGATCTTTTGGGTTTAGCACTAAAAGATTGAAACAATTGATGCTACTTATATTTTGTTTATAGTTGTATCAAAAGCTAACCAACACATGCTCATATGCAATTATGAATATGAATTATGATTAATGCACTAGAAAAAATCTGTAAAGGTAATAAATTTTTGACTTTAAGGTCACTTTTTTGCCTGAACAGGCAGTCCCATTAGTATGTATGATTGCCCATTTCATGATTTGTCAATTAGCAAAATTAACTACTAATATTTTTAAATTCATTCAAGTGAATCATTTTTCTAAAGTGTATGATTGTTACATGTATATGAATGATTAAAACCGAGTTTGATTTTTAAATTTTCATGATGGTTAGGAAGTTCAAACTCTTCCTTAACATGACATTTCTGTACATCTTGAATAAAATAAGGTGTTTGAAATTACAAAAAATTGTCTCCCTTCCACCGTATAAATAAATCTTGATTCTAGTGGGATCACTTAGTGCTATAAGATGTATGATTTCTTTTTAGTGCATAAGTGTTTGTATTTGAATTTCTCCCTCGAAATAATAAAGATACATGAAATAAGATATATTTGTACTTGTTTTCCCGCAGTAATATGTAACCTTTTATGTTAAATACTTGACAAAGCAAAATGATATAGAATCTGCTAATAATCTGCAATGATTTTGTTTTGTTTTGGGCATATAAATTGTATGTTTATCCTATGAAATATGCAATGACAGTATTTCAGGTAGGTGTTCAACAGAATAATCACACAAAAGGTGATATTTATCAATAATAGGAAAATTATTTTAAAGATGGATAACACATCTCCATCCTTGAAAATTCGGAAGTTTAACCAACTAAAAACAATGCTTACACAGCTGCAGACAATATACAAACCAAACAAATATATATAACACAAAAATTCTGACCAAACTGTTTTAAACTGCAGCTGGTTTTTTTATAGATCGAATTTAAAGATGCACATTTTAATTTCAAAACAAAAGAAATGATAACATGACTACATATATATAAAGTTAAAAGAGAGATCTTCAATACATATATTGCAACTGGAAAAAATAAATAGTCTTTGGTAATATGTTTTTGATATAAAAATTCAATAATATAAACAAATACAGGTATGTGTATTGATCATGAAAAAATAGGACAGCTATGAAGACTTTGACTAAAGAATAAGAACATAGAGATATAAAAATAGAATAAATAAATAAATACAAAATGCTGTTATAGAATAATGGAATTTGACTTTTTTTATGCTTTTAAAAACTTCTTGTTACATATCTTGAGCTTACATTAAACATAAGAGTTTATATCATATATCAAAACTTATAAAAAAACATTCCAATTTGAATAAATAAAGAAATCAGTTTCTTTGAACATTCTTTAAATACTTTGGCATAATGGTCTTCAACAAACATAATATCACATTTTTAGAGAACTAACACAGAAAGTGAAATCCCTATGGGATCATTCATTTGCACGGGTACCAATTTTCATGCATTTACGAATGAAGTTTTTGATTGATAGATTAATTTTTGGTTTTCAAAATCTGTATATACCAATCTTTCAACAATTCTTTATACAGGATAATCTATAAGAAAGTTGTTAAAACAAATGCCCTAAGACAGGTTTGCTATGACATAACTAGTTAAAAGGCGAACTAACAATAGTTGAGGTATTATAACCATATCCCCTATACAAGTTGCCCTTCACATTAGAATCTTCTAGCGCCCTTATCATCATCAAAGAAAGTTGATGTTCTTCACTATTCACTCCTAGTGTTAGGTACAAATACTTCAAGCCATGGACATAGGCAGAGGTCAAGCTAACTTCACGGTCTGCTTCTGCAAGTGTTATTTTCTTTGATGAATTAGCTTGTGCTTCCTCTAATATTTCATTTGCTGAAAAAAAATCCATCATTAATGAACATAATTAAATTAAATATTCATTATGATTAAACACTTAAGTCTACACACATTTCCTTATTTACAAATCAATATACATAATAGATATAGGAAGATGTGGTGTAAGTGCCAATGAGACATCTCTCCATCCAAATAACAATTTAAATAAGTAAACCATTATAGGTCAATGTACAGCCTTCAACATGGAGCCTTAGCTCACACCGAATCAAAATTACTAGTGTAAAACCATCAAAAGGGAAAACCAACGGTCTAATCTATATAAAAAAACGAGAAATGAGAAATTACATAAACAGACGACAACTACTGTACATCAGATTCCTGACTTACAACAGGTGCAAATATTTGCAGCGGGATTAAACGTTTTAAAGGTACCAAACCTTCCTTTTTCTGAAACAATAGCATAACATCACAACATAGAAAAACACACGATAAAATATCAATTGGCAGGCTTAACTCAATCAAAAAACATAAATTAATACACTATGAATAAATAAATTTGATCTGCAAATCTGAATGCAAATGCACAGTTATAAGGATGATAAAAGGTGGAAATATTTTATCCATTAATATTATTCACTCTTGATTTTGGTTGGTTTACTTTGCTCAATCTTTAGTTTTTTGTATAGTGTTTTGTTGACTATTATCTTTTTGGCCATTGTTGTGTTTGTTTCTTTGACTTTTTGGTTTTAATTTTGCCTTTGTATCTTTCCACTTTTAGTGAAATAGAGAGGAACAAAATTTATAGCAAAAGAGGAAACAATGAAAAGACTAAATACAGGCAATAACCAGATGCTCCGCAGGGCGCAGCTTTATACGACCGCATAGGTTGAACCCTGAACGGTTGGGGCAAGTATGGACACAACATTCAAGCTGGATTAATTCAGCTCTAAATTTGGATTGTGATTAAATAGTTGACACAGCATAGGTTTTGGACACAGAATGAATGTGGTCAAATGAACTTAAAATAATGTTTTTGTCTTTGAGCAATCACTATGCTGTTGAATATTAATCCTCTCAAAAAAATGTTTGAAGAAATTTTCTTTTTATTTATGAAATCTGAAATAAGAAAAATTAAACCCCCCCACCATTTTTTTTTCACATCCCCCTTTCCCTTTTTTTAAAACTGATGTCAATTCAAATTTCTAATGGAGTTTGCAACAATAACTACTCATTTAAATACATCATAAAATATTAAAATGTAACAAAAAGTGCTTGTTATCACTGAATGGTAAAGAGTGTTTTAATTTATCAGTTGGTAGTAAAAGTGAATATACATTGTGCATTGTATAAAACAAGATATTTCTTGCTATTGCGCAATACTGTGCAATTGAAAATATTTGCTATTGCACAATACTGTGCAATTGAAGATTTCTTGCTATTGCACAATACTGTGCAATTGAACATGTTTTGCTATTGCACAATACTGTGCAATTGAATTGCACAATACTGTGCAATTGAAGATTTCTTGCTATTGCTGAATACTGTGCAATTGAAAATTTCTTGCTATTGCACAATACTTAATATAATAATTTTGGATCCTGATTTGAACCAACTTGAAAACTGGGCCCATAATAAAAAATCTAAGTACATGATTAAATTCAGCATATCAAAAAAGCCAAAGAATTCAATTTTTATTAAAATCAAACTTAGTTTAATTTTGGACCCTTTGGTATTTAATGTAGACCAATTTGAAAACGGGACTAAAAATTAAGAATCTACATACACAGTTAGATTTGGCATATCAAACAACCCCAATTATTCAATTTTTGATGAAATCAAACAAAGTTTAATTTTGGACCCCGATTTGGACCAACTTGAAAACTGGGCCAATAATCAAAAATCTAAGTACATTTTTAGATTCAGCATATCAAAGAACCCCAAGGATTCAATTTTTGTTAAAATCAAACTAAGTTTAATTTTGGACCCTTTGGACCTTAATGTAGACCAATTGGAAAACGGGACCAAAAATTAAGAATCTACATACTCAGTTAGATCCGGCATATCAAAGAACCCCAATTATTCAATTTTTGATGAAATCAAACAAAGTTCAATTTTGGACCCTTCGGGCCCCTTATTCCTAAAAACCTGTTGGGACCAAAACTCCCAAAATCAAACCCAACCTTCCTTTTATGGTCATAAACCTTGTGTTTAAATTTCAAAGATTTCTATTTACTTATACTAAAGTTATGGTGCGAAAACCAAGAATAATGCTTACTTGGGCCCCTTTTTGGCCCCTAATTCCTAAACTGTTCAGACCTCAACTCCCAAAATCAATCCCAACCTTCCTTTTGTGGACATAAACCTTGTGTTTAAAATTCATTGATTTCTATTAACTTATACTAAAGTTATTGTGCGAAAACCAAGAATAATGCTTATTTGGGCCCTTTTTTGGCCCCTAATTCCTAAACTGTTTGAACTAAAACTCCCAAAATCAATCCCAACCTTCCTTTTGTGGTCATAAACCTTGTGTCAAAATTTCATAGATTTCTATTTACTTAAACTAAAGTTATAGTGCGAAAACCAAGAAAATGCTTATTTGGGCCCTTTTTGACCCCTATTTCCTAAAATTTTGGGACCAAAACTCCCAAAATCAATCCCAACCTTCCTTTTGTGGTTATAAACCTAGTGTTAAAATTTCATAGATTTCTATTCACTTTTACTAAAGTAAGAGTGCGAAATTAAAAGTATTTGGACGACGACGACGACGACGACCGAAGACGATGCAGGACGACGACGCCAACGTGATAGCAATATAAGACGAAAAATTAAAATTTTTGCGGTCGTATAAAAACTTGACAGAAACCTACAATACAATTAATTTTATTGGTTAATGGCAGTGTTCATAATACAATATTCATATAGCATCCTGGTAAACAGGAAATTTTGAAATACCATCTTGTTTCTAGAAATTACAGCATCACATTCTTAACCCTTTCAAAGCTACACAAAAAAATAACTGCTGCAATTTTTTTGTGTTCATTCATTAGAACAGTATATTCCTTTTCAGACTGCTGTATCCTTTTTATTATAAGAGATACAGAGAAGTTATTGCATGAAAAATGCTCAGGAGAGTATGAACTGTAATGTTAAGCAGTTATTTCAGTACATTTTTAATCAGGTTACCTGCATTTTCAGGTAATTAACAGGTAAAAGGTGTAATTTATTACATTTGTGTTGAATTTTGAATAAAAACTACTTTTAGTCTTCATCTGTTTTGTTGTTTTATCTGCAATATAATAAAGAAGACACCAATTGCCCGATTCCGTAGCGTATTGCACCATACACAACGTATTATGTAATCGTGGCACAAATCAGTGGCTCCGTCCTCAAAATTTTCAGTCAACCTCCGTTTCCCCCCCTTTTTCTACGTCTCGTAATGATCGATCAAATCATATTTCTCACACAAATTAAATGTAATAAACACATTGAGATAACAAGAAACCTTTTTACTAATCCTTGTTGTCAGTTACGCCATAGAAATGCTTAAATATTTCCATATTTATAGCTTCGTTTCCGATTTCCGCCATTTGCATTTGTCAAAATATTTGTTTTTATTTTCCTTCAATTTTCCTTCTATTTCATGATTTTACAATAAAAATTGTCGGGATTTCAAGCGCAAATAAGATCTTGTATATCCTCGATCCTAGAAAACCCAATGGTTTAAGAATCCTGATGAAGAATCCGTTGTCATCGCGGCATATGGCTCAATATCTTTAATTGTTTTTTACATAGGCGGTAATGGTAACATTTTTTCCTGTAGCTCAGTCCATATCGTAAACTTGGATATGTATGATAGCTCGTTTCGAAGCTGTGACATTTTCACATATGTGGTTAAATTTTCGGGGTACGAAGTGAGATTACTTTTTCCGTAAATTAGCAAACCCCGATCATCCTTTTGTGATGCAGCTCCTTGTGGTAAAATATCCCCTTTTTAACACAATAAGTTCTTGAAAATTTAATACTTTGAACACATTCAATAGCTCCATAGTTTTTACACATTTATTCTATGTTCCTCTACTTTCCTAATCACTACAAATAATTAAGTTCAGTCATTTGTTAAAAATAGAAACATGTCCAATATCACTACACAGAGATTTTTTCTTTACACGTGACTTTTGAGTTCCTCATTTCGAGGCGCATTAGGGATGTTGTCCCATATGCCGCGAATAGCAGTGGCGGATGGCATTTGTCATCGCAGCATATGCCGTGTATAGCGTTGAAAGGGGTTAACACAATCTTTTGGAAAAATTATTTTTAGATAGCATCACATTCAGGTAAATTCAGAATTTATTTCGTGTATCTATTATAAGATTTCAGCTTTCCAATTGCGAACTTTCCATTTCTAAGTATTTCCAATTTATATTCCATTTTTATGCTCCTCTAAGTAGCAATATTCCAGCAGCACCTGGAATGTTGCTACTTAGAGGAGCATAAAAATAATATATAAATTGGTTATCGCCTTTCTTGGAGTTTACCAAAAAATGTTTTTCAGCATCTCATATTAAAACTCACTTTTGGCAATAAACAACCTTAGTTCTTGTTTAGTTCTTAATTCATAAACTGAAAATGATTCAGTAACCTTCTATATATATCAGGGAATATATACTATAATTTCTTTGCTAATACCTTCATTTTTCAGTTTCTTTGTTAGTTGTTCTGTTTTTTTCTGTACCAGTGAATGAGTCTGTACCAAAAATTCTTTTTCAGCTTCCACCTTATTAAAAAAAAGAAGACAGAAAATTTATATAAAAGACTAAATAATGTATCTGCATAAAATAATTGGATGACGATAGTTTGTCTTGACCTATGTAAATAATCCCTCTTAAACAATGAGTTATAAATTTAATTACAAGAGGTTCCCCAGAGCTGAAATCAGAATTGATGACCTAATTGAGTTAGGGAAAAACTAGAAAGCTATAAGGAGTTAGCTTTTGGTTTCCATCAATGGTTTATTGTTATACATCTTATTTCCGGGATAATTTTGCCATTTTTTGGTATTTCTTGCATTTCTAATCATTTTGCTGTTTGATTTATTAAAGTGTTCAAAGTCTTTAGGCATAAATCAAGAGGAATCTAAGAAAATTCTTCCATTTTAGCATACCTGAAATGAATTGCATATAATTATTAATCTACATGTAATTGCTATTTTTGAGATATTTCATTTATAGCACAAAATTTTCAGTTTTAATATCAATTGCTCCAGAATTTGGATTTCGTTTTCACCAAATTACCTGTATTGACATATCTAAGTCCTCAATAAAAAATATTAACTTAAAGATACTAAAATAAGGACACAACAGGACTTTTATCATAAAAAGAATGGAGAAAATGTAACTTTATACAGCAAATGAATGTACTGCTATCATATATGGGCATTACATTAGTGTGCTAAATAGATTTCTCTAATTCTTTGTCAATTTATCCCTTTCTGCACCCATTGTATAAACAAATTTAATCAACATGTGGTTTGTTTGATATAGTTCTTCATTGGTTAAAATCTGATTATGACGTCAAATTATCTTGTTTTCCTCTGAATTTCCTATTGTGACGGCATAAAAAAAGGGGACAATGCCTGATGACGTCACATAGAAAAAAAAACCACATCTTTATGCAGATCAGTCACAAAGAAGGAATAAGTTTGCCGGCGTATTGTTTGAAAATCATTCGAGAAAAAGATTCCACCACCAAATTCTCGTGTAATATGCACAGTAATCAGAGCCTGTATAACAACCCCACCATGAAAACATGTATATTATCAATGACCATCTGGTAAGGTATCGGACATCATGTCAAGGCCACTAGAATTCAGATGTCAGAATGCATTTGCATGGTTAATTCCGCAAAACGTATTGTAAACAAACCTGTGAGAAATTGACTATTTGACACAATGAATCACAAGGTTCTATTAAGAGTTTACAATCACTTAAAAACACACAGAATTGGTTGAAAAAGATCAATACTTCGTGTCAGGTTGTAGTGCACCCTAGGTTGAAATTACAGTCTTATCATGTATATGAACTGATTGTGTTATGTTCTGACTATACTTGCTATTAAAGTAATTACATAAACATATGTCTTATTCAGTAATTTCAATAACTTATTATATACAATGACTGGGACATTTGTTTATTGTTGAAAACACTTGTCTTTTTTTTTGGATTTTGTTTGATTTCTCATTGATATATATACCACACTTTCTTTAATTCCTTGTTAAAGATATTAAAGGGCATCATATCAAAGGCTTTATTTTAAGTATGTTTGAAAATGTAATTACATAAGAAGAAAAAGTATAATGAAATCTTTTTCCAGTAATCTGTGAAAAATCGCTTTGTATGTCATTTAAAAACATGTGTTCTTAGTACTGTCGGTGATTTAGAGACAGTTTAACTTACGCGTCAAACGTTAACACTACTTTTAACGCCGTTTCCATTCACATTGTTAACGTCATCATATCTTCTGTTAACGTTGTTCTATTGTTATGTATCATGTTACTATATTGAGTTGAGATTATACGATCAAACGAACCAGACGTTGTTTTACTGCCTGTCCAGACTTTCAGTTAACCCATCCGTCACATTGGTGCCGTGACCAGGATAATGACGAAAAAGAAAGCCATTAGAGTGGGTCATCGAGGAGCCGCGCGGAGATTAATTTCAAAGATTGAAGAGGAATTAGAGAAAGAAACAACACAACGCGACGAAATAGAAAGCCTATGTGAAACTTTGAAGAAGAAGAGGGATATTCTTTCGGAACTTGATAATGAAATATTAGAGGAGATTGCAGAGGAAAACATGGAAGCAGAGATAGAAGACTCAGATCGGTATGTTTTAGATATAGAACGAATTTTGACAAAAGTACGCAATTCATCAAGTTCAAAACAGAAAAACAAATCAAATGAAACTAGCTCTAATCAGAACTTAAATCCAAATGCAGCAGATTTTGTTTTTATCAACTCCACATCTACATGTAATACTCCACATCCCATGCAGAATAATGATATGCAATACAGATCGTCAATGAGCGCAACAAATTCTAGCATCTACCACAAGCTACCAAAATTGAATCTACCATATTTTAATGGCAATTTGTTAAACTGGCAACCTTTCTGGGATGCGTATCAATCAACAATACACGATAACCAAACATTAACAGACGTGCAGAAATTTACGTATTTGCAAAATCAAATTCAGGGAATAGCCGCGCAATGTATCGCCGGTTTGCCACTCACAAGTGCAAATTACTATCAAGCCGTATCAATACTGAGAGAGAGGTTTGGTCAGAACCACAAAATCAGGAACGCATATATTCAAAATTTAATTGATTTACCCGCACCGAGGTCAAACGCAGACAGTTTGAGAAATTTTTCCGACAGAATTGAGTGTAGCATACGCGGATTAGAATCGTTAGGAACAAACGAGAGTACATTTGGAGCCATTCTTACGCCTATTATATACAATAAGTTGCCGTCCGATGTACGAAAAAACATAACCCGAGACCGCGGAAACGACGACTGGGACATCGAATCATTGAGAACAGCCATAAAGAGGGAAGTATGCGTACAGGTCGCAGGACAATCTACAGGTACAAGTAATGAAGATTTAGAAATTTTACCGACCGCTTCGTTTATTGCCGAAACATTTCCCGGAAAGAACAGAAAACAGTCACGTAAGAAATGTTTATTTTGTGAAGAATCCCACCATCCAAATACATGCAAAAACGTGAAAGATGTTGAGAAACGAATAGAAATGGTGAAGCGAAAAAAGGTATGTTTTAACTGTTTCGGAAGTCATAGAGTAGCTGAATGTAAGTCTGAATTTAAATGCCGCCAGTGCGGAAAGAGACATCACACGAGTATACATGTCCAAGTACATACCACAGAACCAAAGAGCTTGACCGAAAACCAGTATAGTACACAAAAGACCGTAGCACATACCGCCGTAGAGGAAACGCCACTGGAGCTAACCACATCCTTACATTCTACTGTTACTGCACATACAGATGTTTTACTGAAAACTGCCGTAACTCCAGTTTGGTCCGAAAATCGATCGATAATGTCAAATATTTTACTTGACGAGGGAGCACAGAACTCATTCATAACTGAAGATTTAGCTAGAAAATTAGAAATTGAGTCCACCGAAAAGATTGCACTGAAAATATCTGGATTTGGAGGAAACGAAGGACAAGTTCGTCATCTTGACAAAGCAAACATAGCTATTGAAACAGTTGATAATCAAAGAATAGAAATAGAAGTAATAATTGTACCGAAAATTGCCGCTCCTATTCAGACAAAATCCCAAAGGGAAATCAAAGCACTGCCATACTTACATGGTTTACGACTCGCACATCCGATATGCGCAGAAGACAAGTTTAACATATCTTTATTGATTGGCGCAGACTATTACTGGTCAATAGTTGAAGATGAAATAATAAGAGGAAATGGACCGACCGCAGTTAAGTCGAAAATTGGTTATCTCTTGTCAGGACCCGTACTAACTAAGAACGGAAGTACTTCAAAACAATCGGCAATGATGAATATTTTGACTGATCACAGAGCCGTTGTTTGCGACTTGGAAAAGTTTTGGAACTTAGAATCGTTGGGGGTTTCAGGAAGCGATAGTATTAAAAGTCAGTCTGAAATTGTAAGAGAATACGGAGAAAAGTCTATTATACTAGAAAATGGAAAGTACACAGCTAAGTTACCATGGAAACCAGATTTCCTTCCGCTGCCGCTTAACATGGAAATGGTTAAACAGCAAAGACGATTGGCCGACATGGAATGGAAACAATGTAACGTCTAGTGTATGTACAACAATGTCGAAGAACGATGACAAAATTGAAACAATGGAGAATAATCAAAATGTATGTATTGGTATAGGAGAAATCATAGATATCGAACGGTACAATTCTTATAGAAAATTAACCCGAATTACCGCATATGTAATGAGATTCGCAACAAACTGCAGAGCAAAGGAAACTGAACGAAATAAAGATTTATTACGTATTGATGAAATTGAAAATGCAAAATTCCTATGGATAAGATATAAACAAGGTAAAATATTTAGTGACGAAATAAATTGTATAGATAATTCTACAAAACGTAAAACACTTGTGCGACAATTAAAGCTCTTTCTAGACGAAAAGCAATTATTACGTTGTGGTGGTCGCCGAATAGACAATGCGACAGTAGGAGAAACAGTCAAGTTTCCATATCTGTTACCGGCAAAGGACCGTCTTACACATTTGATAGTGTTAGAAGCACATGAGAACACACTACATTCAGGTATAAATATCACTCTAGCATACATACAACAAACATTTTGGATTCCGAAATTAAGACAGTGCGTGAAATCTATATTGATGAAATGTGTAACGTGCCGAAAAGTAATCGGAAAATCTTATCCCGCACCAGAAATTCCACCATTACCAAAGGAGAGAGTTCAAGATGCTACACCCTTTAGCATAACCGGTGTAGACTTCACAGGAGCGCTAACGATAAGGAACAGACACAACGAAGAATCGAAGGCTTACATTTGCCTATTTACATGTGCTGTCACTCGAGCAGTACACTTGGAATTAGTTTACGATCTCAGCGAAGAATCTTTTTTATTGTGTTTCCGGAGATTTGTAAGTCGACGATCAGTGCCGAAAATAATGATGTCAGACAATGCGCTAACATTTAAAGCTGCTTCAAACGAAATTTCACGACTTTGCAATTCTAGAAAAGTTAAAGAAAATATTCAGAATTATGGCATTGAATGGAAATTCATCCCAAATAGAGCTCCATGGTTCGGGGGCATGTGGGAAAGAATGATTGGCTTAACAAAAACATCACTTAAGAAAGTATTAGGACGTGCACATGTCAACGATGAGACTCTAAGGACTGTATTAACAGAGATCGAAGCCACACTCAACGATCGACCAGTGACGTATATTTCAACAGATATCAGAGATCCGGAGCCGCTTACACCATCCCATCTTATACATGGACGTAGGATAACAACTTTACCGTATGTATCGTCAAATAGTGCTATTGACAATCTAAATGTATGTGAATTAACACACACAAACTTGAACAATCAAGCGATACGACAGAGACAATTGATTGAGAACTTCTGGACAAGATGGAAAGGAGAATATCTTACTTCATTGCGAGAATATCACCAAAGAGCTGGAGTCGACGTTCGGAAGATTAAAGAAGGCGATGTCGTTCAGATACACGACGAATCGAAGCGCGTGCATTGGAAACTTGGAGTTGTGCAGGACACTATTAAAGGCAAGGACGGTTTAGTTCGCGTTGCTATGGTGCATACCAATTCAGGAGTTACAAATCGACCCGTGACGAAACTCTACCCATTAGAAGTCAACAGCATGGAATGTTATCTGAGACGAAGTGAACGAAGAAACTAACGTGTGTGAACAGACTTGTTAATTTTTCTTATTTGTGAAAAGACTGTCAAATTCAAAGAGTTTTTTACGTAATCTAATAATTTAATATTTTTTTAATTATTTGTGAGATCAATCTATTTTTTGTTCTTTCCGCATGCCACTATATATCACAGCTAATGGACATTGCATCTGGTGGCCCCGAGTATGTCGGTGATTTAGAGACAGTTTAACTTACGCGTCAAACGTTAACACTACTTTTAACGCCGTTTCCATTCACATTGTTAACGTCATCATATCTTCTGTTAACGTTGTTCTATTGTTATGTATCATGTTACTATATTGAGTTGAGATTATACGATCAAACGAACCAGACGTTGTTTTACTGCCTGTCCAGACTTTCAGTTAACCCATCCGTCACAAGTACATTTTACACATGTAGTAGTCCATCATGCATTGCAACACGTTGGATTGGTTGATTACTTATGTAAACAATTTGATGCATTATGCAATTAAACAATCGGAGGGAACTTTATTATAAATGCTAATATATACACACTTGTTAAAGGTAGCTAATCTTATTTTTTAGCTCACCTGGCCCAAAGGGCCAAGTGAGCTTTTCTCATCACTTTGCGTCCGTCTTCGTCCATCGTCGTCCGTCGGCGTCCGTCGTCGTCCCTTGTTAGCTTTTACAAAAATCTTCTCCTCTGAAACTACTGGGCCAAATTAAAGAAAACAAATCATCATTGGAGTATCTAGTTTAAAAAATGTGTGGCGTGAGTCGGACCCTGCCAACCAACCAAGATGGCCGCAATGGCTAAAATAGAACATAGGGGTAAATGCAGATTTTGGCTTATAACTCTGAAACCAAAGCATTTAGAGCAAATCTGACATGGGGTAAAATTGTTTATCTTGTAAAGATCTATCTGCCCTGAAATTTTCAGACGAATCTGACAACCTGTTGTTGGGTTGCTGCCCCTGAATTGGCAATTTTAAGGAAATTTTACCGTTTTTTTGGCTCTTATCTTGAATATTATTATAGATAGGGATGAACTGCAAACAGCAATAATGTTCAGCAAAGTAAGATCTACAAATAAGTTAATATGACTAAAATGGTCAGTTGACCCTTTAAGGAGTTATTGCACTTTATAGTCATTTTTTACCAATTTTTCCTAATTTTTTCTAATCTTTTACAAAAATCTTCTCCTCTAAAACTACTGGTCCAAATTTAACCATACTTGGCCATAATCATCATTGAGGTATCTAGTTTGAAAAATGTGTGCAGTGACCCTGCCAACCAACCAAGATGGCCACCATGGCTAAAACTAGAACATAGGGGTAAAATGTAGATTTTGGCTTATAACTCTGAAACCAAAGCATTAAGAGCAATTCAGACAGGGGTTAAATTGTTTTGCTAGTCAAGATCTATCTGCCCTGAAATTTTCAGATGAATCTGACAACTGGTTGTTGGGTTGCTGCCCCTGAATTGGAAATTTTGCCGTTTTTGGTTATTATCTTGAATATTATTATAGATAGAGATAAACTGTAAACAGCAATAATGTTCAGTAAAGTAAGATCCACAAATAAGTCAACATGACAAAAAGGTCAGTTGACCCCTTAAGGAGTTATTGCCCTTTATAGTCAATTTTTAATAATTTTGTAAATATTGTAAATTTTTGTAAATTTTAACAAAATATTTTCCTCTGTAACTAATGGGCCAAGTTCATTATAAATTGAGATAACTGTAAGAAGCAAGAAGGTTCAGAAAAGTAAGATCTACAAACACATCACCATCACCAAAACACAATTTTGTCATGAATCCATC
Organism: Mytilus edulis; assembly: GCF_963676685.1. Taxonomy (NCBI): domain Eukaryota; kingdom Metazoa; phylum Mollusca; class Bivalvia; order Mytilida; family Mytilidae; genus Mytilus; species Mytilus edulis. The sequence continues at coordinate 77,919,409 of NC_092347.1, read as the reverse complement.
TGTGTCCTTTGTTTAATATGCACATAGACCAAGGTGAGCGACACAGGCTCTTAAGAGCCTCTAGTTAAATTGTGTTGAAGAAAGTTTCCTCTGTAGTGTAAATTTTCTACTATGGAATACTAAAAAGTATGAGCGCATCTCTTAAGAAGAGAGAAGGTTGAAGATTGTTCAAGTGTTTCTAGAATCAAACGTCTAGAATATCAATGTATCATATATTGTCTAAAATGGGCCAAAATATCAAATTATAACATACAGTTTAAATTTAGTTTATTTATGTCCTACATACCGGCATATGTACTATTTAAATGCTTTGTTTGAAGAAAATACTTTATCTTCTTCACAATTCTTTCCATGTTTACCAAAATTTCAAAAACTTTAACCACAGAGTGAATATTTGTAAACCCAACTTTTCCGATGGAATGTAGGAAAGCATTAAATACTAATAATGTCTTGCTTTTTCGACAAAAGTCGAAAGCTCTACAAAAATGTATACCAGATGTCATACTAAACTCTGAAATATACCTAAGAAACTTTAAGCAGATTTTGATTGTCTCTTCTTTTTGGTATTGATATCAAACTTTGCATATAATTATAATTTAAAGTTGATAATTTGAATTCATTCATATCTATTACTTTATTTTAAACAACATTTTTGTTCCTTTGAAAACGCGTTCAAATATTTGAACAAGTGCCATTTAAATTGAGGACAAACCTATACTTAAATACTTCATTTACTTCATAATCAAATGTACTTCATTCAAATGTGGTAATTTAATCTAATCTATGCACTATATCATTTTGTCAGGTATTAAAGGTAATATATATATAAACATTCCTTCCATAAATAATAGTGTGTGAAATAATTGTTTTATCTACCACTTGATTAGGTCGTCTGTCGATACAGACCAGGAAGTAAAATACGTCATTAAACAAACTGACGATCTATCATAAATGGCGTTCTCTCAATCAGTAAGAAAAAGTCAAGTACCAGTAAAATGTAACTTGTGTGAAAATGAGACTATTAAATGGAAATGTGAAGACTGTGGTTTATTATTGTGTACTAACTGTAGGGATACAAAACATTTAAAAATTAAAAATGCACAAAATCATAAGATAGTTGACATTAAGCAAGTAGGTGTGCATTCTGAAGAAGTGGATTTTACAAACATTAGGTGCAAAGATCATTCCGGACAATCATGCTGTCTCTTTTGCAATAATTGTGACAGTCTAGTTTGTCCAATATGCATTGCTAAAATACACAAAAAGCATGATTTAATCGAAATCAGTGAGGCATTTAATACAAAAATAGAGAGCCTAAAGAAGGGACAAAGTAAAATTCAGACCAACAGAACTAAACTGGCCACAAATAAACTATTTTTGGAACAATGTAAGTCTCATGAAAATGAGAAGTACACTAAGGTTATACAAAAAATTCAAAATCATGGGAAATCTTTAAAGAAAGCAGTTGACAAATACATAGAAGAGCTAAAAAATGAAGTCAGTGAAAATCGAAAAGCAATAACACATTCAATTGACATTGATCTTGATGTCATATTAAGATCCATGAAAGAGACCGAGGACCGAAACAATGATACAGAAGATCTTATTAAGGCATCAGATATGGCCAAGTTTTTTCGTGAAGTCAGCCGAATAGAGAAATCAATAGAGATACTAGTACCGAAAACCCAGTCATCATACAATTCCATTCCAAAATTTGTTCCAGGGGAGATCACTCAGGCTATTGTTGGAGTGCTACAAAGTGATGACACTCCGGTAGAATTAACTGTTACTCTAAATATTATTTCAGAATATCAAACTGAACTTTCTGCCGTATTAGATATAATTCCTTGTCCTGACAAGTCAATCTGGATAAATTGTGGTTTAGATAGAAAGTTAATGAAAGTTAAACCAGAAGGAAACAATCTGAAAACTATATCTACTTTCAACCTTGGTGTCTATGGTATGGCAGTACTTCCATCTAATGATATTCTCCTGTCCCTCAGGAAACCAAGACTACAACAACTCAGTGTTACCACTGGTAAACTGACAGATACTGTATATGATGTGGCCCCTTTGTGTTCCTCTGATGTCCACATCACCAGTGGTAATAAAGTAGTTGTAGGAGGTTTAAACAGTAAAAAACGAGGAAGAGTAGCAGTGTTTGTGATGAATAAGAATGGAGACCATGAGACTGTGTACGAACATGACAAACATAATCAATCTATATTTAATTATCCCAATAGTATAACCAGTACCAGTAATGGTAATATACATGTTGTAGATTGTGAACCAGGAAGTGACAGAGGAAGAGTGGTGGTGTTAGGACAGGGAGGGGATGTTATCAATACATATACAGGACATACAGAGATCAACAAGAATATACCATTCAAACCAATCAGGATAGTGACAACACCTAGAGACAATGTAATTGTAGTGGATTTAGAAACTGATGTGTTTCACATTTTAAACAATGTTGGAGAACTATTGACTCATTTCAATGCCAAAGATAATGCAATAATCCTTCCATTCACCCTTGGCTTTACATCAACAGGACAACTCTATATAGGATGTACAAGATATGGAAGTAGTACTGCAAAGGAGGCAAAGATATATCAAGTGACATTATCAGGGTGTTAACATTCAAATTGTAATACAACTTTCTTACAAAATGTATATGTATATACTTTTTTTTAAAGACAATAAATATAGTTCACCTTGTAGCACAAATAATATTATCATGTATATATTTGTTTCCTATCTAGAAAATGTTATAAAAATAATTAGTTTATTTGTTTTCAAATAAATTCTTTAACTGTGCATTGGTTAATAATTTTGAAATTGATGACATTAAAAAAAGAAGTACAATTTTGTAAAAGGAAAAAATGAAAAGTTTAATTTTCAATGTGTAGAATGGTAACAGACTTTTGGGTTTTGATCTGTATTTCCCCAATAATTGAGTTGTGGCAAAGGACTTATCACGTTTTGAAAAAAGACAGCATGGCACACTTTGAACCACATAGACGATAAGAAGTTGTAACTATTTGTGTTTATATGATAACGGAAGGCACTAATAATCTAAGTTTGCAATACATATGTATTATACATTGTGCTTTGTTACCACTCATGGCTTTTTCAAACAGCTACACACAATAAAACAGGGCAACCAACTGATCACGTTACCAATAGTGAAGTTTGCGTACAAATACAATATAAGATTTAAGACGTTTTATTTCATGCAAAATACATAATTGAAACATATTTGTGTGCATACAAAAACAGGAAATAACAATTATCAAAGCTCTATCAACAGAAATTACACCAGTGGTAACTGTATTTAGCCTGTTGTCCTGTTAAGTGTGGAGCTGTTTGAAAAAATCCAAAAGTGGTACCAAAGCAAAATAAATAATATTGCAATCTTAGATCATTAGTGCCTCATATCATATAAACACAAACACTTATGACTTCTTATTGTCTATGTGGCTCATTGTGTGTCCTGCTGTCTTGAATCAAAACCCAATAAGTCCATTGCTGACCCCAATTAGTGTGGAAACGCCAAACAAAACCCAGATAAGCTATTTACCATTCAACACTGATTTCTTTTGCAAAATTTTTTCAGCATACATGTTTTTTAATCGCCACAATTTTACTTCTTTCGCAAAATACGAATTTGGTGACTGCTAGCAGAAACCCTGATGTAAGTCCTACAGTACAAGAACACACAAATCAGACAACGTTTTACTATCATAATGGTCAAAGGTCAAATGCAAGGTCAGTGTGACAGATAAAGACACATCTCCAGCCCTTGCTGCAAGTGCATACTAAGTTTGGTTATGCTAAGTTCAATGGTACAATATATATATATGGGCAGGACACAGAACAGACAAGGTTTTACTATCATGAAGGGTTAAAAGTGAGAATAACCTGACATTGGTTTATCACACATCCCAGGCACATGAAGCTATTGCAAACCTCAGTTTACAGTACAAAAGATATGAGCCAGATATGAATATGACAATGTTTAACTATCATAGTGGTCAAAGTCAAGGTCAGAGTGATCTGAAGTTTGTATGTGACATATCCCTAATCAATGATGCAACTGCATACTAATTTTGATTATCCTAAGTGTTATGGTACAATTTTTATGAGCCATACACAAACTGGTTTTACCATCATAGGAGTCAATGGTAAAAGTCAAGATCATAATGAACTGATTTTGGTTTATGACGCACTCCAAGTCCATGATGCAACTGCATACAAACTTTGTTAACAAAATTGTTAAATTACATATGTGATGAACAAAACACAAATTGGATAAGTTTTTACTATCATAGTAGTCAAATATTGAAGTCAAAGTCAGTGTGACTTGACTCTAGTATGTGACATATCTCCAGCTCATGATACAGCTTCATACCAAGTTTGTTTGTTCTTAGCTATATATTTAGTGTTATGGTATGAAAGGTCTGAGTTGGAACAAGAATCACTATCATATGGGTTATATTCAATGCTAGAGTGACACGACTTTGGTATTTGACACCTACGTTTGCCAATGATGCAACTGCTTACCAAGTTTGGTTTAAGTCTTATAGTACAAAAGTTATGCACAGGATAGGAAGAGTGATCCTGAATACCCCCAACTTTGTTTTCAGTCATGAGGCATATATATATGAACATGAATATACGTGAAGCTTAAGCATCTACAGTATAAATATTTTTTGTGAATGCCAATTTTTTGCAGGTACAATTGCAAATAAATTGGGAATGTGTCCGCTAGTATAAAAGGTTATAAAGGGACATTTCTCAAGAACTGTAAAAGTGAAGCAACCAAACACAAACTTCAGTTAGAGAATGGAAATGAAAAACTTAGGCAATTTTTCCATTTGTAAAGGGGCATAATCCTTGAATGGTAATCAAAGTTCTTGTAAGCACTGGATGGTAAAGATTGCTTTTAATTTATCAGTAGGAAGTAAAATTGAATATTGCATATTTTTTTGCATTGTATAAAGCATTGGTTGTTGTTGATTCAACAACCATTCTGGATAAAGAAAGATAACTCAAATTTTTCAGAGAAGATTTTGGAAATGACTTCATTTATACTTTCAGAACAGCAAATTTTATACAACCGCAAAAATTCTTTTTTGTCGTATAATGCTATCATGTCGTCGTCATCTGTGGTGTTGTCCGAAGACACATTTAGTTTCCGAACAATAACTTTAGTTTTAGTGAATGGATCTTAATAAATTTTTACCAGAAGGTTCAATACAACTAAAGGAAGGTTAGGATTGATTTTAGAGGTTTTTATCCCAATAGTTTAGAAAAAAGGAGCCAAAAAGGGGGCTAAAATAACCATTTTTGTAGTTTTCAAACAATAACTTCTGTTTAAGTTTATGAATCTCTCTGAAATTATACCACAAGTTTCCATACCATGAAGTGATGGTAAGTATTGACTTTGGGGGGTTATGGCTCAAAATGATTTGGAATTAGGGGCAAAAGAGGGGGAAACTAAGTTTTTTTCTGGTCAATGGACAATTTAAAAGCAGTAAAAGGGAGGTAATTCAAAAAATATTTAACATACAATGTTGGGTATGTTCGAATCTACCTCCCTTACACTACTTGTAAATTTTGTATAAAGAAATGTCAGGTTTTGGACTAATTGCAAAAAAAGGGGGGGTGGTAGTAGTTTTCAAATTTTTTTTCTCCAAATTTTTCAAATTCCAAATTTTTGAAAAGTTTAAAGTTTTAATTGCACAAAATTGAACAATAGATTTGTAAGATCTTGACATTTTTTTTGTGTGGGAAACTCATAATAGTCCGCTGCGGCGGGGGCATAAATATTAAAAAGTAATGTTCACTAAGTGCTGCCAGTTACAACAGTGGAGGTCAAACCCTTAATAGTTGGGGAAAGTTTGGACACAATATTCAAGCTTGATACTGTCTGAATTTGGATTGTGATCAAATTTTTGGCATAATATAGGTTTCTGACATTTGGTCAAAGATCTTACAAATCTATTGCACAATACTATCGAACATTTCTTCTTGAAACTTTTCAAAAATTTCATAATTTCAAAAATTTTGAAGAAAAAAATATGAACCATCCAAAAAACTCCCCCTTGGAGTAATTACCCTAAAACTCAATCCCAGCCTTCCCTTTGTTGTATGGAACCTTGTAGTTCAATTTCAGGGAAATCTGTACACTTTACTGTCTGGAAAGTAGAAAAGGGTGTTTTTTTTACCTTTTTTTGCCCCTAATTCCTGGATGTTTGGGGCAAATACCCTCTTTCTCATTCCAATTCTTCCCTTTGTCATATGGAACCTTGTGGTTCAATTTCAGAGAGATCCATACACATTTACACAAGTTAGTGTCTGGAAACTACAAAAGTGCTTGTTTTTGGTCTCTTTTGCCCCCATTTCCTAAACTGTTTGTACCATAACCAATTAACTGAATCCTTGCCTTCCCTTTGTGAAAAGAAATCTTGTAGTACAATATTAAAGAGATCTGTACACCTTAACACAAGTTATTGTCTGACAACAAGAAAATGCTTGTTTTTGGCCCATTTGGGGCCTTTTTCCGAAACTGTTTTAGCAAAACCCCCCAAATCAATCCGAATCTTCCTTTAGTGGTATTGAATCTTCTTGTAAAATTTCATAGAGATCCATACACTTTAACTAAAGTTATTAATCAGAAACCAAATTATCTTCGGATGATGCTGTAGACACTGCCGACTACAAAATCATAGCATTATACAAATCCAAAAAATGTTTGCAGTCATATAAAAATTGGAATAATACAGTATTGAACATCATAATAAATTAATATCATGAGATCATGTTAAAACTTTTTATACAATGCATAATAGAAAAAAAAACCTCAACTCTTGACATGCTCAAGTTTAAACAAGTTGTGGATGTATTCAACCAATATCTTATAAATTAACAATTAAAATTGAAATATGATACATTTTGTAATAAAATATCTCATGAAAGAACTCTAAAATTCATTTATTGTACATACTTATAAGCATTTAAAACAAAGCTTCAGTCATAAAAAGTGAAGAACTGGCTCTTAACAATTTGTATACTTCCATAAAAGCAGGTATAAGTAATAATGCGTTTTAAAATTGTGTTTTAATTTAAAAGTTGTTAAATAGAATCTGAGTGTCAAGCTGATGTTAAAGACTGTCACTTATTGAGGACTAACAATTAGTATTTACTAAATATTTTCCATATTCTATATATACTATCATCAATATATAAATATCAAGTACCCTGGAAATGTGTATCTGTTTAGATCTGTTTTTTTTTACAATTGTTACAGGAATTACTGTTATATCATAATTTCAAAATAAAAAGTTTACTAAATGAAAAACAATCAAGGGGAGATAAATCAAAAAACTTATTTGTTCCCAGATATAATTTTCAATTTATTCTGGTAGTTGTAAAAAAAATAAAAGGTATTTGTTATCTTTGAGCTCCATAGATCAAAACAAAAACTACAGAAATCAATCGTTGCATGCTTACCTGCAAAACCAGCTGCTGAACAAACAAATTTGACACTTCACTTGGGATGGATATCTGTGTTAACTGGAAATATTTGATATCTACATGGTAACCTGGGTGACATTTATCTTCAGGGAGACAGGTGGCACACACTGTGTTGTTTGTACAACTGTTAGGACAACAGCTTTTACAACAATCACCTATGAAAAAAATATAATATTAATAGAAGATACAAATATAAAGTTTAAAAGATCTGAATCCCCAAATTGTCAAGGTACATTTGTGGACCATCATCTATTAAAGATGGAAATCCAAGTACAAATATAGATTCTATGTCCAAGCTTTGCTTACAGGCATCTGCAAATGCTCCTTCTATTTGTTGTTTCAAAGACATTTTTATTTTTTTTATTTTTTGTTGAGTTTAATACACACCTTCAAAAACTCTGAAGGCTTAAATTTCACTGACTGATGTATAAATTATCAAAATAGAAAGTGAAACAGATTGTTGTCAGATCCACTATCATGTTTTAATATTTTCACATGATTTCTGTGTGTAGCCTTTAATAGTTTGCTTCAAAAACAAGCATAACAACACTCAGGCATTCACCTCAGTCTTCAACTGATTTCATGTTCAGCACTTTCTAAAATGATTTTTCATTATTTTCATGCTCTAATGAAAAATTAAAATCATTTTTAGGCAAAAGTTTCATACCAAGGCAAGAACAATTTTTAAGTCAAATCTGGTTTTATGATAACTGCTTATAAACAACAGTCCAAGGCCCCTCCTCCTCACGAAAACAAATGAAAACAATATATTTTCCTATTTTTAAATGTTCTCAATACATATGGCAACATTTTAAATGGCAATATTAACTGAAAACCAAATTATAAAGGTACTTTTAACAAATCAGGGGCTTATAATGAGGTCACTTCATTAAACATATCATTTGTTATACGGTTATTTACTGGTATTTCATTCAAAGCTGATATAAAAAATGTACTTAGCAAAGATCCTCACCACATTCACTGGCAAATTGTCAGTAGGGAAGTTGTTTTTACACTTTTTTCTGATGAATGCATATAACACACCAAAGCCTTGTTTTATCATTTTCAAAGTTCAAGACAATCAGAATTTTGTACTTCTTTTTTCTTTCTTTCTCAGATTGCAATAAAAGTAACAATAGTAACAGTTAGGCAAAATAATCTAAAAGAAATATTAGTCTTCCTCCAATTAATAAGCAAAAAAGCTAATATTTTTGTCTTTCTGTGTTAGTTTATGTATCTGGCTAAATAAATATAAATAAAATTGTGACATTTTAAAATTCTCAACTATCAGAAAAATATGTATCTTTTTTACATCATAAATTTTTCCTATATCTAATTTGTCTTTCAGTATGTTCCTCAAACCAGTATAGAAGTTTATGCACTAAGCTTACCCTCAAATCTTGCCTGTAATAAATTTAAAATATATTTTTCCAGGTTAGTTCTGTTTAGTCTGAAGTAATCAAGGCTAAACTGGCCCACATGGTTCTTAATCTCACTCCTAGCAACATTTCGTAATACTCCGTTATAATCTTGCTCGTACTGTCTGTGGAGATCCCCAAGCTCGTTACTCCTGTAACAAGACACAAAACAGTTATGACAAAAACATTCATACATACAAGTAACAAAATTAATGATACTGTAGATGGTATAAGGTATGGGATATAATAATGTCGTATTGAAATAAAATATGGTGTTGGTCAGTGTCAATATTTATTTAAACAAGAATGTGTCATACACAGATGTCCCACTGGCACTATTATTTTCTATGATCAGTGGACCATGAAATTGGGGTCAAAACTCTAATTTTGCCTTCAATTAGAAAGATCATATCAAAGGGAACATGTGTACTAAGTGTCCAGTTGATAGGACTTCAAATGCTTCACAAAATTACCTTAACCAAAAGCTTTAACATGAAACAGGACAGAAGGACGAACTGTCAGATAGACAAACTAACAGACACACAGACTGAAAAACCCATTGGCCCGAGGTTTGACATTAAAAAAATAAATTGGGAATTTTTCCATGGGAAACTAGTAATGCCCCTGCTTAAATATAATGTTTATATAAAGGGACATAATAAAATAGAAAAGTGGAATGAATAACTCAAGAACTGTAAAAGTGATGCTAACCTTATTTGGACTTGAACTGACTTTTGTGGTAATAAGCATTGTTTATATGTTACCACATTCTGTTGAGGCAAACTAAAGTTAGAGAATGGAAACTAAAAGCTGCAATATTTCCATTTGTTAAGGGGCATAACTCTAGAATAAAACTATATATGCCACCAAAATTAAAATATAATCTGTATTTTGAGGGAAAAAGCATTTGTTTGAGGCAAATCAAGATTAGAGAACAGAAACAATTTTGTGACATACATAAGGATGTACAGACAGACAAGGGTAAAATCTAATGCCCCCTCGCTACAGTGGGGGCATGAAAAAACATATACTTCAAATTCTTCAAACTGACATACATCACCAGCAGTTGTAGATTTCATTTCACCAAATTTTTTTTCTAACTTGTTTTATACATGTGCAATAATGTTTTACAGATAGGTTCTATGGATATTTTCAGACAGTGTTGGCAAATAAGCTTGCAAATATTATTCGGCCTAATATACTGTTTCATTGATTTAAATATTCTTCACAAAAAAAATCATGCAAAAATATGGCTTATTGTTATATTTGATTTTGCAAAGAATGTACTTGAAATTACAACAAAAAAAGAAACAAACAAAATTGGAGATAACCCTTGAAAAAAATAGCTTAACAAATGATAAAATATTGTTTGTACCTGATATAATACTGAAGATGGAAAGACATGGTAATTTCCAGTTTATCAATAGTAAATACATCTGTTGTCATAGAAATGGTGTTGCCGTACTTAGGATAGCGTACAAATTCTTTATCAGGGCCTAGAACATAACATCCTGTGAAATATACAGTGTCACGGTCCACAGTTCCTGTTACTTTGTTTTTTAGCAAAGCCATCTAAAAAAGAAAGATAACAACTATTACAACATGACATTATCAGTAGTTTCACAGACCAATCAATTTAAGATACTGAAACCAATGTTGCATAAATAATGAATCTTGATTAAACAATTGTACCAGATAAACATCTAATTAAACTTGATTTTCAATATGTATACTTTACAATTGTTTAAAAAGCCATAAAACCATTACAAAGCAAGAGTGCATTCACTAAAATGTCTCATCTGTCTTACTTTTTGAATTATTATTAGATGTCTTTAATATGAAAGTTTAACTACAATGCATGAAAGTGTCCAAAGAAACTATGAATCAATTTTGCACTTGTATACAAGTAAGAATAGACATCATGATGAAATGAAAGCTACAACTGCTGGTGATGCAAGGTAGTTTGAAGAATTGAATGAAGTATCTGTCTTTATGATTTTAAGTTATATTGTAAAACAATTTCAAGTTTCCTGAAAATTGACAAAACTTGTGTATCAGTATACACAACTTTATAAATGATCTACATACATGACATAGACAGTTGTTATTAAGAAGAAACCATGGGGATTTAAAGAAAAAAGTCAAATACAAAAGTCCCAAATTAAGAAACTGAAGATCAAAGACATTTTCATTGTTTTAGGATGAAAAGATTTACATGATTTTCATTTTGTTTAAAAAAGTTTTCTTTTTTAAAAGTCAAAAATAAAGCTTCATGAAAGGTTCACTTCATTCAGACTATAAGTTATATTACATGTAAATAATTTATGTCCCATGCCATAATGTGTCAGACTTTTAAGTCATTTCAATGAAATTTTAAGATGTACCTGACAATTTTTACACCAGAAATTATTAAGGTGGTGCATTTCTTTTAAGCGGGGTTGAGTAAATAACATTGTTTCTACTGTGAAAACACATAGTTTCTACATAAATATGTAACAACATTGTAATATTACTTACCTCATGGTACTCAACATAAACAAAACTTGCTGGAAATATGCCAACAAAAAGAATTAATCCAATTATCACTGTTGCTATGGTGACAAGAATCAAAAACTTCTGAAGTGTCAGTGAATTTAAATAGCGAACAACACGCGGAAATCTGTCTCCAAAACAATTAGCACACTCACTGAAAAAAAAAATAAACAACAAACTTAATATATTGTCACACAATAAAACTTAGAATGGAAAATCAAATGGGGAATATGTCGAAGAGACCATAACCTGAATAAAGAATAGATAACAACTCAAGGCCACCAATGGGTCTTCAACATAGCGAGAAAATCCTGCACACGGAGGTGAGCCTCAGCTGGCCTCTCAATAATATGTGTACTAGTTCAGTGGAAATGGACCTCATACTTGTTTATGTTATAAATTATAGATTCTTCGGTTACAAGTAGCAGAAAACAATATTTTCAACTTGGTGCGTGTAAATGATTAAAATAAACCATCCAAGTGGAGGCAATGTACCTGTACAATAAAAAATGATTGCATGTTTCTTTTATGATTGTACAATGATCTGATGAATCATGTTAGGACAGTCATATACTTTTTGCATGTAAACATGGTAAAAGAGAGTACTTGTGTAAACGATTTGATGAATAGGTAGGTGAATATTGCAATTCAAAATTTTTGTCATTACCAAAAACCCTCTATTTTGTTTTCTCTGTATATCTCATAAAACACAATCACATGACCTAACCGGTGACATGGGCGAAGCAGTGTCTTTAAATTAAATTTTAGAAATATCAAAGAAACAAAATACAACTCACTATTGATTGACCTTAACTTTTTAAAATCATAAACTGAAACCAACAATTTTTTTGGCAAGCATTTTATTTTCCAAAGGAGAAAAATATCATAACAATATAAATTGTTGTAAATATGTGAATCTTGGGTCTGCCCTTATATAAAAACAACCAGAAAATTGGAAAATCATGATAAACAAGAGGCTGTCAGAGCGACAGCAAACCAGACTTATTTACATTTATTTGTGTCCTGGCATTTTTCAATATCACACATGTACAAGAACCATAACTGCTGAACAGTGAAAGTGAAAATTGTCAATATCAAATGTGACCTTCATTTTGTCATCATTAACAACATACTAAAATTTAAAAAGCTTTTGACGAATGTTTACTGAGTAAATGTAACAACATGACTGGAAACACAATTTTTCAATCTTTCAAGAACCATAACTCCGGAACAGAAAAAGTGAAAATCACCATTTTTGAACTTGACCTCAATTATGTCAACAGTAACAACATAATTATCTAAATTTGAAAAGCTTAGGTTGAACGGTTCATAAGTAAATACACGGACACGACTGGAAACACCATTTTTCAATCTTTCAAGAACCATAACTCCTTAACAGTAAAAAAATCGTCATTATTGAACTTGACCTCCATTTTGTCATCAGGAACAACATATTAAAATTTTAAAAGCTTTAGTTGAATAGTTCCTGAGTAAATGCATGGACACAACTGGAAACACCAGTTTTCAATCTTTCAAGAACCATAACTCTGGAACGGTAAAAGTAAAAATCATCATTTTTAAACTTGACCTCCATTTTGTTGTCAGTAACAACATATTAAAATTTTAAAAGCTTTGGTTGAATGGTTGATGAGTAAATGCACAGACAACATTTGTCTGCCGCCCAGCCACCCACCCTGCCATCCTCTAATCAATAACCGACATTTTTGTCACAAAAAGCCCACCATACATCCCCAAATCAATAACCAATATTTATGTCACAAAAATCCGGTTAATAAAAATGATTTGAATTAATTCTACTCGAAAGCTTTAACGAAATGAGAACCAAATATTTGTCAAAATAAGTTGGTTTACAGTAATCTGGTTAAATTTGCAAAACAGATGTATTTTATTATGTCATTATAATCATGTACTGTAATTTCATGTACATATAAGTTCATTATTCTGAGAAATGCAATCTACAATGTAAATGTTTGTGTGAAGAACTTACAATCTCTTCCTTTCTTCTGCTCTTCCTTCTTCCACATCAAACTCAGTTCTTGTTGCTGAAATAAAGATATAAACCATTTCATAAACAAATGATGGCTGTTGTTATACCCTAGCTAATAGGCAAATATACATCAGGTATCAAGTGGTATTCATCTATCCAGAGTTATTCAAGAAATTCAATGAATGTAATGAACAGGCAGGGTCACCATCACTTTTTATGTGACCTCATCATGAGTAATGATAAAACATAAAATGTTTAAACCTCTTTCAGACATATTTCAAAACCAATCACTTCCCTTTTCACCATTTGGCCTTCTACAATCTACGTGGACCACTTCAGGAAAAGATTTCTTCTGCATTTTTACCAAACAGAATAAACCGCATGTTGTTAAATGCCATATAGTAACACATATCTCTGTCTTGCATATAACAGAAATATGAGTGAGACTGAACAGCAACAAAAATCCTGGAAAGACTCATCAATATGTTTTCCACTGAAAATATTAATATAAACTGTATAAAGCCAAGTAAAATATACCACATTCACTGCCATAAATGGGATCATCTGGAGAAACCTTCATTAGGAAAACCTATTTTGTAAAAGCCTAAGAACAGCCAAAAGTGTATTATTTAGTGACATCCTGTTTCTCCCACTTTTAATCACATGCCTTTATAAACATTGGGGGGAAATGTTGTAATAAAAGTTTGTTTATAAATTGTTCTGATTATGTGTACCAGTAATTCACCTGTAAACTATAAAAAACGATTTAATGTCTTTATAAGATATCAAAATGTCTTTTTTTTTAATAAAATACAAGTTATTTCCTACATGTAATTATACCATTATTTAGTAAAATACATTTTTGAAATGCTTTAATATAAATAAAATAAGGATCCTGTTATTCACATACTTATTTTCATGTGAAAAAATATCTAAACAAATATAGAAGTTTATTATACAACATTTAATATTTTCTTGTTGAATAATACCGTTTGATATTTTCTTATCATTATATATAACCAAAAATCACTATTTAAAATTAATCAAAAATAAAAAGTCAGTGACTGTGATGGACCTTCTACTCTTGTCTGAATCTATTTCACCAGTTGACACCATCCCTGCTATGGTTGATTGATCCATGTACCCACTTGTATTTAGCTTACTACCATGGAAATTGGAGTTTGTTTATATACATTTCATCAGTCAAATCAAACATAACATAACCACACCAACTTAAACTCAAACCTGAAAGTTTTTATCAATAATGAGACAGCCACCCAGAATGTAGCATGTACAGTTTTCTCATGGGTAACAGTTTAGGGTTGTTTCTTCGAATTCACCCAACGTATATAGAGAAATGTACAGAAATGCAGACGTCAAACCTACTACTAGGAGAAAGATGACATAACTCAACTAACAGGGTTGAGTTCAATATCGTAGCAGCCATGTAGCTTCTACGTAGCTGCTTTCATTCTCTATGTAACAACTAGTCTATAGCTACACGTTCAATAGTCAAAATCTACGTAGCACTACATAGCTGCTACGATATTGAACTCAACCCAGTAGTTAGAAAAGTAGCAGGGCATACCACTCAGTTAAAGATGTTTGGCTAAACGTACTGTATTGGAAGACATTAACAACGTCCAGGACACTCATTTTATACACACTATGTGATAGAGTATTGAGTTGAAGACCCCAGGTTCTTATGGAACCACTTCCAGACAGAAGGACCCCGAACAACCAACCATCTAAAAAGGATGACACAACAAAATAAAGAAGAAAGTGCAGAGCGCCAACCCAAACCTGTACAGCCTAATTGAATTCCTACAGAAGACACAGACCTTCACAGAATGCATTATAGTGGGGTATGCTGCTGGAGGTGCCCATCAACCAACCTGAAACAACAAAGTTTTAAACACAAGACTACAGCTTCTTAAAGATAGATACCAGCAAGGCCAGATAGATATTATAAACCTTGCAAATGTCCTATCGTCTGCATTTAAACTGATTTGTACTACGTTATAATGCCGACTGTTGTATTGAAAGATGATGTTTTGTAATATTACAATGATTCTATCAATTAACGATTGAAAGGTTAAAGGTTGAATTATGTCAATGCAATGTCTATTATCATTTTTAGTGCTTTATATGACATTAATTAAAAGAAAAAGCAAAATATATTGTTAGTCTTGATGTCATTTTGCATTTTATGAGAAAATAAAATGGTATTAAAAAAAATCTATAAAAACTTACCTTTCAAACTATCTAAATCATAACAATAAATTCCAAATTATTTTTTTAAATAATTTCTTTTCTTAAAACAGAATACATTCTGTATCTTTTTTAAAATATGAATCTTCTCACAATTTCTATTAATTGTACAAAGTAGCTCTTAATTTGGATTGTGATTAAATCTGCGACATAGTATAGGTTTCTGACACAGAATGAATTTGGTCTAAAAACTCACAAATTTGAAACTGGATATTTACCTATTATGGTTCAATATCCCAAATCTAAGTACAAGATTTGAATAAGTTCAGCATATCAAAGAACCCTAAGAAGAGATTTTGGATGAAATCAAACAAAACATGTTTAATTTTGGACCCTTTGGACATCAATGCAGCCCAATTAGATAACAGGGCCCAAATTCCAAAATCTAATTACATAGTTTATATCAAAGAACCCCATACATTCAATTTTTGTTGAAATCAAACAATGTTAAATTTTGGATCCTTGGATCTCAATGTGGACAATTTTTGAAAATTGGGCCCACAATTCAAACAGCAAAAGTTTTGCTGTCTTCTAAAAACTCTTCAAAGATACCAGGCTTGTATTTCAGGCCAGCCAAGCTTTTCCATCAACATAAGACTCATTATAGGCAATCAAATAAAAACAGTCAGAAGGCCTATGACTTTAGATCATCTGGGAAATGCATCACACACCAGCTGTGGGCACAGTATTTCTGTTTATGATTATAAAATATACCTCTTCCTTCATTCTTTTTTTTAATTAAAAGATAAATATAAAAAAATTTGTGAAAGGAAAATACAGGTTCTTGTTGAGCAACACTAAGATAATTTATCTGAAACACTGATCTTACAACATGTATTACAGCATTTTGACACCTGCAAGTGTAATAATGCTATTGAAGGGATAACAAGCTTTAAGTAGGTAAATGTATGTTCTATATAAGCATTAAGGCCATCATTTAGCTGAAGCGCTGCACCTGTAGGTAATTGTTTGCACTTTTGATTGCAGGTATGTCTTACCTTTCTCCTCTGTTACAGATGGGTGAGGTTGAAGAATCCAGTTTGATGTTGCTATGACAACAGTAATAATATAATAATATAAGATATCAATAAAGTTGGTGTAAGAAGAATTAACTTTAAATTTTCTGAGAACATGCATTGTAAAAGGGATGTGCATGATGTGTTTGTTATAAGTAAATTTCAATTTTTTTATTGATAATGTTACTGAAGACTTAGTGATCTTGCAGCAAAATAAGCCTAACATAATCCATACAAATCTTGTTGATGTTAATTGAAAGTGCTAATGATTCGGAGTTATATCACTCTGATTTTAACCCTTTCTTTTCATATCTGTGGAATATATATGGAGAGATGTCTCAAAGTGAATCACTAAAAATCACTAAAGAGCAATTTTCATTTGAATAGTTTTATGCGTTCTGATGTGATACTTCCAATTGCAAGGACAAATTTGATAATTTAGCAAAAATTGTAATATCAAATCTATTGCTTACAAGAAATCAGTTCTAACAAGAATTAACCACAAAACACATAGGAATAGAATGTAAGGCTTTGTATGCCAAATGTGTGTTAAAGAATGTTGACCATGCTGACATAAGTATGGTAACTGGTAACCAAACATTTTCAGAGTTACCAGGAGGAACAAAAAATAATCATCAATGCTTTCAAACATTGTGATTGGTAAACAAACCTAAGCAAAGTTACCTGGATGATAAGGGAACTACATTTATGTTAACACAGAATGATGACTGGCAACCAAACCTTAGAAAAATTAGCTGGATGTCAAGGAAAATAACTCATCTACATTTATTCTGCCATAAGAATGTTGACTAGTTGCAATTGTCAGACCTTAGCAAAGTTAACTGGATGTCAAGGGAAACAACTCATCCATATTTATGTTTAAGGAATGGTTACTGGTACCCAAACCTTAGAAATGTTACCCAGATGCCAAGGGAAATAACTCATCTACATTTATATTGGGCTTAAATTAAAATATTGTTTGTTTGCAGTTTACCGACCGACCCTTGAAAATCCTCCCGACTGTGAAAATTTTATTGCTTTAAATTTGAAGAATTTTTTTTTAATACTTCTATTGACGCGATCCGGAACTTTAGGTCCTTTCCGGAAATGATTTAAAGTCTGGGTCAATTTCGCATTTCAAGTTCGGTTTTTCTTAGCTTCCCGTCAAGCGTTCATGTGACCATTTGATGATAAAGCACATGGAAATTGTTTACAGGTATCCATGAAGTCACGGAGGAGTACTTTACGCTGTCGTCTCGTGTCAATTTTAAGACAAATAACAAACAAAAAAGTTATTAGTAAACTGTTTATACAGATTCAGGCACATGTAATGATGTGTGATGATATCATTGATGATGATGCAGCGGATATTCATAACTGACACGATAACCATTCTGTCTCAAACAAATCGGGTACAGAATCTGTGGAGCCTGACTTTATGGAACCAATTTCAGTGGTTAAATAATTCGACAGCAGCTGGAAGTATGGCATATTTTCTACAAATCGTTGTGAAGACGACAAAGATGAAACCACTCCTCCGTGACTTAAATCTTCATGGATATCTGTAAACACGCCTGTACGGAGGAAGGGCTCATTTGAAATGTTAATGGATATAGATCATGCCAAATCAATAAGAAGAAACCCTAACTACACAAAGATGTAGAGAAAATGAATGGTTAGCTTGAAAAATAAATATACTCTCTCTATATTAAATCTATCTTCGATTGCAATGAGTATGCTCCTTTAGGATAAGGGGGCTGCCCCACTCATTGCAATTATCAGAGGCGGATTTAGGGAGGGGGCCCGGGCCCCCCCTTTTTGGGAAAAAATTTGGTTGCTTTTATAGGGAATCACTGAAGCATGACTGGAGCGGGCCCCCTCTTAGGTCAGTCAGTGGGCCCATACTTATGAAAATTTCTGGATCCGCCACGGATTATTCTCTTTCTTACAATATTAAATATACCCAAACTGTGTGGCCTGTGTGAATTCAATTAAAACATGTCCTTAGGAGCTATTCTGCCATTTTTTTTATGCATTAAAAACATTTCAGTACAGACCATTTACTTTTAATAAATAAATAAATAAATATATATTTTATTTGAGTGTCACACATCGATTGATACAGTACATATATACAAGTAAATTAAGTAACATCTTTAAAAATTCAATCAATGCCCAGCCAAAAATTTGACTTATGAGACACTTTAAAAGCATACATGTACATATTTACAATAAACTGCATGTTAAATTTGTATAAAATATTTCTAGAGTTAAAAATCTAATAAATTACTTTTTCAAAATGGGGTGCTATGGATTTCACCCCAAACTTTAGATTTCTTTGGTTTTCATTAAAGCCTGGCAAAAATATAACCTTATCACATAGATGACATATAATTAAATATTGTTAGAAATATGAAAACAGTCGAATATCTTAATACTTTTTTTTTTCAAGTTGCCTTTTTTTCAATTGAGGAAGATTCAATGGTTATTTTTTTTTTATTAAAAATACACTCTTTAATACATTGTCTTATAAATCTTTAATATCTACATTTTTCTGATGAAAATACTCTACTCATGAAAACATTCTAGTCAAGAAGCATATGTCTGAATATATTTCTTTAAAACAGTTCTAGTCATAATGCCATTCCTTGTTTATAATTAATTAAGTGTTCCAGTATTTAATAATTATACCATATTTTATGTCATAAATTGGATAATGACACTATTTCAGTTTCAGTTTTGGTTAAAAAGTTTTTTATCTGAAAATGCCTGTTCATTTGATGTTGGTTTACAGCATGTCCAGTGGTTGTTGTTTTAAAATGTTTTTTTTTCTTCACAAGAAACTTGGTTTAGTGTAACTGCTTGTTTAAACTGTATTTTGGCTGATAAAATAAAATATTTTTCCTACCTACCGACCCTTCAGTCTGAAGGTACAGTCGGAAAACTGCAAACAAACATATTTTTAAGGTTGGCCCTGATGTAAGAATGGTTACTGGTACCCAAACCTTGGCAAAGTTACCTTGACATCAAGGGAAATAACTCATCTACAATTATGCTATCTAAAGAATGTTGACTGATTACCAAATCATGGGAAAGTTAGATAAATATTGATATCAATGAAAAGAACACAACTTCATTTCAAACTTACCAGCTCTGTATGACTGTTGTCTTTCTGGGATAGCATCAATATCTGTAAACCTTGTTTCTTTCTGAAATAGATTTTTTTTCTATCTAATTGATATACTTTTAATGAAAATAAGTTTTAATGTGAGCCATTTTTGTAAATATTTCTTCATTTCTAAAATGCAACCAGCTTTACAGGATGTTTTGGTTACAGAAAAGTCACATTGTCAAACAAAGCCCTGAAATATAAATTTCCTGCTTTTCTGCTAACCACATGATATTGGAGTCCTAAAGAGCATTGTGTTAGCAAAGATACAAAATAATGTGTCCAGATATATATAATTAGGTTACATGACTTCCTATGGACTGTTTCCTCAAAGGCATTTAAGTAGAAATTTAATTTAGTGTGTTAGTCATTGACAACACAATGTATGCTCCAATCAAATGACATTTCATGATCTCAACCAGTAGGACATAGTCATTTCAGGTTTAGGATTTTTGACTCATTTAATGACTCTAAACAACTCCAGAAATCAACGGAACTATTGACAGTAAAATGCTTTCTACAAATATTGGCAAAGTCAATAAAATTGATTTAAACATGTTACATAGTATACTCGTAATCTGATTTTATACATTGTGGCTGAACTTCTTTTTTAGAAGATACTCATGTGTTACATGTATTCTAGTATGATTGATACCACATCTAGAACAAAAATAAACTGCTCTTTCCTCCATTTGAAATTATTTAAAGGTTTTTAAAAAAAACAACAACATTTTTTAAAAATTGATATAAATATATACATAAAACACTTCAAACAAAATATCAATTTAAAGTGCATTGTAGAGAAACTAAAATTTGACCTCCATTTTGTCATCAGTATCAACATCTTAAAATTTGAAAAGCTTAGATTGAATGGTTCATGAGTAAATGCAACAACGTGAATGGAAACGCCATTTCACAATCTTTCAAGAACCATAACTCCTGAACGGTAAAAGTCAAAATCGTCATTATTGAACTTGACCTCTAATTTGCCATCAGTAACAACATATAAAAATTTTAACAGCTTTGGTTGAATGGTTCATGAGAAAATGCACGGACATTACTGGAAACACCATTTTTCAATCTTTCAAGAACAATAACTCCTAAACGGTAAAAGTCAAAATCGTCATTATTGAACTTGACCTCCATTTTGTCATCAGTAACAACATATTAAAATTTGGGAAGCTTAGGTAGAACAGTTCGTGCGTAAATGCATGGACACGACTGGAAACTACATTTTTCAATCTTTCAAGAACCATAACTCCTGAAAGGTAAAAGTCAAAATTGCCATTATTGACCTTGACCTTCATTTAGGTGTCAGTAAAAACATATTAAAATTTTAAAAGCTTTGGTTGAACGGTTCATGAGTTAATGCACGGACAACATTTGATTGCCGCCCGCCTGCCCGCCCGCCCGACCGCCGTACATCCCCAAATCAATAACCGACATTTTCGTCACAAAAATCCGGTTAATAACCAAAACTCATTATGAATTCTTTTAAAATAATAAAAAAACATGATGAACTCATTTTTTGTAACTTTCAGGAAATAAAAAGTAAATAAACAAACAGTTCAGTCAAAAAATTAAATTTGCTCTTTATGTTTTGCTTTGTGGTATATATTTCATTGAACCATTACAATCCTCAACCTGTTGCCAGAAATTGTTATTCAAAAGCTATCAAAATTGTCATTAGGATTGAACATAGTAAAATGCATTTAATACAAACAATGTGCTATTTTTTGTTTTGTTTCTTGGGCTAATAGAGAATTGGACATTTTTATTTTAGTGTTACAAATACTCAAATTATGTCACTATCACACTCAAAGAGTTAAACATAGTGATTCTTATTAGACTTATAAACACACAATAATTATTAAAGAGTAAAGTGACACATATGGCAACTCAAACTGTGAATGTAAGTACAACCACAAACAACAGTTATTATCAAAATAACCAAACAAATCCACATTTTGTTAACAACAAATACTCACAAAAAACTTTTGCTAAAACATTTAAAACATATTTAATAAAAAAAAAAAAGAACCAAAATATACTGTGAGCAATTGCTAGACTCAATTATTATCCTTTGGCAAATTTGAAATAGAACATCAAATAAATTGAAACAAGAGTGCACATGTTGATGGTCTCGTCTGCTTTACTTACCACGATTGATTTTATGTTGATAAACCTAAACATAAAGATTTGCTCAAAGTATACGTATCATATAAACCATGATGAAAATGTGGTCAAGGTCTGTTAAACCAATCCAAACAGATAAAATAATCGTACACCTTACAATCATTCCATTAACCCAATATGGTTGACGTATTGCTTATAGTATACAAGAAACAGACCAAACCATGAAACTTAATATCAACCAATGGACCATGAAAATGTGGTGTCAGGGTCAGATGAATCTTACAATCATTCCATGCTTCAAATCTAGTATACCCCATTGTTTATAGTAACCTAAAGAAATAGACTTTACCAGGAAAAACTTAACATTGATCACTAATCCATCAGATGAGTTCAATGTCAGATGGTGAATCCTGCATGACAGATATAAACCCATATACATTTGTACCAAATATAATGATCTTTTTACTTATAATTAGTGAAATGTTCACATGACAAAATCTGAACTTTTTTCTAACAGTCGCTGAACCATGAAAATGTGGTCAAGGACAACAGACATATGACAGACGGAAACTTGGTAACATAGGATATCTGTGTACAATGTATGAAATATTGGGGTCTGATAATCTCTGAAATACAAAGCTTAATACAAATAGTTAATGCTGCTGCCACTGCAGGATTGTAATCCTTATGTCTCCAAAAAAATAATAGTGTGTCAAACAGCAAGGAATTACAAAATAAAGTGATGACATAAGAAATGTGGACAAAACCATATTTTTCATTGAGCAAAGTTCCATAACTCCAGATACTTTTAAAATAAATTTCTAGTAAAAAATGATAATCAGAGTGTGCTTTTCTATCTATATATTTTTTTTTTAAAAGATGTACATTTGTACTCAGACCAAATTAATTTTCATGGAACAATACATTTTTTCTTGTGCAAAGTTCTGTAACTTTGGAGAAACAAAATTGAAAACTGGTCACTTTATAAGAGATATCATGTTTATTGATCAAGTAATAATTACTTACAGAAAGTCCATCTATGCTGTCACTTTTAACTATAGGTGGAAGTGGTCTTCCAGAAGTAAATGATGCTGAGGCTGAATTAGGTTCAATAGTATCCTCTGATGTTGGAACTTTAGGTTCAAATTGTGGATCATGGTTCCCTGCCTCCCTACTCCACTGTCTGCTCTTCTGCCATAGACGTCCGTAAACTGGAAGTGATTGTGGTAACTCACGTGCTCCATTTATTTTCAAAGCCTCACTATAGGAGGGTGGGTCAGGAAGATGGTCTATAGGGTTTAACTTTGCTGGTTGTCTTGACCGTTGTGATCTCCCTGGCTGATCATCATATCCTCCTGCTTGAAGTGACATTTCCACTTCTAATGGTGGCTCCTCTTGATTGCTGGCATCATCTTTGAAGAAAATAACACTATTATTAAAAGGTATTTAGAGAAAGAAATAAAAGCAGACCAAAAATTGACAGATCATATGAAAAACTCATATAGGTGGTTGACATTTCTTTTTTTCTTTTGGATTGAATTTCAATTTGGTGGTGATGTCAGATGTATAACACTCTAATCTGAGTTCATTGATACTGACAAATTGCTTACTGTAAATTCAGAAATAATTGTGATGTCTTTATAATGGCGAAAAATGTGACAGGGTTAACGTTATAATTGAAATAATTTAAACTTGCATTTGAAATTCTTTAAATGAAATAAACAGGATTGTTCTCAATATATATTGCATAGATAACATTCACATTATAGTCTAAAATGATAAAATCGCTATAAAAAAATGCACACAATAATTTCTGAATTTACAGTATTTTATGGTGTTGGATTGCATATTTCATCTTTTAAGGCTTCAAGGTGACATATGGATTTCTATATGGATCAATTTATGATTTATTTCAATTTTTTTTCTGCAATAGCTGAATGTTGACAATAGAACAAGACGTTATAAAGCGCATGCATTAATCATAAACTAACAAGAAAAAGCTCAGCTTTTGTCCTTACAGTATAAAGACTCACCATAAATTTCAAAAGATAATGGAGAAGCTACATTTGGCATTGATAGAGGCCTAGGCTTTCTCACTTCTTCATCTTCAGGTGTGATAGACCCTGATCTTTTTCTAACAGCAGCTGAAAATAATTGTTTACTTTTATATATAACTTCAATCAATTTCATTGTTTGCCATAAACTATGTTTAATTTCAAATATTCCATAATTAAGTAATTATGTTATGAAATACATGTAAGATTTAAAATATAAAATTCAGTTAATATATATATGTGACAGAAATAAAAAAAAAAAATACTGCAAAAATGTTCCTTTTTATAAGGTATATGGCTGGAAAACCCTATCAATTATTGGTATTTTTTTTCACATGAAAACATCTCCATACTGACCATAGCATGCATAATTCATAAAACTTATTGCATTATCCCCATTCACTGCTGTGCAATGAATAAAAATGTATAACTAAAATATCATCATTTGTTTGACAGTTTTTGTACTTTTTAACACAAAAACTGATAAAAACAAGAAATCATAACTGTAACTAGCTAGAAATATGTTAGGATTTATATAACATATGAAAAAGGAGGTTTTGTACAGGATCAGAAGAAGGTAATATATATAAAAGACAAAAACAGATTGAAAGCTCAACATCAAACCCTGGAAGTATTTTCTTTCTGAATTGTGGTAATACAATTATGCTTAATGTTTAAGTTGAACTAAGAAAGCAAGAAGGGTAAAAACTGAATCTGATTTTTTAAAGCAAGACTATGTACTAGCCATGCTATCTGTATCTAAATATACAAAAAGTTATAAATGGAAGAAACTGCATGTTACTTGTTTACTTAACCAAATCCAAAAACAAATAAAAATAGGAATGCATTACTGTTTTTAATCACAGTGTTTCTGACCTAACCAAGGAGTTCAATGCAGAAACATTATTAACAAATCACTTACAAAAACAAAATAAACTCTAATTTTAATTGAATATTTTTTGGGGGCAAAACCTTAAGCAGCCAATTGGTTTCCTTCTTTACCATTTATATATTTTTTTGTATAAAAAGAATAAGCTGCATCCCCATATACATGATATACTTTTCTGTCATTTAATATCAGCACTTATTTTAATTCACAAGTAGGTAAATCCATTGAAATATGGTGCCAAAATAATAAATGTACATTTTCAATAAATGAAAATTCTGTGGAAAGTGAGTCATAATAATCTGCATGCATTTAGAAATTAGTGTTATTCAAATTATTCTACAAACACACAAATATTCATTTGTTATAACTATCTAACTAACTATGAATATAAACATAAAACATGCAGTTAAATGTAAAACTATGTAGGCAAATAATAAATAGATGGGCAAAAGCTGATTGTTACTTGAAATTGTCAATCATAAGCAGTTTTATGCAGAATTTAAATTTTCATATACATGATTATTAGGTAAAAAAAACAAAGGAAGTTCATCATATGACCATTTCTGAATAAATCATATGACCATATCTGAATTCATCATATGACAATATCTGAATTCTTTATATGACCATATCTGAATATATCATATGACCATACCTGAATTCATCATATGATCATATCTGAATTCTTTATATGACCATATCTGAATAAATCATATGACCATATCTGAATTCTTTATATGACCATATATGAATTCATCATTATTGATATGACCATATCTGAATTCATCATTATTCACATGACCATATCGGAATATGTATTTGCCAAAGTCAACTGCTGCTAAGTATGTACAATTTTAAGTGAATATGAGTATACTTACAATCTTTGTTCTGTTGTAATTGAGGTACTAAAATTGCAATGAAGGTAAAAATGAGTGATGATTAGTAAAGGATTTTTAATAAGATTATATATTAGTTACATTTTAATAAGTATTGAAATTCTAAATCTATTTAAAAATATTAACATTATATACTTTTAAATTTAGTGATTGTCTAGAGAATTCATGTTTGTGAAGAACTGAATGCATTTGTGTATGAATGAAGGAAAATGCATCAAACAATAAAACCAGATGCTCCGCAGGGTGCACCTTTATACGACCACAGAGGTTGAAACCTGACACTTGGGGCAAGTATGGACACAACATTCAAATTTTCTTTTTATCTCTGAAATCTGAAAAATTGCCCCATCCCTCCCCCACCCCCAATTTTTTTTCATCTCCCCCTTTCCCTTATTTCGAAAATGATCTCAATTCAAATTTCTAATGGAGTTTGCAACAATAACTACTCATTTAAATACATCATAAAATATTAAAATACAAAATGTGAAGGTTAAAATTAATTTTAATTAATTATAACTTCTTAAAAATAAATGGGGAATATGTCCAAAGAGAAAGGGACACAGATGATGCCCCCACTAGCATATAACATTAAAAAGGGACATAACTCAAGAACTGTTAAAGTGAAGCTGCCAAAAATTGAACTTGGACTGAGTTCAGAGGTACTATGAATTATATAAACATTTCATTAAATTTAGTTGAGACAAACTTAAGTTAAGAGAACAGAAACGAAAAAAATCTTCAATTTTTCCACTTGTAAAGAGTCATAACCCTAGAATGGTAATCAAAGTGCTTGTTATCACTGAATGGCAGATTGCTTTAATTTATCAGTTGGTAGTAAAAGTGAATACTGCATTGTATACATATTGTATATAGCATTGATTTAAGTTGATACAACTACTATTCTGGACAAAGAAAGATAACTCACATTTTCAAAGAATAATAATCATTGCAACATTTTATATTGGCAAATTTCCAATGAAGTTTATTAAATTAAAGTTATTGGCAAATTTCCCATGTACATAATTTAAAAGCAGTTTGATGTGAGATAAACAAAAAAGCTTGATCAGCAACATTTTATATTGGCAAATTTCCAGTGAAGTTCATTAATAATTAAGTTTTAAGCAAATTTCCAATATACATAATTTAAAAGTAGTTTAGGTGAGATATTCAAATCAGTTTCAATTCAAACCTTACACTGCTTTTAAATTATGTTTTGTACCCTTTTACCCCCTTTTTTGAACCTTATTCCTTAACGGTTTGAGCCATAACTCCCAAAGACAATTCTTACCATCCCTTTGTGGTATTCCAATATCCAAAATCTAAATACATGGTTAGATTCAGCATATCAAAGAACCCCATTTATTCAATTTTTATTGATATAAAACAAAGTTTAATTTTGGACCCCAATTTTGACCAACTTGAAAACTGGGCCCATAATCAGAAAACTAAGTACATGTTTAGATTCAGCATATCAAAGAACCCCAAGAATTCAATTTTTGTTAAAATCAAACTTAGTTTAATTTTGGACCCTTTGGACCTTAATGTAGACCAATTTGAAAACGGGACCAAAAATTAAGAATCTAAATACACTGTTAGATTTGGCATATCAAAGAACCCTCATAGTTCAATTTTTGATGAAATCAAACAAAGTTTAATTTTGGACCCTTTTAGCCCCTAATTCCTCAACTGTTGGAACCAAAACTCCAAAAATCAATCCCAACCTTCCTTTTGTGGTCATAAATCTTGTGTTTAAATTTCATATATTTCTATTTACTTATACTACAGTTATTGTGCAAAAAAACCCAAAATGCTTATTCGGACCCTATTTTAGCCCCTTATTCCTAAACTGTTGGTACCAAAACTCCCAAAATCAGTCCCAACCTTCCTTTTGTGGTCATAAACCTTGTGTTAATATTTCATAGATTTCTATTAACTTATACTAGAGTAATTGTGCGAAAACCAAGAAAAATGCTTATTGGACCCTTTTTTGTCCCCAAATTCTTAAACTGTTGGGACATAAACTTCCAAAATCAATCCCAAACCTTCCTTTTGTTGTCATACACCTTGTGTTTAAATTTCATAGATTTCTATTTACTTATACTAAAGTTATAGTGCGAAAACCAAATGTCTTTGGACGACCACAACGACGCCAACGTCTTACCAATATATGACTGCAAAATTTTTGCGGTCTTATCAAAATGAATCTATGTATAAAGGATTGCAAAAGAATACATCAATCTAACATTGCAAATAAAATCTATTAAAAATAGTTACATAACTGTGATAACAAATGTAAGAAAAAATACATATTTAAAACAAGAGATATCTCTAGAACATGTCTAATGATACTTGAAAGAATATAACTGTTGAATGAATGCACATGTATACTTCAGTCATGTTTGCTTTGTTGACCAACATAATATCAACATCTTTCTGACCTATGTTTTACAGTGTTCCAGCTAGGTTTTCAAAAGGGCAGGGTGCCAATCCTGAAAAAGGGCATTTAACGTGTGATATGATAATATGACAAGAGTGCACACGCTGAAATGTCTCGCCTTCTATACTAATCATTGATATTATGTTGATAGTCCTAAGTATAAAGCTAAGCTTTATTACAACTGTCACATAAACTTAACATTAACCAAGATAACTAAACAAAGACCAATGAACCTTGAAAAAGAGGTCCAGGTCAGATGAACCATGCCAGGCAGACAGGTACAGCTAACAATGCTTCTATACAACATATATAGTTGACACATTACTTATAGTTTAAGAAAAATAGACCAAAACACAAAAACTTAACACTGTGCAATGAACCGTGAAAATGAGGTCATGGTTAAATAAAACCTGCTCGACTGACATAAAGATCATAAAATATTTCCATACACCAAATATAGTTGACCTATGGCATATATAGCATTAGATAAAAAGACCAAAACTCAAAAACTTAACTTTGACCACTGAACCATGAAAATGAGGTCAAGGTCACATGACATCTGCCCGCTAGACATGTACACTTAACAATCATTCCATACAACAAATATAGTAGACCTATTGCATATGGTATGAGAAAAACAGACCAAAACACAAAAATTTAACTATAACCACTGAACCATGAAAATGAGGTCAAGGTCAGATGACACCTGCCAGTTGGACATGTACACCTTACAGTCCTTCCATACACCAAATATACTAGCCCTATTGCTTATAGTATCTGAGATATGGACTTGACCACCAAAACGTAACCTTGTTCACTGATCCATGAAATGAGGTCGAGGTCAAGTAATAATTGTCTGACAGACACGAGGACCTTGCAAGGTACGCACATATCAAATATAGTTATCCTATTACTTATAATAAGAGAGAATTCAACATTACAAAAAATTTGAACTTTTTTTTCAAGTGGTCACTGAACCATGAAAATGAGGTCAAGGACATTGGACATGTGACTGACGGAAACTTCGTAACATGAAGCATCTATATACAAAGTATGAAGCATCCAGGTCTTCCACCTTTTAAAATATAAAGCTTTTAAGAAGTGAGCTAACGCCGCCGCCGTAGCCGCCGCCGCCGGATCACTATCCCTATGTCGAGCTTTCTGCAACAAAAGTTGCAGGCTCGACAAAAAGGGCATATTTTAATAAAAGATGTTAATCAAACATTTGTGTTTATTCGTTGAATCACAGGTTATACAAGAACAACATCTTTAGCCCATATAGAACTCTATCTTTCTACTTTTAAGACTGAAAAACTTGTCAAGCAGCTTGTCACACAAGTTTTTTTATCATTGCTTGGCACAGTTGAACTTTATATGCAGTATGTTTTGAAAGGAGATCTGTTTCATACTGTTTCTATGGTCTACCACATTTTACCAGTTTCACCTTTCTACCCCTGCTGTGCTTGATGGCAATACAGCACAAAACAGCTGTGCTCAGTAAATTCACAATTTTAGGATATAAAGCAACAGTGAAAAATAGAATCAAAAATAAAGAATACAGAAAAAGATGACCAAGGCACCCTACCAACACTGCTACTAAGACCCTCTTTAACTTTTCCCATAACTCAAAATAAATACCTAAACATATATATTCTTAAGCAAGAAGTATGGAGACACATTTTAGAATATGTAAATGGGTTACTCAATGCTAGGAAAAAAATCAGATTGAGTTATCTTTCTTTATTCGGGTGTGCTCCTTCTTTGGAGGAATATAAACAGTACGTAAATATGATGTAAATATGATCACAATATGGCGTTTGATTTTGTTATTTTCGTATCAAAAATGAAGGCAGTCAATGACAAATACGTCTGAATTTTCTGTTTATTTTACAGAAAACAAGTAAAACAATGTCTTCAACGAGTTTATAATGGTTTTCCAACTTTCTGTCATTACGTTTCTTCCATGAAACTACGGTTAACATCGCAAATTGTGTCCAAGTTGTTGTATGCACATTTCTTCAAAGATAATTGCCGACTGACCGATTCTATTTGAACGAATTAACGTTGATGATCATTAATGACCCATCCGATAAACGGATTACCTATAACAACAGATTATGACACCAGTTGTAACCATTGATTAGCTTGGGGTGGTAAACAAAGTCATAATCTTTTCCCCAGGTAAAATTTAGTAATTAGCGTATCATATCAATACGCAAATTAATATGCAATCGATCTTCAAAAAAGGCAGGGCGCCCTGGAAACTGTAAAAAAGGGCACAGGGCGCCACTCGGAAAAGGGCGGGCGCCGCGCCCTCTGAAAACGGCCTAGCTGGAACACTGTTTTAAATAACTTACTTAAGCGATATAACCTTAAATATAGATATAAATAGATAGCGAACTGGTGTGATTGGATTTTTCTAGGTCTGTTTTATTTCATATTTTTGGTTAGAAATATATGTTAATCATCGTTTTTACCTTTATAAGAATAAGTTTTTTATTTAGTCAATCAAATGATTTACCTTTGTCTCACTTTCAATGTTGACATTCTTTTCCTTTTAATAACTGAACACGCATAATTTATGTGTAATTCATATCTATTACTTTAAAGGGGTTAAATTGAAGGTCACATGAATTCTAATTCAATGAGGTCGAATTTTTCACTTGCAAGTGAATAATTCATCATCGATGATTCTTGGCTTACTTAGACAAAATTGAACTTTTAATACTGGCTGCTAAAAGGGAATTATTATTGCACTACATGTATTTCACTTACATAAATGATTAAACCAAAACAATCTTATTTTAAATTGTTCAAGTACCTCATACCTAGAGCCCCTTCAATTAAGTTATCCTTTGCATTATCTACATCTCATTATTGCATTTTATAAATTTTAATATATTTATATATATATTACATAAAAAATAAAAACATAACCAATCTAACACAAAATTTAACCATAACTTTAGTCTTTTCCCTTATAATGCTCAATTCTTATCCTCCCAAAATTACACTCAGTGCTGAGAAATCAAATTCATAAGTGGTTAATGTCATTACTGCACACATCAAACACACAATTGTCAATAACAGTTACTTACTAAGTGTGTCATCAATTATGGTTTGCCATTTATTTGATAGGGAGGGCATAACAATGCGTCCATGTTCAGTGTCAACTGTTTCATTCTCTCTACTTCGTCGCTCTAAAAATTTAGCTGTAGCCTCCTGCATTTTCTTCCTGGCTCCATTTTCATCACCTACAAATCAAAGCTACATTACACTTGAGATTGAGGGCTTTTTACTACAATTAGCTATATTGTGGTCAACTAAATTATATAAAGTATCAGAATGAAAAACTAGAGGCTCTAAAGAGCCTGTGTCGCTCACCTTGGTCTATGTGAATATTAAACAAAGGACGCAGATGGATTCATGACAAAATTGTGTTTTGGTGATGGTGATGTGTTTGTAAATCTTACTTTACTGAACATCCTTGCTGCTTACAATTATCTCTATCTATAATGAACTTGGCCCAGTAGTTTCAAAGGAGAAGATTTTCGTAAAAGATAACTAAGATTTACGAAGAATGGTTCAAAATTGACTATAAAGGGCAATAACTCCTAAAGGGGTCAACTGACCATTTTGGTCATGTTGACTTGTATGTAGATCTTACTTTGCTGAACATTATTGCTGTTTACAGTTTATCTCTATCTATAATAATATTCAAGATAATCACCAAAAACAACAAAATTTCCTTAAAATTACCAATTCAGGGGCAGCAACCCAACAACAGGTTGTCCGATTCATCTGAAAATTTAAGGGCAGATAGATCTTGACCTGATAATCAATTTCACCCCATGTCAGATTTGCTCTAAATGCTTTGGTTTTTGAGTTATAAGCCAAAAACTGAATTTTACCCCTATGTTTTCGATTTTTAGCTGTGGCGGCCATCTTGGTTGGTTGGCCAGGTCACGCCACAC
The DNA here is from genome assembly GCF_963676685.1 of Mytilus edulis. Classification (NCBI taxonomy): domain Eukaryota; kingdom Metazoa; phylum Mollusca; class Bivalvia; order Mytilida; family Mytilidae; genus Mytilus; species Mytilus edulis. The sequence goes on along the minus strand of NC_092347.1, from coordinate 77,887,070 downwards.
ATTTTTAGCTCACCTGTCCCGAAGGGACAAGTGAGCTTATGCCATCACTTGGCGTCCGTCGTCGTCCGTCGTTGTTGTCGTCTGTCATCGTCGTCCGTCGTCGTCGTCCGTCGTCGTCGTCTGTCGTCGTCGTCTGTCGTCGTCGTAAACTATTTCAAGAATCTTCTCCTCTGAAACTACTGGGCCAAATACTTTCAAACTTTAACTGAATGTTCCTTAGGGTATCTAATTTATAAATTGTATCCGAAGTTTTTATCTATCAACAAACATGGTCGCCATTGCTAAAAATAGAACATAGGGGTCAAATGCAGTTTTGGGCTTATAACTCAAAAACCAAAGCATTTAGAGCAAATCTGACATGGGGTAATATTGTTTATCAGGTCAAGATCTATCTGCCCTGAAATTTTCAGATGAATCAGACAACCCGTTGCTGGGTTGCTGCCCCTGAATTGGTAATTTTAAGGAAATTTTGCTGTTTTTGGTTATTATCTTGAATATTATTATAGATAGAGATAAACTGTAAACAGCAATAATGTTCAGCAAAGTAAGATCTACATACAAGTCAACATGACGGAAATGGTCAGTTGACCCCTTTAGGAGTTATTGCCCTTTATAGTCAATTTTTAACCATTTTTCGTAAATCTTAGTAATCTTTTACAAAAATCTTCTCCTCTGAAACTACTGGGCCAAATTAAACCAAACTTGGCCACAATCATCATTGGGGTATCTAGTTTAAACAAGAGGCTCTCAAGAGCCTGAATCGCTCACCTTAATTCTTTTGGTTAAATCTCTCATCAATGATTATTTTGGCTTTTCAATTTATTTAAATGTTTTTTGGATCGTCCTATTTTCTTCAAAAGCCAAAAAAAATAATCATTTTCTCCTATGTTCTAGTTTAGCCATAGGAGCTATGTTTCTTGACATACAAGGAAATAAAATATAAAATTTATACTAGATACTCTGAAACTCATTTAGCCTAAGTTTGGCTGAAATTGATACAGCAGTTTCAAAGGAGAAGATTTTTTAAAGTAAGTCAACATGATGAACAAATTGTGAAAAAAGTCTTTAAAGGGCAATAACTCCTTAAGTGGTCAATTGACAATTTTGGTCATTTTGACTTAATTGAAGATCTTACATCTTGGTTGGTTGGCCGGGTCATGCCACACATTTTTAAACTAGATACCCCAATGATGATTGTGGCCAAGTTTGGTTTAATTTTGCCCAGTAGTTTCAGAGGAGAAGATTTTTGTAAAAGTTAACGACGACGGACGACGACGCCGGACGCCGGACGCAAAGTGATGGGAAAAGCTCACTTGGCCCTTCGGGCCAGGTGAGCTAAAAATGATTGCCAATACAACTATAATAAAAATTCAAAACTAGTTTTGAATGTGCCAACTTACATGACTTATATCAGTATTAACAATTAACTACAAGCCCACTAGTTCCAGCAAGCGAAATTCTAGAAGGGCCAGAACCATGCAAGTTCTTTAAAAAAAAAGAGCAATCACAAGCCTTGAGAATATAGAAAGAAAATTCTTCATGAACAGTTTTGGGGATTATTAGCTTGATTGATACTGAATCATATATTATTTATCATGATTATAGATAGTTTTCAATTGCAATTGATGTTATTCAAGTTGGAGTTATTTCTCTTCGCTGACTAGGTAGATGCATGGTAAACTGGTTTGCGAGGAATTGACATGCATTTTGCTCTCCAACATGGGAAAAAGGGAAATGAATGGCATTAATTACCTTTTTTGGCGATTAATAATCAACAAATCGAAATTTAACTGATCACTTTGTTACGTTGTATGTAACGTACAGTCATGACAGTGTAGTCTCAGTCTGACATTGCATTTACATCTGACAGCCTTTTTTAGGACTTGATTCAAAGCCCATCAGATGTTCAAACAATCTTGGACAATGTATAGTATAAACTATTCACAATAATCAACCACTTATCATGTTTAAATTGGTAATACATGTACTCTGTAAATAGATTTGTGTATATTGATATAAAGAAGCTCCTAAAACTTTATCCTTAACAATACATCACTGTAATATTTAAAATCATCAGATTCATCACATGCATGACATGCAGTGTTCTCCAAGGGTTTAAGAAATCAACCTAACATTTCATCCAGTAAATGTAGACAATTCTTCTGGACCACTCATTCTTACTGGACATTTATCATGTTTATGCATAAGTTTTGGACAAATTAAAATTTTTACTGGTCCAGTAATGCATATCACATTACTGGACATTTACAAATTTTTTCCATGTTTACTGGTCTTGCCTAATCAATGGTAATGTCTGGGGACCTTGGGAACTACTGTTTAAACTAAATAGTCTTATAAAAATCATAAAACACTAGTACACGTACGTACTTGTGCCTTCACCAAGAAACTCTTTTTAATACAAATTGCAGGTGTATATGTATACATTTTTTTTTTTATATATCTATGACCTCACAATGACAGTATGAACTCATAGAGAAAAATACTTGCCATCAGCCATCTTTAAATTATGATTCTAGACAGTCAGAATTCTGAAAGTAAAAATAGTTGGCAATGCACAATTTAACTAATTAATTATTCAAGGTACAAAAACATGTTTTTATTAGTCATATTAGTAACTACATGTATGCATGGTATATGTACTTGCTGATTGTAATAACACGATATTTATATCTATGAATCTTCCAAAGCTTATTTTTTACAATGTATGTGGTAAAGATCTATACTTGTTGATTTTCGTAAGTTTTTTAATTTATGTAGTATCTACATTAGTTGATTTTCAATAGCTTTTGATTAATGTAGCTTTTGATTAATGTGGTATCTATAAATATTGTTGATTTTCAAAAGCTTTTTATTAATGTAATATCTATATTTGTTGATTTTCAATACCTTTATTTTGATTAATGATCTGTTATATTATTCTATATATATTTGATTTTGTACTTTTTAGTTTATACAACATGTACAATGTACAATGTATTGTCATCATTGTAAAAAAATGTATATATGTTATGTATAGTACTCTGTGCCACAGTGAAGTTAAGGAAATATACTGGCATTTATACATGTATTATACAGTGATTTAGCTAGCGCTCGTCACTTTCGTATTTTACGAAAAGGTTTTCGAAATGACGAAAATATTTCATATCAATTTCGTCACTTAAATTTGGAAAGTGTAAAAGTATTTACACATCAAATTACTTGAATTCTACCTGTCTTTATGATTCTGACAAGTTTATGGCCCTCAGGTAATTAACGTTTACCAAAGGTGTTAAAAGTTGTGATGACAAGTAATCCGCTTATCGCCAATCAGATGGGTCACTAATCCCTTAATTATCATTATAAAACCTCATAAATGACCATCATAATAATCTATTTAAGTTAAATCAGTCAGTCAGCATTTCATTTTAATCATTTCTCACAGTTCAGTCGTATTTTCGTCATTTGAACAAGATTGATAAACTTCCCGGACATTTCAACTTTATTTAAATTTCAATATTTCCCTTAGGATTATTATTTGCAGTTTGCTTGTCGTAGTTTCGTCATACTTTATATAAATATATTCATCAAAAACTTTCGACGAACTTCGATTAAAAAGAATGAACTTTATTCAAAACGTAAATATTTTCACTTGCAAACAGGTGCTTCCTGTTCAATGCATTGCGCATGCGTAAAAGTTCGTAGATGAATCCGGTTTTATTCTAAAATTATTATTCAATTGTCACTTCCCGTTTTCATTTCATTTCGTTTAAAAATCGAAAGTAAACGTGATCTACAGTCTACAGTCATTAGAATTGTCCCATTAAGTATAGATGCAGATCCTTCTATCCAATATTAAAGAAATTGATTCCAAATAGATATTAAAACGTATTTTCAAGGATATAAATGATTGTGAAGTGAAAAAGTCGTTACAAGTTCATTTGTGCAGTGGTTAAAAATAAAGGCACCCAACTTTTGTTGATAAGGGGTGTGCCCTGAAAATAACTGAAGTGAAGTTTTGACCATATTACCAGATCCCTGTTCTTATCTTCATATCTTAGCATCACATCAGTCAATTCATTCAATATTGCAAATAACTGCCTACATTAGCAATCCTAAAGTCTTCAAAGATCCTAGACTAGTCCTTGAAGGACTTGGACATATATGTATAGCTAGTTTGATAAACATCCTAGATCCCTTGCTTTATAAAAAAATAAGGCTGATTTTTATCACGCGCAAAAGTGACTAAAGCCCTCAAAATCCTAGCTAAAACCCTGCTGTATATATATACATGTATATGTAAACTGTGCAAACAAAATTGAAGTAGATATAAATTTATTTACTATGTACATGTATAACATATTTAAGAATAATTCATGGGGGTTTGAATATATAGTGATTTTACCACGGGTTGGCCCTTAGCTTTATGAAAATTATTTTACCCTGAGCGATGAGCGATAGTGAGGGGTAAAGTATCGACATAAAGGACAACCCATGCTAAAATCATGAGATACACATGTAGGATTTCCAAATGATACAAAATATTCACCAGAGATAAGAAACCAATAATAAACAAATATCCTCCAGAGCGCTGTAAGGCGTTAAAGCAAAAAATTATAAAAGCCTCTAAAGACATTGTAATTATTTGGACTAATGTAAACCAAATAACACAACCACATTTGGACATTATGCCACTGTCCCACAAACGAGCTAATCGAGGTTTAATTAGGAATCCGGGTCTGTTCGCGCCCAATCGCGTTCCCACCCATCCACGTTCGCCTCCCTTTCACTTTCGCATCCTACATGTTCGCACCCAAAGTCTGTTTGCACCCTACATGTTTGCGCCCAATTCTACCAAGTTTTAGTAAATGTATTGCTATAAATATATATCATTATTTCTAAATAATGTGAGATTCTGACATGTTTTTTTTGTAAAATGGTAAGTTTATTGCTATAAAAAAAAATCATTGTGTGATATTGACAACAATTTTAAAAGCATTTCATTTATGTGTTCGATAATTCTTAATCATGTTTTGGTTTAGTGCATTGAAATAAATGTTTTTTTTCCCCAATGTTTCTAGTCAATTAAGTGCAAATCTTTCAACGTTTTGAATAAATGGTAAGCATGGTAAGTGTATGGCTTAGTCCAGCCCTGGCCTCAGTGACTCATTTTTTTTTTTTTTTTTTTTTTTTTGTTGTCACTGAGTCCAGCTCGCCCTCCATTACCTTCAATGGTGCAAGCTCCCGGGTAGATTACCCGGGGACGATAGAGACAATGCCAGAGCGTTCAAGTACGAAAATTGTATCACAAATGGTAAAACTTGATAAAATAAACAAGTTGCATACCTGAAATGCTTGTACACTATATGGAAACTCATCTTAACAGAAGGAAATCCCTTGCAGTCGGAGCTGTGGACATCTTGTTTACATCAGTAACGCTATATTACGGAACGTGACGTTTCTACGTTATAACGTTAGACGAAACGAATTCAATGTATCGATACAGATTTTCAACGTCGTTTAATCAACTATTTTGCACCTCAAACTATTTAAACGCGGACCTTAGGGCACTGAATGCTGCTGGTAAATTATGACACTTTAAATCATGTTTATATATGTGTACCTTCTGTTGTTCAGATGAAGTTTACTGATTGTGTTTTTTTCTTCAGTTTCCGGCAAGTGACAGAAAGTTCAAACCAAATTAATCAGTTTTAACTTTTCCGTATATCATGGTTCCTTTCAGTAAATGACAGGACAATTATTATAATAAATTTCTTCATTAATTTATCATCACACTTTTATTTTATTAACAATTTTTATATCCCGAAATTCCATGAAAAATCCCGAATATTTAATTTGGGGTTGCCGTACGGCCAACAGGCGGCTCTGTCTATTTCCTTGCGATAACATGGTCCGAGAACACAATTATTTCGTAGTGCATTTCTTTTGGAACATAAATGAAAATAAAAAAAATCCCACCTGCGCTTTCTCAAAGAAACTTTTACAGTGTGTTGTACAACTTTTGGGACAAATTATATCAAAATTATAGAAAACTTCATCGGCTCTAACTCAAAATATGGACAATTGTATGTTTAGGGCGTCTTGAAATCTTTTGACAGCTTCCGAAGTGCTAATTTTAAACCTTTTTCAGCTGGACCAAATCACTACTTTCCTTTAAAATTCTGGACCCAAATTTTTTTACAGTGTAATTTCATCCCCCTACTTGCAATTTGAGGCATTAAACATGGAGAAATAAATTTGGAAGGGGTATAAAAATTAATGGCAAGTAACCCACTGTCAACACTAGGGACTATATTTACGACAATGGTGGTCTCGGACCACATATATCAACCTTTTTGAATGTGAATTAATTGTTACTTATGACAAAAGGAAGAACAACTTCAATACTGACGATTTTCATTTTCTCTCATTTTTTTTTAAAGTTCTTGTTAATACTTCAACGCGGTAAGTCTTTTTTTTTCTTAAGCAGCGAATGATAAGTCTCAAATTGTTTTTCACTTAAAGTCTTTTATAAGTGTATTCAATTTAACATTGTAATTTAATGCAATTTAAAACATTTTTCTTTCTTTCAAATTAAAGAAACACATACTTGCTATTAACATTAAAGGCCTATGGACCAAAATAAAGTATTTTGGATGGTGATTAATCATTTTCCAAGTCCAGTTTCCAAAATCGTATCAGGGACAGACCATCTCCGTTAACATTCGGATTGAAAAATTGTTAAAAAATAAAAGTGCATGTAATGCTTAGTTGATGAAGAGATTTCATATTGTCCCGTCATTGACTGAAAATTTACGAAGAAACGGAATAATCGTTCGAGTTATATTAGATTCTTTTTTTTTTTAGTCCTAGAAGATATGGCCAACTATGAAAACATTCCTTTACAGGTGTGAATGTGTTTTTTTTTACCCGCAGAAAACGTTCATACATCCGACCGTTAATGCAGCAAGTTCTTTAATTATGAAATCATTAGAAAATAAAAATTCTTTTTGTTTTGGTAACTATGTGACATTTTTAACTTAATTTTCCTAGATGCAGAGTGCCGACAGATTTAATGTTGTTGCAAAACGTAACGGTTATTTGACATTGATTGCTTTATCGTTTTCCCCGGAATATTCTGCTCATTGTTGACCTTCAAAAATATCATTTTTAAATATTCTATTGATACCTAAGCATCTGCAAGATTTATCTATTAATATATATATATACATATACATGTATATATCTTCTTATGCATTACGGACTGAGTTTAACACTTTATTTTTTATTCTTGCAATAACTTCTCATTTATATTCTTGCAAAAACTTCTCATTTATAATGCACGCCGTATCCCTATGAAATTTTGTTTTGGAAGTAGGAATTTAATTTATAGAAACTCAGGTTGATGTATGAAAGTCCGGGAATTGTAACCCTATTAATGCAATTTCGTTAATCCCATCCGTTTGAATATGATCACAAAAAACATCGATAGAAAAATAGAAAAACGAAATTTATTGGACTGAAAGAATACGGATTGAATTAGGAAAAAGCAAAACACAAGCAGTCGTTTAAACTCATGATCATACAAAAATTAGTTTGTTAGCCATGGAATGAGAAAAAAAAATGGTTATTTTTTGAATAACTTTCCCTGTATTCCAAGTAAAAACAGTCTCTGAAATTCATTGTTCTGTACAGAAGAAATCCTATATAGAATCGATATGGTTTCTGGATTTTTTTTAGTGTTGGTGTTTCTTTGTGTGAATAAATGGAGATATGGGATATACAATAAGATAGCAATGGCTATGCAATTGTCGACATCAAAACCATAGACATTTTTCAGTTTCCTAGTACATATTTGTTGAAGTCGTTAAACCTCTAATTGAACTTCTGGAGAAAAATCAAACCATAATGAAATCAGGAGATGTGGTATAGTTGACAATGAAACAATTTTCCACCAAAGACCAACTGACGTACATGATAGCTTGCTAACATTGGTACATTTGATAACACCAGTTTACCATTTCACTACACTGCATATTCACTGATACATAAATTGTCACCACATTCCTAATAAAATAGCACCATCATATTGTTTTAACCGTTCGGCAATCCAATTTGCATTGGGTATATATAGGTTTTATATATATATACGGCTTATCTATTAGGACGACAGTCTTTTAAATTGTATACCTGCTTGTATGCTTGTACTAAAGCTGAGTATATCGTCAGTTTTTTTTTTTTTAAATGACAGGTTGCTGGATTATGATACATGATATAAAATAACACGCAGAATACAGACTCCGGCTTACGTGTCGTACATGCACAATTTCAAACTGGATTTTTTTGCGCGGAGTGTTTTACTTATATAGAGGGTGCATATGTAAGCGTAATTTCATTCCACCGTGTATTTATTCCGGGTATCTGTTTTTCACTAGAGAATATTGGAAGTAAAAGTGTCACGAGCGTCGATCTTGGTATCGTTGTTTTGTTTATATTGACCGGTTTATTGTTTACATATACATTTATGGGTTGAAATAATTTTCAGGGAATTAAGTTTAATAGTCCTTCATTACTGAGTAAAAATATAAATTTTTCGTCAATAGACAAGTTATATAAATTGATCGTTATGTTTTACTGCTTCATTATACAATATATTTCGAAGGTCTGCATGTAAAGGACATAAAGTAACTATATGTTTCTCATCTTCAATTTCGTTTTTACACATAAAACAACATCTTTCATTTATTGGCTTTTTCTCATATCGTCCTGTTTCTATTTTAAGTGGCGCAACGACACATCTAAATTTTGCATAAGCACTTCTAAATTTAATAGATATATTTTGTTTTAAATATAACTCTGTACAATATTGTGATTTATATCGCTTATAAGTACGAAGCTTATTACCATTACTCTGTGACAAAATTTTCGTTTGCATTCTGCAATATATTATTAAATAAAACATTTTCAATTTGTAGAACAATTTTCTTTATGCAGCACACTATCAATACTAGTCTAGTATACAAATCAAAGTTACAATCTTTAAGTTTTTTTCATGACTCTATTACACCAGTTTTTCTTATTATTTACAGCATTTTGATGTGACCATTTGAAAACTTTATAATTTATTCTGTCATTGGTCATGGCACTACATCTTGCCCAATGCCTAAATACACATGTCCATTGTTTTACACTAGCAGGTCTCCAGCCCATGTCCCCGTTAATTTCATCACCTATAAAAAAAAAACATGATAGCTCTGTTCTGGACAGCGTTGATACAAGAAAAAGAACGAGTGCCCCAAATGGATGCACCGTAGCTTATTACTGACCAGACCAGAGTATCAAATAACGTTTTAAAGTACTAACCACAATATGTGCTTTACATTTAACAATTAATAAACTTAGAGCTCGACTGGCAGACCTTGCTACAGCTTTAGCCATAATATTATGATGAGTGGTGGATATTTGGAACTGGATCCGGATTAACCAACCTTTTAAATTCTGTTGATGGATAAAAAGCAATATGTGAATTTGTCGCAAAAATTGACGCTTTCCTATTAAATTACAAGACCAAAAATGGTGACCCAAGTTTTTATGCATACAATGACTTATACTGATGTAACTCGATTCAAAATACAAGTGTGCCAAAAAGTTTAGAAATCGGGAGATATGGCATTCGGTATCGTGTTACGAGTTTAAACGTTGAAAATCTTTATCGATACATTGAATTCGTTTCGTCTAACGTTATAACGTAGAAACGTCACGTTCCGTAATATAGCGTTACTAATGTAAACAAGATGTCCACAGCTCCGACTGCAAGGGATTTCCTTCTGTTGAGATGAGTTTCCATATAGTGTACAAGCATTTCAGGTATGCAACTTGTTTATTTTATCAAGTTTTACCATTTGTGATACAATTTTCGTACTTGAACGCTCTGGCATTGTCTCTATCGTCCCCGGGTAATCTACCCGGGAGCTTGCACCATTGAAGGTAATGGAGGGCGAGCTGGACTCAGTGACAACAAAAAAAAAAAAAAAAATGAGTCACTGAGGCCAGGGCTGGACTAGTGTATGGCTATAATTATATTTTTTTATGTGTTGGATAAATCTTGTTTAGGTATTAGTAAAGGTTTAGTGTATTACAAAAATGTACTCTCTATATATTTTTTCTTCTTTGTTTCTAAATAACGAATAAAGGGAGATTATGAAAGATTTTTTATGTGTTTATAAAATCTTAATCATGTTTTGGTTAGTGTATTGCTATAAATATTTCTTTGTCATTGTTTCAAAAGGAATTGGGATACTTACAAAGTTTAATTATGTGTTGAAAATAGTTCGTAATCATCGTTACCAATACAAATTGGGGGCGAACGTGCAGGGTGCGAACAGACTTCGGGGGCGAACATGCGAGGTGTGAATGTGTAGGGTGCGAAAGTATATTGGGCGCGAACGGACCTGATACCTTTAATAAGCTAGCTAAAAAAAACCAGGTTAAATCTACCATTTTTCGGATAAGAAAATGTCTGTACCAAATCAGGAATATGACAGTTGTTATGCATTCGTTTGATGTGTTTGAGCTTTTGATTTTGCCATTTGATCAGGAACTATTTGACATCGGAGTTCTATGATCTTCTATATAGTATTTTTGTGATTTTGTTTTTTGAGTCATTTGTCAACGAAGCCGACAAAAATATTGCAATTCGGGGGATCTAAATAAAACATTGGTATTCACACACTAGGTATACAAACCTGATTTGCGTAAAATGACTACACAATCAAATCATTCTGTCTATTTTGCAATGTTTTGATCGTTTCCGTGATATTTCGACATTTCGACTGTTACTTTCATATTTCCCTTAACAAGATGAAACGAAAAAGTTATGAGTTTAAACCAGGAACGTGCTCAATAAATTAAACCACATTCGGAAACGGATACTTATTCCGGCCTACACAACAATATTACCACATGTACAATGTAAATACACAGGAGGTTGAAATCCTATCAATGAGGGTCCAGGGGCGTAGCTGCCGTTAGGCACTTTAGGCACGTGCCTACACATAATTTTTTTCACAAATTTTTTTTTTCATTAAAAAAATAATAAAAAAACGTTATCTGTAGATGAACGCCAGTGAAGTTGTCTCAAGTTTTTAATTATCGAATGTCATGTGTACACTAGTCTCTCGTCCTTAGTGAATGGAATATTGGATAGAATTGGATGTTTTATATGATTTTACCTTATATAGAAACTATAAACTAGAACTTTGGTTCAGACCATTTCACTTCTATCAACAAAAACTTGAATGAACCTCAACTAAGACACATGGTTTTTTTTAATTAGTTGTTTTGTTGTTAGTTTTCAACTAGCTTTCCACTTTGTCTTCACCCGACCTATAATAAAAACCCTTGCCAATGTTGGTCGTCCGTTTGGCTGTACAGGATGTATGAATACGCAGTCACGTCTGGTCAGAATGGGGACATTAAATCCGATGCCTAGTTGTAGAGAGAATGCCATTCTTTGAGGAGTTCGTAGTTGGTCTACTGAAAGGCAACATGTCTGCTCCTATTCAATAATCCATCATTTTCCAATGCATGGCATTTTCAAAATTCCGGACCTTCGTCCTATACGACACCTATTACAGGATCTATCTCCCTGTTGCATTTATTGTAAAAGAAAAATTGTCCCGAACTTGCATAAATATTTGACACTGGATGTTTAAAAATCAATCAATCAACTAGCTTCCAGTAATTTTGAGTACTCTCAAATCTGCGCGTAATGACCACAATTATCCAAATTCCTAAGCAGGTAGGGATTTTACAGTTGAGGATATCGAGAAATATGAATTTCTTGAATTGTGTTACGATAGTAAGAACAGAACAGAACTTTTGCATTAGGCATCGACTATGTGTGTATGTGTTTGTGTGGCTTGGGTGAAGGTTTAAGAATCAAAAGATTGTTGGTTGATGTCTAGCCAAAAGGATAGACTAGTTTTATTATATAGTTATATCAGTGTTAACGTGCCTAATTTTTTTTAATGAAGGATCGTCAATATTTACTATTCATTAATTGTAGTTAGTTATCAAAGGTACCAGGATTATAATTAAGTACGCCAGACGCGCGTTTCGTCTACATAAGACTCATCAGTGACGCTCATACCAAAATATTTATAAAGCCAAATTAGTACAAAGTTAAAAATCATTGAGGATCCGAAATTCCAAAAAGTTGTGCCAAATACGGCTAATGTAATCTATGCCTGGGATAAGAAAATCCTCAGTTTTCGAAAAATTCAAAGTTTTGAGTCAAACGTATATATCAGTCAGAAAGGAATAGATAAGAAAATACCAAAACAAGGTGTACTGCTTAATTAAAGGGATACGCCAATCTACGCTGGGCAATGCATATTGTAAATATTGGTTTTACATTTCCGATTGTACTGCGTTATTTAATTCACCAGTCAGATGTTATGGTAAATTATTCACAATTCTTCGAACTTTTCATCATGTATATTATAATTATCATGATTAAATAACCAGTAAATTTTATATTTTTGTACATAAAATTTTGCAGCAAAAACGCTAAAACCCGTTTTTCGTCGGTGGGCTTCGCCCCCTGAACCCCCTACCAGGATTCTGCCCTGGACCTGCAGGGGGCCTTGAGCGGCCCCCAGACCCGCTGCCGAGTGGTGCCTACAGTTGACTGAATACCTAGCTACGCCCCTGGGGTCTATAAATATGTCAACTCGACTATCACAGTAGAGCTTCTCTCGTAGAGAGTTATCCTTTATTATATGTTATTTGTTCCACACAATCTCATTAAGCCTCTTGTATATTGAGTTATCGAAATACACTTACCTGTTGGCAGTGTTGGCTGTTGGCATTGTTGCATTTGAGTCTAATGAGTCAACATAATTTTAATTGAATATATATTGGCTTTATTGCTTTTATTTTTTTGGGTGTGTTTCATGTATTTTTATTACTGATGTTGCATATCTATTGTGTATCATTTCTTATGACATTGTTTGCATGCTATTAATAAGCCCTCTTGGGACCCTAATTTGGTGAATAAAATTATTCTATTCTATTCTATTGTACATGTATGTATCACACAAATATGTTGCATATCTGAAGGTGAATGCTAGAACGCAAGAATTGTAGTGAAAAGATCACATGTTAATTTTACTACTAACAAATTACAACTTGCTGGAATAATGTAGTACATCTACATAGGCAAGATTCCAAGAATGCAAATAGTGAAACATAGATAGATGCCAGCTGATGGTCCTAGATGTACAGTAACACTTCTTTTCTTTTAAGACATTTTTCACAAATAATTTATAAATGATTGGAATAACCTACCAGTTGAAGTTATTTCTAAAACTATTGAAGCTTTTAAATTGATCAGTATAGACCCAGGGTCATTGGGAGTGATCCATAATGTATCAGTTCAGTAATTGATGAGGACACAAATAGTTTTTCTATGACTTTTAATTGTGTGAAATATTGCACCAAACAATGCAGGATTGATGTCTGTATCACAGGGACTCAGTTTAGGGAGCTACCATTTGATTTTTATGGGGGGGGGGGGGGGGGGGGGGGGGCTGGCTAGGATGAAATTTGAAAAACATAGGCAGGACAGGAGTTTTGAGTAAAAAAAAAATGATGAGACATTTGCAAAAAAAAAAAGTCAGGACGACAATTTAGGTAAAAAAAAGTCAGGATAAACTAACAAAAAAAGGCAGGACCGAACAGAGTGAAAAATAAAAAGGCAGGACAGAGATTACAGCTAAAAAAAAAGGCAGGACAAAATTTTTCATCCTAGCCCCTCCATAAAAATCAAATGGTAGCTCCCTTAGAACATAAAATTTATAATTTTGTTAAAACAATGTTTTTCTTTTTTTGTTTGTGTATTTCCTGTCTATTTTGTCAAGGACGTATGTTAGTTATACGTCCTTGATTTTTTGTATAACATTATTTACATTTTTAAAATTAGCATCAATATTTCTTTGTTTTTAGCAATGTCATGAATGTGAAAATTACTATCTTTATCCGCATGTACTGAAAAATTTAAAGGAAAATGTTACAGTAACTAGGTATCTTTTAATTTATAATTTTGTACAAAAAGTTATAAGTTGCTATAATTCTATGAAAAAAATTGTATAACATGTTAAAGATTTTCTGCAAGACGTTTTTGTTATCATAAAATATTCTTACAATTCTGTTATCTCAATAACCAACAGTTCTTCCAGTTTCAAAAACTTGATTGTTGAAACTACATCTACTAAGTTTTTAGATACACATTTGAATTTCACATTACACATAATATTCTTTAAGAAAGTATCACCAGTGTTCGACTTATCCAAATCATGATTAAGATTTATTGCATTTTTTCAGTGCTTTGAAATCAGATCATTAATATGATAAAATTTTTGTATCATATGTTTAATTTTGTGTATTGTTTTGTAATGTAAATATAGGCAACAGTAGTATACCGCTGTTCAAAACTCATAAATCCATAGACAAAAAACAAAATTAGGGTAACAAACTAAAACTGAGGGAAACGCATTAAATATAAATCATGCCTTAGTTTTCTCTTTTGAGTGTTTTACATTTGTCATTTGAAGGCCTTTTATAGCTTAAATTTCTAGGCAGAGTGACATAATTCACAAAATAAGTATCAATAAAAATTAAGAAAAAAAATTATTTTGAAATTACAGTGACTTGACTGTTAGTGTTGCTCTCCTTCAATTGCAACTCATTCAAAATTTTGACCAAATTGCAATTTGTTTTATTAAACCAAATATGTGTGAAATAACAATATGCTATTGATAAGTTTAAAGGGGAGATAACCTAAGATATTATTCTTTTGAATAAAGACTTTTTGAAAGAAAAGTTATTATCTCCCCCATGGGAACTTCCTACAAACATATATTGCAATTTTACACATATTTTACTGAATATGAAATGTTTTAATTCACATAATGTCTGATTCTTATACAGTCGATTCCACTTAATTGCATACCGCTTAATAGCATAATTCGGTTAATTGCATACTTTTCTCCTGCACAAAACCATTTCCCATTCACCTTATGTTAAATTGTCCGGTTATATGCATAGCCTTACAAGTGGCATTTCGGTTTATTGCATAGAAAATAATCGCCAGCTAGATATGCTCAGTTAAAACTGACGAGATTTTTGACCGGAAACGGCAATTTGGTAAGTATATTTTTCTTGAATGCATCATAATTTTCGTTATTATTTCACATTTACTTGTGTGTTATTCAAATAAAGTTTTAAAACAGTATCTTTCGTGTTTATATGATTATAAAAAAGGCCTCGATGTGTACACAGGTAAAGTTTCCCATATTCTATTTTAAGCCTCGAGGTCATAAAAATGTCAATCAGCTGATTGTTGTAAAAACACAACCATTCTATAATCTTCTATCTCAAAAGGTGTTAATTATTGATTGGATTTCAAACATTGTTTATAGATTATATTTTGGTTGAATTTTTAAAACATTAAAGCCTGCTAATTATCGATCATTATCCAATGTGTAATTTCGTAATTCAGCTTGGGTGATCTACATTTATGTTAAATATTACAGGGCATTTATATATGGTTGAAGAATTTTATACATCAATCTTTCCTTTTTAATATTTTTTTAAAAGAAAATTAACTTCTGATTATTATATTTTCTCACTTTCAACACTCGTGTCCAGCAAATAACCCGTGCAGGGCCCCATTACCTTTGCATATATACGAATCTAACGATGTTAAAGTAACAGCGTTACATCACTGTGTAATCAGAAAATACTGAATATCAAAGGCAGTTCATTGCACAATTATTGTTTACAATGATTATAAACTGTGTAGTATCGTTAAACAGTTTATTTTAAACAAAGCGTAACAATTTAATTTGTACATCCGGGTCATAGAAACAAATCTATTTTTAGAAAATTTTTATTTTCGTATCTCAGGTAAAGGAAAAGTCGGTACATAAATAAACTAAAACAAAATGTGTTTATAAACTTTATTGAAAGAATACACAATGAAATAAAATGTATGACAGTAGACAAATAACTTTTATTAGAATAAATAAGCATTCAATATGTTGTAATTGGACTGTGGACGTTCATCTTTCTTCTTTGCTGATCTGCACTATCGATGTTATTTGACTCCGTAATTTGGCATTTCGGATATAAGCATACTCCGCTTTATTGCATAATTTCGTCTGACAAATAGGCTATGCAAATAACCGGAATGTACTGTAATAAAATCAACGGTATCAATTTTCTTGCACCAGATGCGCATTTCGCAATACATGTCTCTTCAGTGATGCTCGTGGCCAAAATATTTGAAATACAAAGCTTATATAAAAGATGAAGAGCTATAATCCAAAAGGTCCAAAAAGTATAGCCATATAGAATACTTTTAGAAAGAAAAACTATATGAAAGCTTAGTTTGGACAATTTAATAGCAATTCAAAATAAACAGTTCCCCTTCAGCATGGAAATGAATATAATATAACTATACAAACTGATTTTGTCACAACATCATTAAAGTGGAGTTAAAGTCTTATAGGATTGTTAGTATGTTTTATTTTATCACCTTGCACTTTCATGACTTGGCTGTGGTTTTCTACAGTTTTCTATAGCAGTTGGTTCAAATTTCTGACCAGTTGAACAATTTGATTTTATAAAACAAATTGCAATTTGGTCAAAATTTTGAATGAATTGCAATTGGTGGAGAGCAACACTAACAGTCAAGTCACTGTAAATGAATTATAATTTATAATTTGATTTAATGTTTTTTAAGTGGAAAACATATTTTTTTTAATAGATTTCATATTGTTAAGGAAATTGTATTTATTCTCTCGTTCAGAATTTCTAATAATACAAGGAATATGTAGTAACCTTGAATTTCTTGATCATATTATTTTAAACTAATAGACCAAACAATGTAAATTAAAACACTATGATGTGGTACTGAAACAATAAAATTGTGTGAATTAAAATCAAACCAAAGCTTAATCTGAGAGCAACCCTGAGACCTGACATCTCATTTATAAAGGATCTGTGACTTAAAATGGATTGCTGAAATTCAAGGCAATTTTTAAACATGACATGACCTAACAAAGTTATGTGACTAGAACCCTATAAAGAGTTACTTTCCCTTGAATCTGATTTTTTAAACTTTCTTTGTATAAGTTCATAAGAGCATAAGAGTACCTTTACATGAACATTCAGAATTCAACAGAAACCCTCAACAGGAATAAGTATCACAATTATGAATGTTCCAGGTACCATTTGAACTCACCTTGGAACTAATTATGAGATAATATTTAGTTGCTGCTCAGATGTAAAATATTGATCATGAGTCCAACCTAAATATTAATGTAAAATTTGAAAATAAAAATCAACTCAAACATGACACATATAATATATTTATTGAATGTAACAATAATCCATTGTTAAGTACTGTTAGTGAAAAAAAGATGTTTGAAGTTGGGACTCTGTTGATGTCAAAAGGTGTCCGAGTCTGCTCAGTCATACATTATTTTAAAAATTATTAAAAATTATAGGTATTCTTTCAAACCACTAGGAATATTCAAACCAGAGAAGATCAGAATATTCTTTGTTATGAATTATGTCTCAAGTCTCTTCATCAACTTACTTACATGGCTGCTAAGGCAAAAAAAACCAACCAGAACATAAAATTGTCTCATATCTTGTAAAACATTATAAAACCTGATACAGAATATTTGAAAGATAATTCTTAGCTCAGAATGTTCAGATTTACACAATCTTAAATGCAATCAGCTACCAGTCAACTATAAACTAAAATTGATTTGATGATAAAGAATATTAGTTTTATTTGGCAAAAACCTACATCAATTTTATTTTAATGGCTAATTATTTGTATTGACTGTTTTAAAACTTGTCATTGTGGATATGATGATATTAAATGGTCCCATGGATTTACAAAATGTGGTTCTGTGGTATATGTAGCCTTTGCAAAAATATCCTCCTCTGAAACCCAAGCTTGAATATTAAACAAACTTTGTCATAAAAAGTACTGTTGAATCCAGGTAAGCGATTCAGACTCCTTGGACAGTCAGGGGACTTATTGAAATAAGTGATTTTTAAATCACTTATTTGAGTAGCAAATTTGAAGTTTTGTCAAAAATTGTGATTTTGTATATAGTTTTATCAAAATTTTTAAAACATAGGTTTAAATAATATCTTTTCATTAGTAAAATTGAAAAAGAAAATAACTTTTTGCTTCTTTTAAGTAGCAAGGTTTATGCCTTTGGTGCTATCATTTAGCTGCAAATTCTATTTTAGTTGAAAAAATGCTATAATAATGGCTTTACATAATGAACTGATACTTTCTTAACAGATTTTTCCCAGCAGTGGGAATATTTTTCATGTAAAGTTCAAGGTTGCATCTTTCAGATTATGTAATAAAATTCTACTGTTCGCAATAAAAAATCAATGTTCGGGGGTGTTGAAATTAGTGGGGGTTATTAAAATAATGAATAATAAAGTCCCCTGACTGTTGGAGCCTCCAGTTTTAAAGGAATGAGAAATGTTTCATGACAGAATCAAAGTACATGTTTTTGCTTATGGTTGCTACATTTTCTAAAACATGCTTGAAAATGATCAGTATACTGCTCTATCATATCCTTAATTAATTGTTTTCCCCATGATTAATTGTTTTTGTTTTTATTTACAGAAAATGGATTCATACAAGATTAATGAATAAGATCTATTACATGAACAGTAAATGTTATTTGAAATTCAAAGATCAATGGAATGACACATTCACCACCTGTTACAGAAAGAAAACTATTCAGGTATTTATCTATTGATTACATATACAATCAAACAATAATATTGTATTATTTTGGATGGATATATTTTTTTATTTTCCAATTTGTGACAGGTTTAAGATATTTTCATGCTTTTTTACCTATGTCAAATTTCATAAGGATTCTGTATGAGAATAAACAATATGGATTTAGAGGTATTTGTGAAAATTGACCAGATTAAATTATTTTGATGGATTATTCTACACATTCTGTTTATACATGTATTTGAGTTACAGGTAATATTGATGTGAAAAATATACTTCTGAATTTTATATGAATGATAGTGTCACTGTGGTGTTGATGATTGGTTTGGTTGGTTGTACATGTACTGTTCCATATATTTGGGTAATAACTGTCATCTTTTACATGTATTATTCAATAGAATTCCATATCTTTTTAAGGCAATAATTTTATTTTTAGATATTAGTACACCTATTTAAATAGAAAAACTGAAAAATCCTAAGTAATACCAAATTTTTAAAACTTATCAGTTAGTATTTTTGTGTAAAAAAAAATATTAAAATATTTATTGACCATTGATCATTGTTTTCATTTTGAGACATTAATTTTCTATTGCAGTTATACACAAACTTATACATAAAATGCTTAAAGGTAAGTTTATAAAATGATAACAGCATCTTATCTTTCAAATTTAGGCATTGGATCATGAACCAAGAGATTAAAAGATTAGGAGAAACATGAATACCGACTTTTTAAAAGACATCATACCATATCGCTGCCCTAAATGTGGAGACAGTAGAAAATTTACATCTCTACGAGATTTAAAACTGCATCTCAACTCTGAACATGCATTCAAAGTTGGATGTGTTAAACCTAGATCAAGAACTACAATTTTTGATAATAAGGGACATAACTCAAGGAAAAAAACTGCAAACAGAGAAAATTTAAGTCGACAATGGTCATCAAGCTATGATAGCAGGAGATCTAGTTCTGAAAGTTATGGAAGAGAATCTCCTCTGTTCCAAAGTTACAAAGATGATGCTAGGGTATTAGAAGGACAACTTGAAAGTGCTAGAGAATATGAACGCAACAACAGAAGACAAGGTAATTATTTGTCGAGAAGTCATAGTTATGATCCTTTAGACAGCACAGTAAATAAATTGAACAAGGATGTTATGAGCTCCCGTAGGAATATTTGGAAGTCCTCTGATGAATTGTACAATGCAGAGGATGTTCTGAATGGAGTAGAAACCGCTGCTGAGGAGAGATTTAAAAGTCAGCAAAACATTATACAAAATTTAGTGGATGAATTACAACAGAAAGATCTCCAGCTAACAAACGCCAACCGGGATGCAGAAAGACTTCGTCATGACAGAGAAAAGCTGATGAACGAGGTGGAGGAGTTGTTCAAATCAGCTGATTTTGGAAATAAGAAATTACTTCAAGAACTAGAAACTAAAGAACAAGAATTAAATGCTGTTAACAATGAGTTAGATCACATTAAACAGGCAGCGTCTGATGAGTTGAAACATAAAGATCAGAAATTGATAGAAGCTGAAAGAAGTTTACAGCAGATAGAGTATGAAAGGAAATCTTTAGAAAATGATAGAGAAAATTTGATTGAGAAAGTACAAATGGACAGTGGGTTATTGAGGAAAACACTAGAAATGAAAGAAAACCAAGTACGAAAGCTTAATACAGAACTTGAGGCTATGAAGTAAGTATATATGTTAGTGACAAAATGTGACATTTAGCATTAAGCTTAAATTCTAGCAAAAAGCAGTCTATGAACGAAATATTGTAAGTCTTAAATCCAGAAAATTAGAAAGGGATAATATTAACCACTTGAAAATTATGAAAATGAGAGTGATAAGGTTCAAAAATATTAAGAGATGGCTTTTGGATACTCACAAAACTTCAATTGTTTTTGTTTTGTATTATTTTCTTGAATTTTAACTTTTCTATTTTCTGGTCAAGTAAGATTAAATCAAAGCACCTCAACTCACAATCTAATTGTTTACAGGCTAGTTATACAGTTTTTTAAATACTTAGACCACTTGGCCACCAAGGCCCACCTCTTGAATGTACAATGATCGATGCTCTTGATACAATTAGTTCTGACAGCCACCTAGAATATTATACATGCAAGTTAAGGGGTCAAATAGACATTATTTTCTATTAAGGCTTTAGCTCGTTTTGGCAACTCTCCTGGAACTATAAACTGTAATACATTAATAGGATATATATACATTTATATGTGTGACTGTTTAATTATCATGTTTGTGATGGAAGTTGCTTTTTCTCTTATTTCATGTAATCAATGTATCTTTTTATCAAGTCAGTGTAATCATCATCACATCTTACATGTCTAAGTTCAGTTTTGATTTGAATAAAACCTGAATTAAAGGTGAAAAATCTTTCAATTGTTTTATTTTAAAAATGTTCAGAGAAGAAATGAAGGTCTATATCAAACACACTTGAACTTTTTTCTCTCTTCATTTTGATTTTTTTTAAGGCAGGAACAAAATGAACTTTTATCAGAGAGTATGGAACTATACAACACAGCAGATCAAGGTACATCTAAACTGAAGGATATGCTGAGATTACGTGATTGTCAGTTACGAGAGGCTGAACAGGAACTAAATAATTTGAAGGAGCTTAATGATCGTCTGGTATGGGAATCTAGACAGCTCACAGATCAAGCAGATTCTCATAGCCAGGTTTGTCAATTAGATTTATATTGTGATGTACATAGTGTTTTGATAGAAATATTACAATGAATACAGTTATATATTTAAATTTTACCAATTATATATCTTTTTTGTTTTCTCTTACTTATTATTTTTAGGGTTTTCCATAGAAAACTTTTGATAAACAATTTCCATGTGAAGAGAAGTAAATCTTATTTATAAAAAGTTATAACTTATTTGCATATGAAGAAACTCTCAATCACTTTATAAAAATCTCAGTATGCTTAGGTATAGAAATTCTATTTATAGGTTCTTCATGAACTACTAAGACAAAGAGAAGATGAGCTATCATTGGTTAAACAAGAATTAGAGTCTACATTACAGTCAGATAAACCTATAGCTGCCAATGAACAGTTGGAGCAGTTACAACAGATAGTCCTAGAGAAAACAGCTCATCTGGAACAAAAAGAAAAGTATGTATGTCTAAAAGCTTTAAGCTGAAAAAAAGATGTTATGTGCAGTTGATCATTCTGTTTTGTCATTCTTGTCCTGTGAATTTCTCACTTGATATGAGTAAAAGCATAACTATATTTGGTATATGGGTTTCTTGTAATGTTTGCCTGTCTGACAGACAGGGTTCATCTGACCTTGACCTCTTTCATAGATCAGTGATCAAGGTTAAGTTTTCCTGGTCAAGTCTCATCTCTGATACTATTATAAGGATTATGCAATATGTTAACTGTATTTGGTGTATGGAATGATTGTAATGGGTACATGTCTGACTGGCTGCTTTCATCTGACCTTGACTTCATTTAAAATAATCAAGGATAATATTAAGTTTAATTTTTTATCAAGTTCTATAAGCAATAGGCATGATAGGGCTACTGTATTTGGTTAATGGACTTAATGTAACACTTACTTGTCTAATTGATATGTTTTATATGACCTTGACCTCATTTTCATGGTTCATCGGTAAATGATAAGTTTATAATGGGTATGTCTGTTTATCAAATACTATGAGCAACTTATCATCTATGTTTGGTGTATCGGATGATTGTAATGGTCTGTCTGATTGGGTTAATCAGATGATGACCTTGGATTCTATAGGCAATAGTTATCTATATTTGGTGTATGATAAGTCTGAGATATCATAGACACCAAATATTGTAAAACAATTAATATTGTATGTAAAAATTGGCAGGTGCCTTTGAATCAATCGTAATTGAGAAGGAATATCAGTTTTCATCAGGGTCAATGGTTCTCTTTCAGCACTTTGGTTTCCTTCACTTATAAAAACAGACAACCACAGTATATTTAAAAGTACCTAAAACGGTGTTTCTCACCATCAATCAATCAATCAATCAACCTATATTCATGTTTACAATATATTTAGAACTGATGTCAAGTAGCCAACAATCAATCATTCCAACTAAAATCAATGATCAATCAAGACTTATCTGGAAAACAGAATAAAATTTGTTGTACTTTATTTAGATTGGCATAGATATTTACACCATCAAATTATAACAATTTTATAAAAACTCAAATTGATAATACATAATCAGAAAAGTCAATGATAAAAACATAATATTTACATAAAATAAACAATGGTGATAATGACAAAACAATAGATATTACAGAAATAAGCAATTTTTTATCCGAGTTACATTATATATATATAAATTTAAGGAAGTTTTGAAAAAAAAATATTGGCTCCAAGTATCTGATGATAAAATCATGAAAAGTCATAGTAATACATTTAGAATGATGTCTCCTACATATGTACAAAAGAAATAAAACACAACTTAAAAACCTCAACAGTATTTACATTATAAACATGATAAAATGACTCTCTTTTGTGAACAAAACCATTCTTACTGCAACATATTAATATAAAGAACATATGTTAACTGTTACAGTTAAATTTTAATGTTAATGTATTTTTTTGATGATGTAGGAGATAGATAGCAAATGACTTATTATCACTAATGAAATAATCAATACAATATAAAAAAAAAATGAGACAACATGGCATGTAAAAAGTCATCTCCTATAATATATAGAAAGAAAGATAACTCAAATAGATAAACCAAATTATTTTAAAATAATAATTTTGCATGATACCTTTGTAGTTGGTTTCACCAAAAAAAATATATGATTAAGACTGATTGTAAGCATACTGAATTATTCATGACTTACGTTTTATTTAGATCCCTACTGTAAAAGGCAATTTGGTTAGATGCGAAATAAAGTAGTAATTGTCAATTAATCTTTTAAAGGAAAAAGCTAATACATTCAAGATTTTATGAACATTGCAAAGTACTGCAAAACTGTTTATTTGCCTGTTGCTGAATACATTGAAAGCTCTAACAAAAGTTGACTCGTATAACTCAAAGCCTATACAAAGTTTTCCAGGCAAAAAAGGGGTTATTTTTTTCAGCTATGACATTGAATGAAGTGTTATTTTGCCTATGTAGAGTTTCTCCCAAGAAATGAGGATATTTTGGGGAGTATTTTATCAGCAATTTTAATATAGGAAAGTATAACAATAATAAAATATGTGAACTTGCTGATTTTCAATAAATAAAAAAAACTACACAGAATATATACAACAAAATATACTGGGCCTTGAAGAAAATATGCTATATGTACATGCATTTTTTTTTTGGCGTATACAAATTTAAATAATAAAGTTGTGTAAAGACAAACATCATTATAACTAAACATTATAGTTTTAAAAAAATCTCAATTGATGGAGTCCAAATTATCACAAAAATGTTATTTTAAATCTAAAAAAAGACTTTTTAACATGAAAATAACTGGCTTATTCTTCCCTGCTATGAATAAATCATTTAGAACAACACCAATTCTAAGGACAAACTCACTGGGAGTGCCTATTGAAGTTTCCTTTAGATGATATAAAAGGTACTGATTCAAACTGCGGTACTAGATAAATACCCTGGTTTGACTTCGAAGTTTACAGATTCCAATACAGATAAAAAAAATTCTTACACTGTTGAATTAAATTCCTATTTTATATATATAAAGTTAGAGTCTGATCATCTGATTGTTTGTTCTCAATTGTAGATCTAAAGCTGTACTACTGTCTAGTGTTCCTACTCTTTCTTCTTAAATTGACCAAGACAACATGTGAATCTATGAAAATAACAAAAATGTATAAATATAAATAGAAAATGCAATAAGTTAACTTTGTGAAAAACAACAAATAATCATCACATATGAATTCCAATGGATATTCATATTAGTTCATTAAACACAGATTTCCTGACTTAAATGAGTATTGATAAACTATATTCTCTAGTTGAAGGGTGTCTTATTGGCAGTTGATACCACATCTTCTCTTTTTCATAATATTTATTTAATCCTCAAATCGTCTGATATCTGGATAACAAGTAGCTTTATTTAAAATTGTGTCACTTACTTTTTAACATCCTGATATAGTTACTTCATATATCTTTGCTTCTTTGGTTGTGCTGCCTTTTGGTCGAGTACAGCCTATCAAAAGTTGTCCATTTTGTGTGAAGGCAAGAGAGAATGGACATAGTATTCCTATGTCACTTGTTTTATAACATGACAGTAATTGGCCATTGTTGTTTAGTATATGTAAGGTATGAATATCCATATCAGTCACAATTACATTGTCTGTTGGTGTTCTCACAATTCTGATTGGCTTGAATGGTTTATCTTGGTTGATCTCTATATGTCCTGTATATGTGTTGATTATACCCCCTCCCTGTCCTAAAACCACCACTCTACCTTTGTCACTACCTGGGTAATAATCTACCACATGAACATTCCCATTACTGGTACTGCTTATACTCTGGAGATAATTAAATATAAGTTGATTATGTTGGTCATGTCCATACACAGCTTCATACTCCCCTTTCTTATTCATTACTATTACCTTATATTGTACCTCACTATTAACAACTCCTATTATGACTTTGTTATTGCTTGTCACATGGACAGTTGTAGATATTAAAGGTGAGATATCATACACCGTGTCTGTTATTTTCCCAGTGTTTGTGCTGAGTTGTTGTATTCTAGATTTCCCAGTAGCTAGTAATATGTCATTGTCATCTGTGAGTGCCATACCATATACTTTGATATTCAGAGAAGATATTCTCAAATTGTTTCCTACATGATTTCCTTTCATTAGCTGTGCATCTAAATTGGAATTCATGAAGATTGACTTGTCATATAAACAAGGAATTATATCTGATACATGGCTAATTTCAGTCTGATATTGTTTATTGATATTAAGAGAAACACTTAATTCTAGTGGACTGTTCTTACTTTGTAACACTCCAACATTAGACTGATATATCTCCCCTGGTACAAAGTCTGGTATGGATTTGTAGGTTGACTTGGGTTTTGGTGCTGGTACTTCCATTGAATTTTCGATTCTGCCTACTTCATGGAAAAATTTAGCACTGTTAGTGCTGTTGATTAAATCTTCTATTTCAGTGTTTTTTTCATCAGACTGTTGCATGGATCTTGATATGGTATCAAGGTCAGCATCAATGGATTGCATAACAGTTTTTCGATCTTGATCCACTTCATTTCTTAATTTTTCAATATGTTTTTCAACAGCCTGTTTCAAAGATTCTTCTTGATTCTTAATATTCCTCATGACTCTTGTATATTTAGCATTTTCACTATTCTTAAGTTTTTCCAAGTGTCCT
The DNA here is from genome assembly GCF_963676685.1 of Mytilus edulis. Classification (NCBI taxonomy): domain Eukaryota; kingdom Metazoa; phylum Mollusca; class Bivalvia; order Mytilida; family Mytilidae; genus Mytilus; species Mytilus edulis. The sequence goes on along the minus strand of NC_092347.1, from coordinate 77,860,853 downwards.
TTCTTGGTTAGCACTTCAGCTTTGTCTGTCTCAATTTTCCTCTGTCCTGTTTTCAGTTTGTCTTTTTTTATGTTATATGCATCCCTGATTTCAATTAAATCATGTTTCTTGTATACTTTCGATTCACAAGTTGGACACACAAGACTGTTGCATGACTTGCAAAAAACGCAACAAGTTTGTCCTGGGTGGTCTCTGCATTTTATATTAATAAAATCTAACTCCTCACTGTGCTGTCCTATATCTTTGATATCTATCACCTTATGGTTGATTGAGTTTTTAATTCTTGGATGTTTTTTTATTTTACAATTGTCACACATTAAAAGTTCACACTCAAGGCATTTCCATTTTATGTTTTTCTCGATATCACACAAATGACAGTTGATAGGTATTTGACTTTTATGAAGTGGTTGGGAAAACGCCATAATTTTTATACTGTCTGTTCTAATTCCTATTTTGTATCAAGTCCAGTCAATGAAATATTAAAAATCAAAAGATAGCAAATAGTTTATGTTATTATGTGACATAAATTTATCTTGTAAAAAATGTTAGATAACAATTGTGTACATAAATTTTTATTGTGTGGGTAGATAATATTGTAACCCTTTGAAAGATTTTAGTATGCATTGGTACACAAATATTCATCCCAATTAGAATGTATGGATTTTCTGAAAGTTTTAAATATTACAACCAACTTAACATTATGCCATTAATGTTTTAAAAAAATATTTCTCAATATTCTTATTCATGTTATATTCCTCACCAAAATATGGTATGGAGGCTTCATTATGACTATATACTATTCTAGTGATCTTTTTCTTCAATAAAACATGATATAAATTGTACTAACATATGGCTTAACATCACCTCCAGTTTTTGGTGGGGTTCTTGTTGCTTAGTCTTTAGTTTTCTATGTTTTGTCATGTGTACTATTATTTGTCTGTTTGACTTTTTATTTTTAGCTATGGTGTTGTCAGTTTATTTTAAATCTATGAGTTTGACTGTCCCTCTGATATCTTTAGTCCCTTCTTTTTTTGATAATACTTAAAAACATAATGAGTTTTAAGTAAAAAATATATATTTAAAAATTTTCAAGACCTGTTGAAACTTTTTAAAATACTTTAACGTATACAAAAACCTTATTTATAACTTCTATTATATAATGTGGAAGGTTGTAGAGTATAAAGATGACATATCATATTAAAATTCTGTATTTTTATACTTGTGGGTTTGAGAAGGTTGCTTTAAAATCATGGAGACAATTTTATTTAAAGAAAAATATGCTTTTATTTACATCTCATACTAAAAGGGTTGTTTTCACAAGGTTTAAAATTCACAATTTCCTGAATTTATCCTATTTGCAATGATTTTTTTAGCATTTTTTCCTCCCTCGTTCTGATCTTCACTAAAGTTCAAATTAATGGAAGGTATACTTTTGTGATTAAGATTAAATGCCATATTAGCAAAAATAAAACCTCTTTCTAACTTTACACTATGTACATATAAAGTCATAGGTCAAAAGTGAGTTCCCACTGAAAAATGTCCTATCATTTCAACTAAAATAGATTTGTTTCATAATACTGTATAGATTTATCTTATTTTCAGAGAGCTGCAGTCATTGAAATCATTTTTGACCACAACAGCAGAGAAAGAAGCAATAGCCAGAGAAAAATTAGAAAAGTTCATAAGTGATTTGATAGATAGGGCTGACAAGGCTGAAAAAGAACTTCTCCATTTGAAAAATAACATCTCAGATTCGAAAGCAAGGAAGGAAGGAAAGAGAGATAATGGTATAGAATCAACTGTGGAAGATTTGGATTCTGATGATGAAATGTCAGATGATTTTATGGATTCACATAGAAAAGCTTCTCCAATACAAAGGTAGTATTTTGAATTTCCAATGCATTTTATCAGACTATATTCCCCAAAAATGCCAAACTTAGATGTTTTCAACAAAGAACAGGTGAAAATTTTAAAGTCCATGGTTTATAGTGGACGAGTTTTGCTCTTGATCTAAAAAAGAACAAATCAGCCAATTTATCTACAGTTTGAAATGTATTTTGCGTCTAGTCATTCACAATATGATTTAAATCATTTGATAAATTATATATAATAATTATAATGAATTCATTTGCCACCAAAATGCAGTCAAGGGGAAATAATTGTACTTCAAAAGCTTGAAATTTTATTTTTCTGTAAAATATCAGCTGTGCACATATTAAACCTTTAAAGTGTTTTATTTCAGACAAGTTCCAGTAACAAAAATCAAGAGTGGTTATCCCAGGCACACAAGATTTAAACCTTTAGACAGTACAGTACCATATAGCCCTTCATTATCTGACTCTGGTTACCATGACAACAAAATGGCTTCACCTCAAGGACAAGCAGATTGCATAAATGATATAAATATGCGCACAAAATTTAGTAACAACAGAACCTTTTCAGGAGATCGAAAATTTGATCAAACTACTCATCCGAAAATGTATGATTACAAATATTATACACCTCACAATATTGACAAAAGTCATCTGCAAAATCCTAGAGTTTCTGAAATTATTCCTAAGCGGTATGAAACAAACAGTCATAGAAACTATCAGACTTTAGACCACAATGCATCAAGAAACAAATTAACAAGTCCTCATCAAAATAGTGATGAAAATGATTTAACATACATTACTTCACATCAAAATCCATTAGGACCATACAGCTGTAATAGGGATTTGCAGAAGAAAGATGCCACTGAGAATTTTGTATATAGTCCATACAAAAAAGACACAGAAAATACATTTGAGGTTTATCAAAGTATACGGCATGATATATTATATCCTTGGTATTATTCAGAGGAGTAAAGCTTCAAAGTTCAGCACATATTTGGTTTTAGACACTGGTGGTTTGACTTAGTACTATAGCATGCTGTCTCACAACCACTGTTCTATCCATGGGAAGTCAGAATTTGTTTTTACAGCATGTTGATTTACCACCTTAGTTTTATTTTATTTTTGCGGTAAGCATGGGCTTTTAGATTTATCTTTTTATTATTTTTGTTGATTTTTTTTTTAAGCTAAGAATTGAACCTAGCATTTTATTTTATTTTGGAGATATGGTATTAGTTTCAATCAGCAAACAGGCCAAAGAGCCATGTGCGCTATTGCCATCATTTCAAACAGGCCAAAGAGCCATGTGAGCTATTGCCATCATTTCAAACAGGCCAAAGAGCCATGTGAGCTATTGCCATCATTTCAAACAGGCCAAAGAGCCATGTGAGCTATTGCCATCATTGAGCATCATTGTCATCATCTGTCATCATCTGTCATCCATCATTCTGCCTGTTGTCTTATTTATACATTAAACAATCTTCGTCTCTCCAACTTCTTGGCCTAGCTCAACCAATAATTTACCTTAATTTTCCTAATGAATGCAGTTTGAAATTTAATTTCATTGATTTGGTCAATAGACAAAAGATCACAGCTGTAGTCAAATATAGATTATTTGAGGATGAAACTGCAGTAATGGTCTTATTTCTTTGCAGTTAGAGCAAAAACTGAAAGTGCCTAAATGATCAGCAGATAAATATCTCTTTGCCAGTCTGTCATCAACAGTTAGGACAAAAACTCAAAAACTCTTTCACCAATTTTCATGACACTTTAGTTAATTGTTCTGACGTAAGACAAATTGACAGTTCTAAGTGTTTTTTGCAAAGAATAGCTCTGCACAGCCATATCAGAAATTTATCAAAAAAATAAAAATAAAAGGGGTCTGTTTTTTATAAGAGTCTTATAAGTTTCTGATATATCATAAGAGAGTTATAGAACTTTATTTTTTGAAAAATCATGCTTCAGTAACCCAGTAATCAATGATTTGGCATGATAAATCTGTTCAAATTTTACAAATTAAACAAAGTGATGGCCAACTTGCTAACCCAAACTGTTTTGCAACTATGTTTGACAATATCTGATTATATTTAACCAACTATAATTTAATCCTTCTTTCATTGCTCAATCTTTTATCACTTAGATAAATTTTTATCTTTAATCCAGGATTTTCTAGAAAATGCTTGAACAAGTCAGGAATATGACATTTGTTATCCATTCCTTTGATGTGTTTGAGCATTTGATTTTGCCTTTCATTACAGACTTTTTTTTTTGAATTTTCCTTGGAGTATTTTATGCCCCACCTATGATAGTAGAGGGGCTTTAAGTTTTCTGGTCTGTGGGTCCATTTGTCCGTTTGTCCATTTCTTGGTAGAAATTGAAGACCAATCAACTTGAAACTTAGTATACATGTTCACTATGATACAATCTTTGTAATTGGAATGCCAAACAAGATTTTGACCCCAATTTCATGGTCCACTGAAAATAGAAAATGATAGTGTGAGTGGGGCTTCCCTGTACTATAGACACATTCTTCTTGTTATTTTACTTCTTATCACCTGTCATGATCGTATGACCAATTTCTTGACATCTGCCTTTGTCTGTTGAAATAAACTTTTGTAAAGGTCTTCTCCTCTGAAACATCATGCTAATGAACCAATTAAATCTAACTTGGAGTCGATTATTCTGATGGAACCTTGTGAAAAAATTTACATAATATTTCATCAATCCACAAAAAATGGTTCCACAGTAATAGAAATGATATTGTATATTTTATTAAAGAGATTATATTTACAGATGGCGAAATATCCGCCGAAAAATCAACATTTTGTTCAGCCATTTGAAAGTTACCCATCACAACAGAATTCAAGTCAATCCTTACCTATCTCTGAGTATCATGATCTACCTGCCACATACTTGCCTAACAGATCCATGCCTCATTCAGCTAGCCAGTATATCAATTGTGAAGAACCAGGACAGTCATTGTCTAGTTCTTCTAGAATCAACCTACCTGACAGGTATCACGAACAACCAGAATTAAGTCCTGGTAGGCACAACCTGTTAGACAGACATTTGGAACAGTCTCTATCTAGCTCTGGGAGACTTAACTTACCAAAACTTCATCCAATACAGCCATCAGGATCTTCTGGACATTATATAAAAGACAACAGCTATGGACAGTCAGCTTCTAGAAGCTCTAAGTCCTTGCCACCAGGCAGTTATTCTGACCAGTATTTATCTAGTTCAGACCGACAAGCACTTCCAAGAAGACAGTACAAATCTGGTTTATCATTGTCTAGTTCAGACAGACAAAAATTACCTGGTCAAGGAGGAGATAACTCTCTGTCAGATATTTTGTCTATTACTGATGGTAAGATATTAATTCAAAAATACTTTTTTCTGGATGATTATACCAGAATGCATTCAAATAAAGTTTTGTATGTAGGAAGAACTCGGTTAACTGCATCTGAATATCAAAATAATAATAATTAGAATGAATTTCTCAAAACACAACTGACATAAATTTTATAATTCTTTTCTTTTTTTTCTTTCTCATGACTTTATTGAAGGTTAATAAATCTTAATCCTAAATCCTTGGAGGCACTCAGCTGTTCCATCTGAGTGTTTGGACCTTGAATGGAATTTTATAACTGGTTATTTCTAAAATTTCATTGATCCCCAAGCATTTCGGGGAAACAATTTATCAAATTTATTCCAGCGCCAGTTTGATAGACCCCTGCTATTCTACTAGCACATGGGCTATCCCCATGCAGACCTTGCACACACCGCTTCAGATGAGACGCCTAGTCTCATCAACTAAGTGAAGAACCCTCGCTTCACATTCCCCAGCTGGCGTATTGTCGGGCAGGTAGCTTCTTCATCACACTGGAGGTTGAAGCTGATTTGCTCAGGCAGGAACTCAAAATTGTCTTGTATGCTGAGTGTTTTCCTAAGGCCAAAACCAGATTGATTAAATGTTTAAATAAAATTATTTCTGCTTTAAGCCAGTATGATTTTGCTAGACCATGTTTTTGGTTTACACACAGATATCCCTTATGTTACATTTGGTATTGTTTTCGGAGCTGGTATATTCTCAATTACAAGGATGAGATCTGGACATTCATTGAGATTTGCTCTATTAGGAGAGTTTTACTTTGAGTAAGTGTGGGGTCAGGACTTGCTCATTATTACAAACAGAACAAAATTTTAACTGAAAAGTTACACCTGTTAAAAAATAGGTCGATGTGATCATTAAACATTTCATCTTATCAATGGAAGGCTTGCATATTGATCTTTGGAAAAGGTAAATAAAAAATAAGTCTCTAGAAATTTAGTAAGCCTGCCACTGGTGACCTGGAATGTTTTGATCACTGACATTAGAGGCATAGACAAGGAGTATTTGCAAACCACTCTAACAACTATACAAATAATACATCATACTAAAAGTACAGAAACAAATATTCCACTTTATGAGACTCAATAAATAAGCAACATTATACTGAGAAAAATAAATATGAGGCTACAGAAAAGAATTACAATATGAGACAACAGAATACAAACTTGGCTTGTTTGTATAAATATGATACTTATACACAGAGTTTTGATATAAGAGAACTCTAATTCAATGAAAGCTAGTTCAAAGCCAATAACAAATAATAAATAAATTGTGTTACCACCCCCCTTTCCCCCCTCCCCCTCCTTTTCAACTAAAGTATCAGTCAGTGCACAAGCCCTATTTGAGGTAAATTGTATGCCACAATTTTTTAGATATCCCTTCTAAACAGGTGATGTCAAGTAACAAAGAGCTATGATGATTGAATTATAATTTGTTAAATGACAATAAGTATACAATATATGTATAGAGATTGAAAGTAATGGCATAACATGTTTTTTTTATAGTTCCAGATCTGTTTAAGAAATAAAGTGAATAAGGACTGTGAGGATACTAGTCTTTCTTAATAGTAATTTAAATTCAATACTTGACTTTTGATGTGACTTTGAAAATTAAAATGAAAAGTTTGTACTTCATAAATTTATTTGAATTATCATTGGTTTTCTAAGAGTTCTGTATTTTTCACAATGTAAATAACTTGTTAAAATTTAATTTTGCAGATACAATTCAAAGTGAAAATAATTCTTCATTCCAAAAGATAATAGATGAAAATGGAATACTCTGGGAATCAGATACACCCAACAAGCGAAATACTTCAGGTATGGAAAGGGTTCAATTGGGAAATAACAAATATGGTTCCCCAAAACAAACTAATTACTTGCCTCAGAGTGCTTCTAGATTGAAATTGTCAGATAAGTTCATTGAAGAACGAAAACTGTTTTCTGAAAACATTAAAAAAATCATGAAACTACCATTTTTGAAGGAGTCTGGAAATCAAGCAGAATTGACAAATGATACTTTAAGATACAGATTAGAAAAAGAAAGGTCAGAACATGATAATGATATACATAAATCTTCTTACAAGTACTCTGAAGAACAAAGTTTGAATGCTGTAGCTCCCTTCCGAAATTATGACAATAATGTTGAACCAGAGCTAAAAACGACAGACGGTTCTACTCAAACTTGGATGATTGACAAGGAGTATATGGAATCTGATTCGCTGTCTACAAATAACACGAGCCACAGGATGGATGATAGAAGTTTGATGGCATCTTCTTCAGAAAATTCTATTTTAGATCCCAGAATAATTCCAAACAGTAGAATGGAGAATCATTTTGAGGATAAGAATGAACAGGAACCTCCCCAAAACAAGAAAGCACAAAATAATTCACAAGCATTGGAACAAAGTCATTCAGCTGAGAATAAATTTGAAAAGAATAGAAAGCAAAGAGATTTGTTTGAAGAATTAAAGCAGGAAAGTTTAAATGAAAGTAGTTTAAGTTCAACATCAAATGATATGTATTCATCGCCAACAGGAGGAGGTGATCATTTACCATTTAATTGTAAGTCTGACAATAAACCTTTGAAAAAGTATGAAAGTCCTGCTTCAATAAGTCCAGTTACTTTTGAGAAATCTCATTCAAATGATTCTGGAAAAAATATATATGTGACGTCAAACAATATTGGTTCTAAAAATGATTTGATAAACCTTTCCCCTGATGAGCCTCATAGTAACTCAGATGATTTAATTTGTGGAATGAAAAAAGAATCAGGACAAAGTGATAATTTACTGCTAGAGACGCAAGCTGCAACAATTGTCAACCCAGTACATAATACAGTTGGTAATTACCTACATGACTCTGAAAACCAAGGGAGGGACCTCAATAATACAGTTGAATCACTGACATTGTCACCTCAAATTTTAGAAGATTTTGAAAATTTAGAATCTCACACAGAGGAAGAAGTTGATTCTGTGATTTATGACAAGAGCACAGACAGTGTGTGTAGTAATAAGATATTTGGTAGAAATGAAAGTTTGACAGTTTTCAGTGATACTGATGGTGATGCTGTCAATGAAGAAGAGGTTCTACCTCCCAACGAGGAGGTAATGATGGTTGGTGATAGGAGGAAAAGTTTGAGTAGACAGTTATCTGTAGACGTTGGAAGAACTACTGGACCAAATATTCTAGAACAGGTAAGAACCTTCTTATCTTACATATGATAGCCGCAGCTTAGAACATAGAATATGTCATACACACAATCATATATATATATGTATATAAATATGTAAATATTGTATTCCTCTTGTTACATGTATGTATTGTATGCATTGTGTCTGATCAAATGAAGTTGTAAAGGTAGTACAAAAAATTATAAGATGATTATAGCATATTAAATACATATGCCTTTTAAAAGGGGAAGAGGTATTGTACCATGGGGGGGGGGGGGGGGTGTATTGTACAAACAATGTCACTAGGGAATCTTACCGCTTTTGTTTTCCTCTGTTTCATGTTGGTTTATTTAAAGTTTGATAAAGAAAGCATTAGTTATAAAGGAGTTTAAATTATCATTTACAGTGAAATACACAGAAATAATGAAATTAAATTTACAAATCAGCTGGAATGTTAAAAAAATATTCATATATTTTTTTGAAAGTATAACACGTATAATAGGTTATATGCAGAATTTAAAAAAAAAATAATGTTATTTTTTAGGTAGATGAATCTGATATCGGAAATGTTATAATGGTAGAAGAAACATTGACCCCAGAATCAATGAATAAAACATTTTTTGCACAGCCAGAAACAGAAGTAGAAGATGAATATCCACAGTCAGTCTCCAGTATGGATGGATTTACTCTGTCAAGGTCATCTTCACAAGGTCAGTGTAGTAGATTGACCAAAACTTAGCATTACATTAACACCAAGGAAACCAATTTCCGTATAAAAATTCTAATTTTGTGTAAAAGTGTCAGTCATTGCTACAAATAGTATTTGAAATATGATCATTCCTTTTTTTTATGTCCATCAAAATATTTGATAGGGCAAAAGGAGATATTTAAATGGTATACATCATGTTACAACAATCAGGGACTCAACAAAAAACCCACTGAGAGTCTACTTGAGGTCTTCAACATTCAGCATGTATTTATAGCTGAGAATTGCCTCTTTTCTAGTAATGTTAGGAATGATGGAAGAAGCCATAACAAAGGCAACTACTTGCAAAGTTTTGACTTAGGTAAATCAATATTTTGCATGGTTGAAGTAATTTTTCATTATTTTTGAGACCTCTACCTGCCACTTCTATACATCAATCGAATTGGATTAACAAAGTAAAATTAAATAAAGGAGAAGCTCTTAACTCCAAAACAGTGTTGTAATACATCACAAAGCTTAAGTTCAGACAAAACAGTTATCATTGGTATTGTATCAACCATTGCTCTCTATTTCTGATAAAAAACCAAAAAGTATTTACTGATTACTTGAAATATGGATACACAATGAAGAAAAGGGAAACCGACAAAAGCAGTAATTCAACATAGACTATTTCTCCTGTAAGTAGCTCCTACTAAATGATTGAAATACTATTATATTATAGATTCTGTTTTGTCAGAGAGGTTATCTCAGTATTCTCAAAGGGAGATAACTGGAAAGAGACGCCATGCTCTGTGTCGTATATTCAGTTTCCTGGATACGACAAGTTTAATTCAAGTAGCTTTAGTGTGCAGAGAATGGAAGAAAATCAGTAGACATCCATCACTATGGAAACATGTATATTTGAAGAACCAAAAGTGTTCATTAGAGGTAAGATATAAATAATAAATGCTTGTACAATTTTGCATTGACTAAACTTAAGAGGATAAGTTGCCTAAAAATATCCAAAATATGTAATTATGAATACATGACTCACTAACAAACTAAAGTGGACACTGAGGAAACAGCGTTTTGCATTTGCGCCAATCTGCATTTCATTTTGCGCCGACTGTTTCTTTCATTTGTGCCGATTTTATTTTTCATTTGAGCCGATTTTTTTACAGGTAAATTACAGGTGAATAGATATAAGAAGATGTGGTATGAGTGCCAATGAGAGAACTCTCCATCCAAGTCATGTTATTTTTCATTTATCATTATAGACCTCTTCTGTTAGCAACTTGTACAAATTTAATGAATTATCAATCATAACATGTATATAAATGTTGTGCCCTGCTCACCATGCGGAGGTGGAAGAAGGCCTACAAGATACATCTCCAGTTTGGTTGTGCAATATGTCCATCATATTACAACGAAGTTCCAGAACAATATGAATCAAAATTAACATAAATGAACAACATTTATAACCAGGTTTTTCCAATGGTACAGCACATGTACAAGTATTAACTTACCTGTAAATCTAATTAGGAGCAAATATAAAATCGGCGCAAATGAAAGAATGAATATTTTCAATATCAGCGCAAATGTCATATGCCCTGAGGAAAGTATACAGTGTAACCTGCCTAATCTGACACCTAAGTATTCCGACACCCTGCTTAATCTGACATTTTTTTCTGGTCCCACAGTGTGTCAATTTCATTCTTGAAAATTTCATTTATATGGTAAGAAATATTTAAACAGTTTCATTCATGCCACCATTGAGTATCTGACGTATGTTAAACTCCTGGATTTTAAAAATTATTACTTATGGAAATGACCAATCTTATGTAGTATATATATATATTGATGTGGATTTTGTTTATTGTTTGATTCCTTTCTTTGATGAAACTTATGCATACATTTTTTTCAGTTTTTGCTAAACATTTCTAAGTGGTGTACAAGTATGGAAACTTTGCATTTGGAAGGTGAGAAATTGAAAGACTATATCTATTTAAAAATTACCACACATCGATGACATATATACATTGAAGACCTGTTGGTGACCTTCTGCTGTTGTCTGCTCTATTTTTGGGTTGTTGTCTCTTGGACACATTCCCCATTTCCATTCTCAATTTTATTAAAAGGGAATCAGATATAGTTCATTCTTTTGATAATTTACAAGTTAAGGTACTGCATTTTCAATTTGGCAATTTCATTATACTGTCAAAATTTATACAGAACAGCTAAGCACAGTTTATTAAATATTAAAACTGGATTAACATGAAAAAATAATAAAACACAAATAATTTAAAATCATAATAGCATCTTTTAAACTTTTGTATAATTTGTGTTGGTTTATAAAAATTAATTGACATTACTTATCAATTTAAACAAATATTTTTTGTTGTATAGGTTTAAAGACAAGAGAAAAGAAAGAGTTTGAGACTGAAGAAGACTATAATAAAAGGACGAGGTATTTCACACATTACTCACTACAAATACTTAAAAGTGAAACAACTGATAATGCCCTTCCAACGATAGTTTTGGGAATCATAATTTTCATGTTCAAACCATGTGGGTAAAGAGAAAAAGAAGAAAATGACAATACATTGTACTTCTTTATTCATAAAATTGACGCTGTTCACAATTAAAACAAAAATACTTACACAAAACATGAACAGCATAAGAAAAATCTGCATCTAAATGGATATTTCAAATCCTCATTTAAAATTAATCTTGGCAACAAATCTTTTTTTTGGGGGGTAAAATTTTATTTGGTAATGGACAGGAATAAGATGTAGAAGTAAACAATTGTGTGTATCATTTTAGGGCTGTCTTAGAACCAGGACTTGAGAAGTTGTTACAAGTTTCTGAGTCAACACTGAAAACAGCCACGATAATACACTGTGAGAATATCATAACAGACAAGTAAGATCATATCTGTTTATGCTTAATTCATGGTCATTCAAAATCCAGAAAAATAATTAGATCAATATTTGAATGTTATGACAATTTTTGATTTATCTATCATACAGGAGACGACAACTGATATTTATAGTGTTGAAATTGAAGATTCTAAAGCCTTGTTAAGATGTTTGACTTTAATCTAAGACATTGTATGAACACCTTTGTCACAGAGATATTGGAAATTTGGGTAAAAAATAATTGATGAAATAAAAGGTAGCCAAGTAACATACCAAAAATGTCAATTTTTTGTACATTAACATTTACTTCTGTTTGTTTTCTTAATGTTATTATAATATTCCACTCACAGATTATATAAATTTTGTTACTGTTTTTACAAATATATTTACAATTGTTGTTCTTGTCTAAATATATAGTCTATTGTTCTGATAACTTGTTATGAAAATATGAATCAACCAAGCCTATATTTGACTGCAGAGGTTTGTGGTTGGTCAGTTGTTACAGCCGTGTTGTCAGGAAGGTTACATATATTTGTAATACAGATTTACCAGGAGCTGACGTAATCTGGGCATTAGGAGCTGGTTGTCGTGACATCTCATATCTAAATATAACTCTTACCGATCCTAGGTAAGACAAAAGTTTATTAAGTTTAGTCTATATAGTAATTGTCATGTATTGACTGTTAAATCTTGTGAAAAAAGAAAACATCAGAGAAGGGAAATGGAAAACATCATACTTTGTTCATTTTGAATAAAAGGAGATGAAAGGTATATCATGAGGCAGCTACACATATTGTGGTCGTTTAAACAGTCAGAGATCTGAAATCCACACCAAATTCAACTCTGAAATATGTAAAGTATATAACACCAGATATGGTATGAATCGTGTCTTTGGACAAGGGACAGGGTTAAACTAGTTTTTTTAGAGATCTCACCTCAATCTAAAAAAGTTACCTCTCATTATAATTAATTTAGAATATTTGTTATTTTGCAATAAGTATTACATGATATTATTTTAAAATCTAATAAGAAATGTTCTTCTGCAAAATATAAACTAGCTTAGACCAAAGACAGAACAATAATGATTGTTGTCCAAACTGTATCATTTTATTTAAAAAGTATATTTGGGAGTACAACATCATAGAGAAGCAACCAATTGTATGTTCAAATAAAATTAATTATTGAATATGTTATCTGATTGTAACAAGACAAATCATATTTCAGTTCTGCAGTAGGTGTGAAGTTTAACAACAAATGTTTACAAGTGATTTCACAGTTCTGTCAAGATTTACAAACTCTCTGTGTTTGTGGAACAGAAATTGATATGAATGGACTTGTGTTGATAGGTATTTATATATAAAGTTACATCATTCAATAGGACACCAATCCAAAGAATATGTTATGCAAAATTATAGTGAGTTGATGCATACTTTTTTGTAGATTGTGTTTACTGGTGATGCATCATGGTGCAATTTGGAATATTCAGGTTGTCTCTGTTTTATTTTTAGTATAGAAAGATAATTAATAGAATTAACTCCATTCTGACATAATGTTGGAGAAAATTGTTTATTAACTGTGCCTCAGATGGAACAGGGACCCAATTATTTGCCCCATTGAAACGCATTGAAATTCATAGTAAATTAATGGGGTCCTGTTCAATTACTGTGCTTATCTAATAACCTTTGCGGTAGTGAATTACCTATTGCCTGACCAGTTTAAAAAATTGTCAATACAAATTGTCCATTTAAATTGTACAATAGGTATTGTGAGAGCTATTATCAACAGGTGGTCATTTAACTACCTGTAGATTTACCTGGTTTGTTTTTGACAGAGCTAATTTAAATGACTGATAGCTAGCTTGCTTTCCAATGTCCTGAATGGACTATTCTATTTAGGTATGGGACATTTTACATTTAATACACTATTTGTTCTTTCTAATAAAGATATTTATTGTAAATTCATTTATTTTGCTTACAATCACAAATAAATCATTGCTGGTAAATCCCACTTTCATAATGAAGAATAAAGCACTGAAATTTCTATTCACTAAGCCATTTGTACTTTTTTTGATATATTGAAAATAAATTTTTAACAGTAATTCCAATTGAAGTAGATCCAGAATATTAAATGAAACTTAGCATCACTACTATTCCATTTCAGGAATCGTAATATAACATGTATAACATGAAAAATTTACCCCATTAGAGAACACCAAGCCACACATAATTCATCTTGTAGAATTATTCACAATTAGATGGGCTATCCAAAAAAAATCAATTTCACAAACACTTTAATTCCATATCAGGAATTAGAAACTTAAAATACATCCCACATTAAAAGCACCATGAAGCAAACATATATCTACTTTTTTTTATAAACTAAATTCACTGATTGAAATTTCCATCTTTACTATTTAGAGACACAAAAAGAAATGGTTTAAAATGTCCCATATCTAAATAGAAGTCTATTCAGGACATTGGTCATGATACATGAGGAAAGCAAGCATGCTAAGAGTCATTTAGATTTTACCTTTTAGAAATAGTGAAGATTTTTTACTGGGTAGTTTTAAAATGACCACCTGTTTATGAGCTCTCACTATACCTATTGTAGAATTTAAATGGACAAATTGTGTTGACAATTTTTTATACTGGTCAGGCTATAGGTATTTAAATACCACAACAGTGATTGGATACTGACAGTAATAATTTTGATAGCCACCTTGGGACTTCTGGTTCATGTTAGGCATTCATTTTGAAGTGTCTAAGTACATACAATCTCATTACCTCATGACCGGCATTCCGTTGCAAAATTTTGTTTTTATTGACAACAGGGTCAGGTTGCCTACTTCTTGGGAGGAATAAAGGCTAGAATTTAGGCAATTTACTCTATGTACTTACGCCAGATTACATTTAAATCAATCAAATTTTTTACAGAAATTCAAACTAGAAAGCTTACCCTTTCAAATAAATCTACACTCAGTTACAGAACTATTGTGATAATAACACTACACAATTTTAAACAAAAGTTATATATTTTTTTTAAGCAGTACATTCTTGTGTACCGGACTGGTTGGCGTAACTGGGATCCTATTCCAGATTGATCTGCCTATGATTCAATACATTTCCTTAGGATTAGTAATTTTTCATGGGATAGATATTTATGTGGATTGCGGGACAGGTCTCGGTGCACCTAAGATTTTAATATTAAACAGAGTACAAATTTTTTAAAGGCTGTTGTGCAGGCTGTTGTATATCCATAAAATCAAAAATCAATAAAAACAATATTTCTAAATCCATGAAAAATGATACCCTCAAACATAAATGAACCCACAGTACATAATTATGTAATTGCTTTTAACCCATGCCAAACAAAATCATGTAACATTATTTTACATCTTACATTTCAGCTAAGAGTTGTCAAAGGTTGAGTAAGTTAGAGATACACTATGGTATAACAGTAACAGAGGATACAATGGTTGCTGTCTGTAGACTAGGGTTACATAATCTACAGCAAGTCTATTTTAATTTTACTCCAGTAGAAGCAAAGGCAATCCTACAATTATATAGTAAGTTTCATTGGTTTCTGTAATCTGTGAAATTGTATTAGATTAGGGATTAAAAATGTGGAACTGTTTATGTTGCATAGCTACAACTACCAGTTCCTCTGTATATGTATTTGATATTTATTGACAGAAAAGAAGAGAATGAAAAAAAATAATAATTAATTTTGTATGTTCAATAAATAGGTAACTATATTTTTCGAATATTTACCCATTACTTTTCTTTGCTTTATTTGGGGTTCATGTCCATGAAAATGTGGCCTCTTCATTTTGTAAAAGCACTAATGAATCATGGGTTCCTGTAGACTAATTCTTTTAAATTTAATACCAATGCAGTGAAAACTCCTTATATATTTATTGCAGATATTTATTATTCAATTCTATTCCAGAGTCTTCTAAACACTTACAGAAGATACATATATCATTAGATATCTCCTGCTTTGATTTGAAAGGAGAATATAAGGAGGAGGATAAGATGAAGAAGTACGCTGATATGGTGAAAAACCTGAAGGTATATTTAACAGCCAAGTTAATATAGTGTTTATCTTTACAAATATGTCATTTCATTGGAATTTTCTATACAACTTGTTGTCGAGCCACATTTTCATTGGCTTTTTGAAAAATACTTTGGATCGACCCATACATGGTTTATTTTTTTGAGAATTTAAATTATACGTGGTTGATTCTGATTCATAATTATTTGATGCCAGGTTTATTTGGTCTTTTTTAATATTAACCTGTCTTTTAGCTGTAATTTAAAATGATACTTGTACAAGTTAAGGGTACAAATAGATACAACACCAACAAATTGTAACCACTGTACATACATGTAAGAATGTGCACTTTCTTTTTACAGGAGCTTCAGAAGAAACCTGGAGTTGGGAACATCTTAAAACTAAGTTGTGGAGAAGTATTCATCAATACAGAAAAGAAATTCTTTGGGTTGTTTTAACCCAGTAACCCCATCAACTGTTTTGAAGACAGTATTGTAATGAAGATGCCTTCTGGGAAATGTGCAATATGTTAAGAACTATTATTTATTTTTGATTTATTTGTTATGCTGAATTTGTGTTTCTTTACTGCATATATGCTTTGCAGATGCAAAACCCAATGGTAACATTTTTCATATTATCCTTACTTCGAGAAAAAAAAACCTATATTTTTTTAACATGTGTTGGAATTATTATGTGATTGTATATAATTGTTAAGCATTTAAGTTCTCATGATACATTTATATATAATATTCAGTACACATTAACATCAGTGATTCAATCAGGCACAGGACAGTTGCCCAGCTTCTCTTTAGATATTCTGAAGGAATCTGGAAATCAAACAAACAACAACTGAATTACAGGCTCTTGACTTGGGACAGGCACATACATACATACATAATGTGGCAGGTAAAAAATGATAGCTTTACCCATCAGATGGACAAAAATACAAGTGGACGTGGCTGGGTACTTTTACATCCCAACAACAAAAAGACATAAGGAACAGATCTGCTAGTAGTCACAGTTAATTGACAACTCGTTTTAAGTCACTAACAACTATTACAAAAATCATGCATCTAACATGCACTAAATGGGTTCATAATTTAGGTTGTCATAGTTATTCTCCGGCTCCATCACCAATCGTTTTTTCAGGACTGACACATAAAGCTTCACTCATACATGCATCATTAATCTGGGATAGAGCAGAAATAGACCATTTGTGTTTTGTTTGGCTTGCATGTGATATTGCCCCATACCGATATACTTTTTCTCAAAGAAAAAAATCAAGATTATGGGAAAACACTTGTCTGTGAGAAGTTCCAGACTTGTGTATTCTAGCACACGATGTCAAATATATGGGGTTATTAAAATCTTTCATATTTCATTTACCAAACAAACAAAAAATACAAAAACATCATTTTTACCCTGGTAAAACAATAAAAACAAAATAAGTCCTGTGCTAAATAAACCTCAACAGTTCGGTGCCAAAAAACACGTCATTTTAGGGAAACCTGATTAGTCCGCTGCCAAGCAATTTTGATAAAGCTTTAATATAAGATATTTTAAGTTTTTGAATGCACACAATGGTTCTAATATGTATTTTGTATGAAATAAAGGAGCACAAAAAGTCCACATTCTAATATACTGTGCATTTGAACAGAAAACACACCATTAGAAGCTGTGTTCGTCCTGTTGTCCTATTTAGTGTGGAGCTTTTGGAAAAAGCCAAGAGTGATACCGGAGCAAAATGAAAAATTTTGCAAAGTTAGATCATCGGTGCCTTCTGTGATCATATAAACATTAACACTAACAACTTCTTTTCGTCTATTTGGCTCATTTTGTGTCACAAAAAACGCTGAAAAAAACCAATAAGTCCATTACCATTCTACACCGTGTATGAGTAAGATAAATAATGCTCTGTTTATATTTAACCTTTCATTTCAAACAAAGGCTTTTCAAGAGAGGATTATATAGTTGAAGTTTAAACAGATCAACTACTGTGTTTGGAGACACATGAATCATATTATTGAGAGATGGTTTAAGTCATAAAAAAATTCTTTAGAATTTCAAAAAGTGTTGAAATACAATGTTTAGACCATCTTGGACCTTCAACTATGTACCAATAGTTATCAAAGGTATAGCAAACTATACATTATTATTCTCCATTCGTTTTTGATGCGTTTTGTTATTTGATGTGCATGTGATTATGGACTTTCCAAATTGATTTTCCTCTAAGTTCAGTATTTTTGGTATTTTACTTTTTATTGTAATTGTGTAATACTCAATTACTTGTAAAAGTTGAAAACCTGTGTAATAATATTAGTATCCCACTTTTAAGTATTTGTCTTATTAAATTATTTTTATTTTGGAAATTTGTTTGTTCAATGTTTGGGGTACGCCCATTATCATGTTATTTTCATCATTTATATACACGTATCAACATATATATTGTTTTGATGTTTGAGTAGAATTATATATATTATATAAATGTATTCTCTAATAAAGATATTTATAATACCGGTATGTTACCTCAGTATCTTTTGATTGCTAGTGTTCTTTTTTACATGTTAAGGATCTCCAACAGATATCAGAACTTGCTTCAAATTGTTACTGAAGTTAATTAATTGATAACTGATCTTTATTTACAATTTTTTTAATGCTTTATGCTTGTTCTTTTGGACATTTACAGACTCACTAAAGTGTACCACAGTGAATTTAAGATGCTACTATTTAGTTTAATAACTGGAGTGTAGACTTTGTCTTGGTCTTAGACTCAGCTTAATTTAATCAAAGATGTTAGAATTGATACATTTGCTTTCTTCTTTTCTAATGGTCATTCTGCATTTTAAAACAGTTTTAATAACATTAACGATACCAATTTTACTGCACCAGATGCGCATTTCGACAATACATGTCTCTTCAGTGATGCTCATGGCCAAACTATTCGAAATCTAAAGCTTATTTAAAAGACTGGACACCATTAAGTCAGAATAATGTTTCCTTGAATATACAGTGACATAGCACTCTTACCTCTTTATACATTGGGTTCAAATCATGCAAAACCTCTCCATATGATTAGTATAATTGGAACATATTGATAACTTGCTGGATTATTTCATTTCTAGAATCT
This sequence comes from Mytilus edulis, assembly GCF_963676685.1. Lineage (NCBI taxonomy): Eukaryota > Metazoa > Mollusca > Bivalvia > Mytilida > Mytilidae > Mytilus > Mytilus edulis. The sequence goes on along the minus strand of NC_092347.1, from coordinate 77,841,639 downwards.
TTCTTGGGTTAAATCTGAAGCAATGCAATGGTGAATCATATCTAATACCAGACATGAGTTAAGTTTTTTTTTATGTAGCCTAGCTATACATTATGGTTATTTTTTATTCATAAATGCAGGAGGAAGTGCATTCGAGTTCTGGAGGATTGAATAAAAAACCTTTGAATTTGAATATTCTGCTGATTTGTCAAGCAAAAGGCATTGAGGTGATAAGTCTTTGAAATTCTAAACTGTGTTTAGTGGCATGTTCTATTGTTAGTTCTTTATTTTTCTACCGTCTAATAAGTGTTAAAATATGCAATTTAAACATTCCCCCGACCTGGATATGGTTTGCACTGCTTGATGTCTTGTATCATTCAGACTCAATGATCCAACCATCATTAATCTGGCATAATGTATTGTATGGAGTGGAGTGTTGGAGTGGAGTATTGGAGTGGAGTGTTGGAGTGAACTTTTGGAGTGAGATTTTGGAGTGAAATTTTTGGAGTGAGATTTTGGAGTGAAATTTGATGAAAAATTTTGTAGTGAATAATTTAAAAACTAACTATACTGAAATAGAAATAAAAAAATGCATGCAGTGAAGTATTCGAATAATTATGTTTCGAATAATAATGTGAACGACCTCATATCAACAGTCCTTTATAAACAATTTCAAATTCTCCTGATCTACTGATGCATAATAAAGAGTTGTTTAATTATTTAGCATTGTGATATCCCAATCTCTTAAGAATCTGGCAGCATCCTCATTAGGAGAATTTTACATGCTTGTGTATTAGGTTTAGTCCCCATTTCCATTCTTTATTATATTATATTATTTTGTAAAATGAACAAAAAATCTTCACATTATCATGTTTAAAAGTATCATATTTATTGTTTTTGCACTGTTGTTTTTAGTTTTTTAAATGATTTACAAATTAATTGACTTGAGCTTCTGTTTAAATAAAAAAGAATGTTTAAATGTTTTCAACAATGATGAAAGTATTTTCATTTTCTGAATTTAATTTAGATGAAATTTGGATTTATGAAAAAATAAGTTATTAATTGGTATTACCTAGCTATCATTTCGGTATTAATAGAATACAATAATAAAAGATGAACTGCAATTACAGTGTTATTTCCTGGATTTACATTGAGAAAATATTGTTACACCTGGGGTGCGTGGTTAAACCTTCGTAGCAGGCTGAGCTATAAATATAAATATAAAACATAGGTATAATATGGTAATTTTTAATACAGGCACTGGTATAGATACATCAATAGTAATATCATATCATATATATATATGATAAATCTCCAATATGTGGATACATATTAACAAGAGAGATTGGTCAAATTTCAATATTTACAAAACTATTTAGTTGTAGTTATAAGGCATATAATAATTATGGTCTCAATAAAATATATAAGTCTTGAGATTCATTACGTATGTTGGTTGAAGGAACCGCATTTAATAAAAGTTGAAAATAAATGAACCTTGTTGTCAAATTGTTGAAAATCTATATAGGAAAAAAGAAATAGATTCACAAACTTATAATTTCTTGAGGAATAATAATTAATCAAAACACGGACACATGTACCTTCTTCCAAAAGTTCATAAAATAAATCTAAAAATAATTAATTAGGCATTCCAAACTGGTCAAATAGTTGGAAACATAAACATTCCTTACCACCAATCATCAATAAGTGTAACTCTCCCACGAGACGCATTGAAAGATTACTGGGTCTAATCTTAAAACCATTATTGAAGAGGCATAACTTTTACATTCAAGATACAAAAGACTTCATTAATAAAATAGAGTCACACGAGGTCACAAAAGAATGCATCCTTATTGCCTATGATGTAACGTCGATGTACACAACTATGAACATTGATAACTTAGAAACAGTTATCAATTCATTAGAATCAATTGACACACAAGCATATAGTTTCAGCAGATTTTACTATAATGTTCTTTAAACGGTTGCAGTATTTCTTTGCGTGTGAACTGGGTTATCACAGGTTTTAGGTAATAATATATTATGCAAATCATTTGCGGGTTGTACCAATATAGAAAATAATTTAAAAATATGTGATATTGAAAATGTTTACTTTATAAAAGAAAAAAAGAAAATGAATATGCAGATAAAAGAAATTATGCAAGAAAATTATAAAAAACTGTTTTAAAAAAAATTGAATTCGTTAACAGAAAATAATAAATTATTTATTTATAGTAAAGTTAAAAAGAAATATGAAATTGAGCCTTATTTAATAAAAAATAACTCTGAAATCAGGAAATGTTTTACTAAATTAAGGGTAAGTGACCATATTTTGGAAATCGAAAGGGGCAGATACAGAAATATAAAAAAAGAGAAACGTTTATGTCAACATTGTTTTTTAAATAAAATAGACGATGAAGAACACTTTCTGTTTGTATGTAAAAAAAATGAAAAATTGAGACTTGAATTTTTACAGAAAGTTAAAAATACTTATTCTTATATAGATAATATGGAGAATTTTAATAGATTGATTTTATGTCTTTCGTGTCCGTTATGCAGTATGCTGCTCCATTTGTTAAAAAGTCATGGTCACTGAGGAGGGTGGACTCGACAGTTGCATGATATGTACATTTGTATACAATGTCTTATTAATTTGTTCTTCTTTGTTTTTTATGATGTACTGTTTTAGTAATTGTTAATTTGTATGTCATGCCTTCAACCCCATTGGGGTAAAACTGTGCATTTGTTTGTTTAATAAAGTTAAATATATCTTTAGGTAAGGTGCTGGTGATATAGAGCTTATATATAATAGATTTTGTAGATTTATTTTGAAACTTGGTAAAAAAGTCCCTTCAAATTTTTTATATGGTGAACTTGGGCACCTGCCATTGCATATTTTGAGAAAATATAAAATCCTGAAATATTGGATTCATATTGTAACTAATAAACCTCATATTGTATATGAAGTTTATAAACTTTTGTACAAAGATGCAAATATTGGTAAAATTAATTGGGCGTCTAACGTAAAAAAATTGTTATGTAACCTTGGATTTTATGATGTATGGATTTCACAAGATACTAGTAAATTATCATTTGATTGTATAAAAACACGTATTAAAGATCAATTTTTACAAAGCTGGAATACAGCTTTAGAAGAATGTAATAAACTTTGTATTTATAAACGATATAAACTAGAATTTGGTTTTGAAAAATACTTAAATTTTCATTGTAATGTATCTATATTAACAAAACTACGTAGCGGCACACTTAAATTAAATGTTGAAGTTGGTCGTTATCTAAATACTCAAAGAGAAAACAGAATTTGTATGTGTTGTAATATGAATGTTTTAGAGGACGAGTATCATTTTGTTTTATCATGTCCAGCGTATAGATCTGTGCGTATAGAATTTTTACCTTTATTCTACTGTTCTTGGCCAAATCGGCACAAGTTAGATAATTTATTACAAGCTCATTCGAAATCTCTGACAGTAAAACTATGTAACTATTTAAATGCAGCTTGGAAAATTAGATCGCATATATTGTCATAATATTATTGTATACTCTGTAACTACTGTTCTCTGCTGTCTTTTGTTTGTCATATATTGTATATATTTTCGTTTGCCATAGCATGTATATGCTTCTTGCAAATAAAGTATTCATTCATTCAATGGGGGCTGGTTGCATTCAGTATCTGATAATAGGGTTAGAAAGGTTCATATGCCCTTGTCTCGGGCCCACAATCTTACAGACATCTCGTGAAAAGCCCTTTATATACTAAAGGTCCCACCAAAATCGTTGAGATTCCAAGGGCAATGATTGGTCCCACCGTTACGATTGGTCCGCTCCAGTTTCAGAAGGTCGTCTGTTATGCTTCTATACACAATTGGGTCAAAATTCATAATTCTGTGCAATTCAATGTGCACTTTGTCACCACAAGTCAAATGACACTGCCACAAGGTGAGTTAATGAGAGGAGCATATTTCATATTTTTAAATGAACATGACCAAATAATTATTCATGATTATCTGTGATCAAAATTTTAATCAATATTTAGCACTGTAATTTTTCTTTCTTTATTTTTAATGAATACTTGTTCAAAATTAAACAAAACATTTAACCCCCTGACATTCTACTAATAATATACTATATACTAAATTTCACCAAAACAAAATAACTCCAAAATCTCACTCCAAAAATTTCACTCCAAAATCTCACTCCAAAATCTCACTCCAACACTCCACTCCAATACTCCACTCCAACACTCCACTCCATAAAATACATTATGCCCATTAATCTACAGGAACTTGAGTTCTTGTTATCTAGGCTTGTCATTGGATTTTCTCTGTTCTATGTTGGATATGCAATTCAATTAAAGACATTTATCAGGAATTAAATATAAAACTGAACCTAGAAATTTAATAGATAAAGGAAAAATTGCAAACAACACAAAATAAATGTCATGAATCCGAAGTGTTGTTTTTTTAACTTAATTTCAATTGGTAAGCAAGTGATGTATAAGAACAGAATCAGTTGAAGAACTATATTACTAAAATAATGATGTTATAGTCAATTGTTATGTTTTATCAGTACTTTGCAAATAACTGAACATCTTAATACGGAATCTGTATACATGTTATTTATAATTAGACATTATAAACAAGGCAATGTCACCTTGTTTTCATGCAGTAATGGCCGGTTGTCTTGATTTTATGCGGATCAGTAACTATATCTGTTGGGTCATCAGTAGTTGGTATGTTCATGTCGATTTATTGCTTAAATTAATGAAAATTGCATTAACAGCAGGTCTTTAGAAGGAAACGTGTTTTTCCAGTATGAGGATAAAATGAGGTCAAATTAAATAATATGGGTCTCTTATTTTATTTCAACTGCATTTTATATCTTATCCAAATAATGTTGCCTGTTCTGAACATATTTAAAAAAAAATCAAAAAAAAAAATCTCTATTAAGGAAGTCATGATAGAAAAAACAAGCCCGGGAATATCGTATCGATAGGGAAATATATACTCCGTATGTTGGAGATGCTGGAATGTTGCTACATAGAAATTGAAAGTTCACAATCGAGAAGCTGAAATCATCTCTTTTGTCGTAAAGTTTTGTTTTCAACTTGTAGATGTAAGTCGGATATAAGGCAGATTTAACTGTATCTGTTGTTTCCTTTATATTTAGTTTGATAGGATAGATTCATTCAACATAGTCACCAATTTTGAATTAATTAGTGATAGAACATAATCTTTATAGCGGAAAGTAAATTAAGGAGTATTGCTAACTTCTAATCTTTCTTCCTAAGAAGTTCCTGTATGAAATCAGCCTCATAATAACAAAAGAACAAGTCGACAAGAAGAGGAGCAAAATTGGTTACCATTGGAATGCCGACAGTCTGTTAAACACGTCCTCCAAACGTAACAAATATGCTGTCGATCTAGAAATCAGGCATCTTGATAATGTCAATATAAGAGAATTTTTGTTTGAAACGGAATTTATTCTTTACGAGGTAGGATTCATCATTCACCAAGACAAGATACTTGTATCTACTTTAGTCATTCTCTTTTATGAAACAAATCAATACCAACTCTTCAGTTTGTCTTTTAGTTAGGAATGGGGAATACTTGTGAAAAGTGTAGAAAAGTCAAATATGTTTTATTACTATTCAAGATGAGAGAGTCTAAGATTGTATGTACTTTAAAAGATCTTTGGAATCTTTAAGTATCTACATCTGAGCAATTGGAAGACCCAGCAATATACCGTTGTTTGTAAGGATAGTTATGTAGTTTAGGTATATCCAATACAGTGATACGAGATACAGTTCTTCATCTTTGGTTGATATTCCAAAAGGAACATAGAACAGACCTATGGTTATCTTGGATTTCCTCTTTTGAGTGTCGTGAGGGTATATTTTGAGTTTCTGAGTGAATTGTCACTGCCTAATTCATTTATCAAGCAGTCTATATAATGAGATTTACAAAGAAAAATCTTCGGGGACAAAACATATTTGTCATGGAGGAAGGAGAGGTGTTTTGCAACATTTGGGTCTTTAAAGTTGAAAAGGGTCTTTGAAAGTGATATTATACAAATCTGGCTTTATACTGAAATGCAGTCGACTTTAGCGTTTGATAGTTCACTGATAACATTCTGGCGTATCACAAACAAACAACTTGTTATACGTCTCATTTCATTGGCCGAAAGATTTTAATAAGTGTGCACGTGAATTGACACAGGTGACCGACAATGGAATTTACTATGTTACTACGAACGTAAAAACAATGATTTGTATAGTTTACAAACCTTTGGTCAAAAGAAATAAATAAATGTTTTATTAACTTCAAAAAGTGGGGTCGAAATATTATACTGATAGTTATAAACTTCAAATAGTGGGGTCGAAATATTATACTGATGGTTTGTTTTAAGTAATATTCTAAGTTCTTTGCATGCAGCAACTCAATTATCTTGTACCCGGCATGATGAGAAATATAAGGATAAAATAAAATACATGTGCCGCTTTTATACGGATGAATATATGAACCGCTTTTAATTTCTTGCATACTGACGATAGGTTATAATCCTAACAATGTCGTAGTCACTTATAATAAGTATCTCATAATACTGATCCATTACAATCATTAATCAGTGGTTGCACTGACATTCCTCTTTTATTATTTTCATGCTATAAAACATACACACAGTACAAAAATGTAGCTATAAGCGTACCATAAACGGAGGAAATTGTCCCCCAAAGATAGAAACAAAATAACTTTAATCGTATCATTGGTGCACCTGAATGAATTCAGTGAAGGCATGTTGTTGTAACAAATTGAAATGTTACATCGGCGAAGATTATTTCTTATGCATGTGTGGAACTAAATAATAAAATTAATACTTGTGAGAAATCGTAGTTTATATGGAACAATTCTCTTGTTTAAATTCGGGGCCTTTTATAGCTGACTATGCGGTATGGGCTTTGCTCATTATTGAAAGCCGTAAGGTGACCTATAGTTTTTAATTTCTGTGTCATTTTGGTCTCTTGTGGATAGTTGTCTCATTGGCAATCATACCACATCTTCTTTTTTTAAATATAAATGTACTGTTTTCGATTTTAAATGGATGAACATTTATCTTTCAATTTTATACTGTAAGAATAGAGCTGCATAACAACTTTCCGCGAAAGTATATGTAGTATGTATTCGTATTTAAAATGAAATACAAAACGAAACGTGTATGATAAACTGATGAACAAAATATCAAGAAATTAAGGATGACTAAATGCATGCACAAGAAGAAACTCACCTTTCTATCGATACATTTGAATGATTTAATGAATAAACACTTTTTTAAAAACTGTTTGTGTCTATTTACATAGATATAGGAGGATGTGGTGTGAATGCCAATGAGACAACGCCCCATCCAAATAACAATTTATAAAAGTAAACCATGATAGGTCAATGTACGGCCTTCAACACGGAGCCACTGAACAACAAGCTATAAAGGTCCCTAAAATTACTAGTGTAAAACCATATAAACGGGAAAACCAACGGTCTATAAATATTTACAATATATAATTTACGTTCGTTTTTCAACCGAGAATAGCAAAACCTAATGAAGTATATCGTTTGAGTTTATGAACTACATTTAATCACCCCCTGTGCCATGCTTGGACATCTCCGTTTTTTTCCCTAACAAAGCATGGTTGGTTACATGTTATGAATTTACTTACAATTTCGGGATTTTTTTCCTTCAAGTAAACGGAATCAGAAAAAATCGCTATCCTATGTCGAATACATAAAACTTGGAAAAGAATATGAAGTGTTTGTAGAAAAGTACGGTTTAATTTTTCAAGTACAACGTTAATTCATCGAGTCCATTGAGTAAAAGAAAATGCAGGATAAGCAAGGGGGGGGGGGGGGGAGGAATAAATGAAAAAAATATGTGAATTGAGTTTTTTTTTTATCCTACATTGAACTTTTGATGTCGTCCCTTGATCTAGAGGAGACATTTAAATTGAATATTTAGATGTGAAAACTGTTAAGATTTTAAAGTTTAAACTTTACTACCAATTGCAGAAAACTATAAAACCAATGAATTTCACATGCACATTTATAAAAGCTAGAATTGTGATTGGAATCATGTATGAGAATATGTCGATGGAAGCTTTAAACGACCTTGACCAGGTACGTGAATATTAATCAGTCCATTCAACGTTATAGTATGTGTGTTCTATTTTCGAAGGTGTGATGTCGAAAGTTTGAATTGACCAATGGAAACGATCGTTCCTTAGAGAGTTAATCTAATAAAGTTTGTTTGACTGATTGCGTCGCACTACCTTTCGCTAAGCTAAGCCGCATATGAGTGTATACTTAACCTAGACACTAACTGGGATTTTAAAGTTTTAGTTCACAAATTTTCATATTCTGACTTCAAACCAACAAGTATTTGCTCTTACTCTAACATGCTTTAAAAAGACACATTAAATTCCCACTTTAAATTTTTAGTTTGACCTGTTCAGAGGTATTGTCACCACCTTTAGAAGATATTTTCTGGTATGATTGTTTTTCGACAGTCCGAATACATACTTACATTGATGCTGTCTTGTCTCAGTGGTCAAGAAATTGTCTAAGTAGTTCAATTACTAGTGTGTCAAGAACGATGTTACGAGTTCTAACCCCACACTTTGCAAGTGTTACGACTTCAATCTTATTTGACCGGGGTTAACAGTTTTCTTAAAGGTGAATGGTTATCTCCCAGCACTTTGACTTTCTCAAAAAATAAAAACTGACCACCAAGATGAAGCCAACAGTGTCTAAAATGGGGCTTGACAACAGCAATCAAATATTGAAGATATTACTTCTGAATATTAAGTAGCAACAATCAATCAAAAAGTCCTTTTCCGTCACTGAACAAATAAACATAACTTAAATCAAAAATCATACTGGAGTTATATAAACAAACAACTTATGTTAGTTGCATCTGTTGTTATACTTTATTTGGATTGACACATATATTAAAGATAAATCACATTATTACAATTTTATGTACACTCAAATTCATAATACTGTTACAAAAGTCAATGGTTAAACATGATATTTACAGGCTTTAAATTCAGAAATTATTGCGATGTTTTTATGATTGCGAAAAATGCGACAGTGTTATTATCACAATACCTTAAACTCTCATCGAGATTCTTTAGGTTATATAAACAGGAATTTTCTCAATATCGCTAAAATTAAAACTGCATTTCAGGTCATAAAGGACAAAATTGCAATAATAAATGCACACACTAAATTAATTTCAGAATTTACAGTACTCAATAAACAATGGTAATTATGGTAAAACAGTAGATATTACAGAAATAGGCAAATTTTCAATCAGAGTTTCAAATTTGCCTTTTGAAAAACCTTGCCACAGTAACTGTTTACAAAATTTAAAATTTTTGAAATACTAAGGCTTTTCTACCTCAGGCATAGATAAACTTAGCTGGATTTGGCAAAACTTGTAGGAATTTTGGTCCTCAATGCTCTTCAACTTCGTACTTTATTTGGCCTTTATAACTTTTTTGGATTCGAGCATCACTGATGAGTCTTGTGTATATACAAAATTTAGTCACGGTATCTATGATGAGTTTATTTATTACATAACCTTCCTCTCTAATTCATAAATTAAACAAAACTACTCTTACTGCAACAAATATAAAGTACTTGTGTTTGCTGTTACAACAGTCAACTAGAATTTTAATGTAATGTATTTCGATAGCAAATGACTAATTATCACAAAGATATAATGAATTCTATACAAAAACATGTACAGGAGATGGCATGTTGAAAGTCAGTCTTTATGACTATGGAGAGAAAGATAACTCCTTCAACAATGAGCAGAGCCCATACCGCAAGGTTATTTTGGGGATTATTTTATTATTAGTTTAAAATATAAGAAAGTATGACAAAAAGAAATATGAGTATTTTATATGTAAAAGAACTACAATGATATTATTTAAAAAATATAAACAATAAAAAATGTCTTAAACAGAATATATATACAAAAAAATATTGCTGAAGAACTTGGCTTTTGAGAAATTTAAATACTATGCCATAAAGTTGTGCAAAGACAAACATCATTTGAATTAAACATTTACATTATTGAAGAAAAAAATCCGTGAATTAAATGAGTCCAAGTTATTCAAAAGTAATAATTTGAATTTATAAAAAAAACTTGATTTGAAAAAGTTATAAAAAAAATTAAAGATGCCTATCTGAATTTATAAAATAATTTTTATTTTTACCTATTGTAAATAGTTATCAAAGGTACCAGGATTATAATTTAGTACGCCATAAAATTACATTCTTTCATTTCACAGCAATAAATCAAACTACCTAATAAACTTGAATTTTGTAAGATCAATATTTAATTTAGTTAGATGGGCTGATTTACACCAATCAAAACTAAATTTGAAAGTCAAAACTAGTCGAGAATGTTAAAATGATTGTCAAAAACATTTATATCACAATAAATATTGTTGCTTTACATTATTTAAGGTACAGATTGTGTTTTTATTCACTCAATATATTGATGATATTCATGGGACACATACTTTTTTAATGAATAGAGGTCATGGGACATAACTTGTTTTCCTATCACATCAGCATGGGACAATACTTTTTTCCAAACAGGTTTTGCGATTTGCACCGGTCCCCCCTGCTTGATAAATATTGCACCGTCCCTTAATAATCGCGAAATTAAACCACCGCAAGTTGAGTTAGAGAGGGCTAAACTCGAAATAAAGTATCCGCCAAAATAAGTTGGTTTACAGTATAAAAACAATTAATACCTGACTTATCTCCCTGCTCTCAATACATCATTTAGAAATATGCATTATCCACTCAAAAATCCCATAATCCTTTTGCCATAATGCACGTTCCCTTTGGATTTTATAAAAAAAAAAGAGAACTTTTCGAAAAAGCAGGAGTAGATAAAAACCTGACTGCAATGGCAGCAAATTCTAGTTAATATACATTATTAACAATTTCAAATTAGGATTCCATATTAATTTATAAATTATCACATGAAGTCCCATGTCAAAGTGTACATTACAATGAATTATATGTTATGATCATATCAAAATTCTATATTTTTTCAACATTCTCTTTGTTATGTATGACATTGTTTTAAGCACGATCATATAAAATTGTATTCTAATTTTCTGACAATACACTGTACTGTTAAATTGCTACTGATTTATGTATTCTACGTAATAGTCTGATCATCTGATTGTTAATTCGCAGGTGTATATCTAGATCTATACTGCTGTCTACTATCCTGACTCGACTTTCTCTTGACCAATACAACATGTGAATCTATGAGAAACACAAAATGAAAAAGTTAATTCATAGAAAATGCAATTAGTTATAAGTTTTCTTCAATGGAAAAACAATTTTTATTTAAAAAACATAACTGATAAGAAACATTTTTTTCTTTTTAAAGAATTCATTTTTTTATGTATTTTAGCAATGTAAAATACAATTCTCCACTCCATCACATTATCAGTTCATTAAACGCACATTTCTTTACTTACATGAGTATTGATAAACTATTCTCTGGTTAAAGGGTGTCTGAATGGCAGTCGATACCACATCTTCTCTTTTTCATAGATATATTATTTTTTAAATTATCAAATCATCTGATGTTATTAAGAAGTACCTTAATATAAAATATTATCACTTACTTTTTAACATTCTGATATGGTCACTTCGTATATCTTTGCTTCCTTGGCTATAGTGTTTACTTGTTTGCTACATCCTATTAACAGTTTTCCTGTTTGTGTGAAGGCAAGACAGTATGGCCATAGAATTCCCATGTCACTTGTTTTATAAAATGTAAGTAATTGTCTATCATTGTCCAGTAAATGTAAGGTATTAGTATTCAGACCAATTAAAATGACATTATCTCTTGGTGTTGTTACTATACTGAATGGTTGGAATGTTTTATCCTTGTTTATATATGGATTTCCTGTATATATATTGATTATACTCCCTTCTTGTCCTAACACCACTACTCTACCTCTGTCACTACCTGAAGCATAATCTGCGACATGTATATTACCATTATCAGTACTGGTTATACTGTTGGGATATTTAAACAAACGTTGATTATGTCGATCATGTTCATAAACAGTTTCATGCTCACCTTTCTTATTTATTACAATCACCTTATATTGTACATTACTATCAACAACTCCTACTATGACTTTGTTATTTCTTGTTGAACGGATGATGTTAGAGTGGAAAGGTGACATATCATATGCTGTGTTTATTTTGCCTGTGGTATAACTCAGATGTTTTATATTGTGATTCCCAATACTTAGTAATATGTCATTGTCAGTAGTAAGTGTCATACCATAAACTTTTATGCTCAAAGAAGATATTGTCTTCAGATTTTTTTCCGTTAGGTTTTACTTTTATTAACTTTCCATATAAATTACTATTCAACCAGATTGAATTGTCATAACAAGGAATTATATCTGATACATGATTAAGTTCAGTTTCATATTGTTTATGGATGTTAATTAAGAGAAACACTTAATTTAGTGGAGTGTCCTTACTTTGTAACACCCCAACATTAGACTGATTTATCTCCCCCGGTACAAAGTCTGGTATGGATTTGTAGGTTGACTTGGTTTTTGGTTCTGGTACATCCATTGAATTTTCCATTCTGCTGACTTCATGGACAAAAAATTTTGCACTGTTAGTGCTGTTGATTAAATCTTCAATTTCAGTGTTTTTTTCATCAGACTGTTGCATGGATCTTAATATGGTATCAAGGTCAGCATCAATTGATTGCAAAACAGTTTTCTGATCTTGATCCACTTCATTTCTAATCTTTTCAATATGCTTGTGAAGAGCCTGATTCAAAGCTTCTTCTTGATTCTTAATGTTATAGAATCTAGTATATTGAACTAGGACTCGACACTAGAATTTGTATTTCGCTTTATACGGTAATACATTTTTTTTTACCACAAACACTTTTAAACTTCTAGTAGTACTTAATATGTATTTAAAAATCAATGAAAGTATGTATTCGTTATTATGCTCCCTGCAATTGGAGTTGCATGTTATCGTCTGTTAACTGTATATTTTTCCAAAGAAATTAATCAGTAAAGCCAATTTGTTGAGCTCTTGAAATGTTTAGTACCATTAACGACTCTTTTACATATATTTTCATCTTCTTTATAACTTATTATGAGAACGGTTTTTGTTTATAAAAATGATAAATCAGATGAAGTTTTTACTTTACTTGTGACCTTGCTAGGTGGTTGGTAAAAGTCATTCACAGTGACAATAACATCATGTTCCTTTTTTTTTAAATACACTAATGTATATAAAAACTTGTATCGAAAAAGATTGTTGAAAATACAAATGTAATATCAGATACTTTAACTATTTTATTTTGGGTATTGTTGAATAAACAATGTTGTTTAAAATAAAGCATAAACGGTTTCAAATCTTATGCATAAAATGATGCCTGATAGTTATATTTACATTACATATTGATGTGTGTGAACACTGTTTCAAGTAGTTAAATAGTTTTTGATTATAACCGTTTAACAACGATTTAATATTTGCTTTTTAAGTAGGGTTATTATCCAGGTTACAGTATGTTAACGTCAGACAAGTGAGTGGATGGTTGAGCAAGAAAAAAATGGGTACAAATTTGTGAAATAAACTCCGCCTACATTTTAATGCCAGATCACTGAAAGTTTACAGGACGATTATTCATATGTTGAAGTTGTGCAGCTGCTATTTGAAAAAAAAAATTTCATATATAAAAGAAAGGAAGTGAGGAAGGAAATATAGATAATAATTAAGAATTGAGTATTGAGATTTGGATACTGATGATGTACTGTCATGATTTTACTGATACCTATAGACAAAGTTAGATAACAAAACTACTGAACTCCGACAATCTATTTAAAATGGTACTTTAATGCGGCTATTAGACATTTGCGGAAACCAGGTCTATACCTAGGATAACACTTTAAACTTACGATAACAGGTGACATAAACAAGGGGTCATCTCCAAAAACAAAAACAAACCAACAATACAGATACAAAAAACAGCAAATAATGTCTTCTATAAAAAAAAGAAAGATGTAAGGTACACGTTAAATTTCATGTGTCCGAAGCGCTTTTTTGGATTTACAATCAGGAACTCACAAAGCCGAATATTTGAAGACAGGAATTTATAAGGACCGAAGGTGTAGATATATGTATGATATATATTATCAGCAGGAGAAATACACTTTCCCCGCGAAACAGGGTACTTTTAATGCAATGGTTAGTATACGAAAACCAGCACAAATATTGTTTAGATGATACTCAACTGCACGATCACAAATTTGCATCCGCAACTGGTCCAAGGACACAGTTATCGTCCTTTGATTTTACAACGAATATATAGTCCCTAGTGTAAACTGCAGTGTATAACTTGCATGCTTATTTGATACACTTTTCCAATTTATTTCTTGATATTTAATGCATGCAATATTAAGTAGGTGGAGGTAATTACATGTTCACAAAATTTGATTGCTGAATATTCATGTTAAGTAGGGATTTGGTCCAGTTAAAAAAGGTCAAATTGTATTACGTCTAAAGCTGTCAAACTGAATTTTACACCCCCTTAACACATACTTGTCAATATTCTGAGTTACAGCTGGTATCAGTTTCTATAATTTTGATATTATTTGTCTCACTAGTTATATATTTACACTACACTGTAAAACTCTTTTTGAGAAAGAGCAGGTGCGATTTGTTTAATTTGAATTTATTGTCTAAAAATAATGCACTACGACATAATTGTGTTCTCGGGCCAACTGATGCGTTGCCGACTGAAATAGATTGAGAATTTTATAACAATTTCTTCTCGCCTGCAACACTTTTGTATTTTTTATTCCTAACAATCAATTGACTAGATTTGAGTATGAACTTTGTGTTGAAATGAACCGTGGTAACGTCGCACTGAAAGATCACAGACTGGAACACCCTTTTCTTGCCGATCAATGTCATATGGTCGGACCACCCCTTTTTTTTTTTATCTTGGGTTGGAATCTCCTTTCGAAAATGACTGGATCGACACCTGCGTCGTCAGTGCACTCTATATTACAATTCCATGAAAATAGAACCAGTCTCGGAACAGGGGTTTAGTTAAGCTCATGTTTCGAGCATACCATTCCCATCCATGTTCTTGGGGGATAATTATCGACAGCGCGAAAAAAAAACCGTTAATACTAAATGATTCCCAAGATTTTTTTTATGATAATTGCATGTAAGAAAATCAACTTGGTACTGTTTGTTACTGTTGAAAAAAAATTAGCAAAGTTTTTACTATTTGAGTACAGCTATTTTACATTTCAACTGAGTCTGGCGAACAGTCTAAAATATATTTCCGACACAGAAAAGTTCGTTGATGACTGTTTTTTAAGGATTTTTTTCTATTGAAACCAAAAACGTAGAAAAAAGTTTTTGTCCTATTTAGGAAAAATAAAAGATTTCAAAATGATACCGAACGGCAAATGAAATTTCATGAAGTTTTTGTCCTATTCAGGAAAAATAAAAGATTTCAAAATGATACCGAACGGCAAGTGAAATTTCATAAAGGACAAATAGCTAAAAAAAAACGTCCGCTGTATTTCCCGTTCACTCTCTTTAAAACAAAATAAAAGAGAGAAAGTATATCCTAGCATAAACATCCTAACATGCTCCATGGTTGATATCACCTTTCAGGCACAGATTACCTTAGCTGTACTTGGCAACACTTTTAGGAGTTTTGAATCTCAATGCTCTTCAACTTCGTACTTTATTTGGCTTTTTATAACTTTTTTTTGGATTTGAGCGTCACTGATGAGTCTTTTGTAGACGAAACGCGCGTCTGGCGTATATATAAAATTTAGTCCTGGTATCTATGATTAATTTATTTACAATCACTGGGTCGATGCCACTGCTGATGGAGCTTTATTTCCCCGAGGGTATCACAAGCCCAGTAGTCGGCACTTTGTGCTGACATGAATTATCATTGATATTGTTATATTTATAAATTAACTGTTTACAAAATTTAGAATTTTTTTAAATACTTAGGCTTTTCTACCTCAGGCATAGATTACCTTAGCTGTAATTGGCAACACTTTTAGGGATTATGAATCTCAATGCTCTTTAACTTCGTACTTTATTTGGCTTTTTATAACTTTTTTGGATTCGAGCGTCACTGATGAGTCTTTTGTAGACGAAACGCGCGTCTGGCGTATATATAAAATTTAGTCCTGGTATCTATGATAAGTTTAATTCTTACACAAAGTATTTCAGCAATTGTCCCAATATATCTACTGCAATGACAATTGCGATATTTTGTGTGTCCTATGTTAAATTTATTTTTAAAATAATGTTAGTTCATTCTATCATACTTCGTACAATTGCAGCATGTTTAACCTTGGATCACCGTATACAATAATTAATGTTAACACATTGCTGCAAATATATTAGAAAAATGTCATTGTTAAACTACAGAAAAACATCCCTATCGTTACATTGTCTTGGTCACTTGGTCCCCGACCGGCAGTAAAACGCAAAGTGTGGTGTTCGTTTGGCTGTGCGGTATGTATCAATTTTACAGCCACGTCCGTTCAGGAATATGACTGTTGACTTCAAACTGATGTGTTTGATCTTTTGATTTTACCCTTTGATTATGGACTTTCCGTTTTATATTTTCCTTGCAGTTCGGTACTTCTGTAATGCATTTGATGTATTCAATATGCAATGCAATATCAGAAATCTGCAATAAAACAATTTTCTTCAACCCATGAAAACTAATACCCACAAAATAAAGCTAATCCGTAGTAATACAGATGTTATATAATACATTAACTTTTAAGAACAGATTTTATTTACAATTTGCTGGATATCCACTGAAAAATCAAAATCAAGTCTGAATCAGCCATTTGACAAATACACATCAGAATTCAAGCCAATTCCCACCTATCTCTGAGTATCACGACTTACCAGCCACTTTTTTTCCTTATAGATCCATGTCTCTACAGCGAATCAGATTATCAATGGCGAAGAGCCTAAACAAGCATTGTCTAGTTCTGCCTATCAACCTACCTGATAGGTATCTCAAGCAATCATATTTCAGTTCTGGTAGGCACTATTTCCCAGACAGACATTGTGAACAGTATCTATCAAGTTGTAGTAGACTTAACCTGCCAAATATTCATCCAATAATGTCATCAGGATCTTATAGACTATTCATCAAAAACAACAGCTATGATAAGTCAGCCTCCACATTGTTCATCTAGTTCCGACAAACAAGTTGTTACAAGACAAGACAAGGCAAAGCTGTTTTATTCATTTTTGTTTGTTTACCTATTTTTCTAACCAATTAACAAGACAGGATCATATATGAACTACTGTTGCCCTATTTCTATCTTTAGATTGTCTGAAGAGTTGGAGGTAAAGAACATGTACGTAGCTTTAAAAATGCCATGTACCAAGTCAGGAATATGGCCATTGTTATATTACAGTTCGTTTCTGTGTGTATTACATTATAACGTTGTGTCGTTTGTTTTCTCTTATTTTTGAGTGTAAATTCACATTGCGATAAGACGTGTCACGGTACTTGTCTATCCCAAATTCATGTATTTGGTTTTGATGTTATATATATATGTTATATTTGTTATTCTCGTGGGATTTTGTCTATGTGTGTTACATTTTAGTGTTATGTCGTTGTTCTCCTCTTATATTTAATGCGTTTCCCTCGGTTTTAGTTTGTTACCCCGATTTTGTTTTTTGTCCATTGATTTATGAGTTTTGAACAGCGGTATACTGCTGTTGCCTTTATTTGAAGGGACAGCATTATGCTAATTCAAGTACCAACTCAGATCTAAAGCATAGTCATTAAAGAAAAACACAACAATAAACTAATGTTTAATTATAAAAATGCAACAATCAATTTTTCCAATTGTATGAAAAGCAATCTACAAAAACATTTATAAGTTCAATGTAAAATAATAGTTATTATTCTCAACATTTTATTTTGTAAACATCATATATAAAGTAACAAATAACAATTGAAATGTTCGTCTACAATTACAAATATTACAAGAATTTTTCCGATTTCAGTAAGTTTACTTTAGAAAAGATCTGATGATGCGAGAAATGTCGTTACAAAGTCGGAGCTCGAGGTTACACTAAGTAAAATAGGGAGTTTTTCAGCTAAAAAAAGATTCGAAGAAGACTACATCTTGGATAAAAAGATTTTGTATTTAAACAGTCCCTATCCAAAAGTGTTCTTAAGGTAACATCTTATAGATTGACCTTCCCATTGTTATATTTTTGGCGATAAACTTGAACTCAATGTGTTTGCATAAAGTAACAGGAACTCACCTACATCTAAATGGAATAAAGGGCTAATATGTCGATGGAATTTATTTCAGTGTAGTTAAATATATCCGCCATTTTTTTATTCTATCATCAATGTGATACTGCACAAATTGAGAAAAAAACCTTGATGTTGTAAAATTAATATTGAACCTATGTATTTGTTTTATCCATTTTTATGCCAAAAAAAAACAACCCATACATTTTAGAATTATACCTTTTTGGTTAAAACATTTTATTAGCAAAACAAAGCCTTATGATTCAATTGAAAACAGAAAATCTATCTAATCGATGATTCATTTGAGCGTTTTTATTCTTAACTTCTCGTAAATAATTTTCAATTTTAGAAACCTATGTGCACTAACCGGACGGAAGCGTAATTTTCTTTGTTACTAAGGGTCCAATTAAATCTATTAACATGATTAAAGTAACCTTTTAATTACCTCCATCCAAAATAAACTTTAATTATAGTTTGAGATCTGGAAAATAAGTGATATACCGTACGACCAATCTTTGTATTCTATTATCATCTAATTCATGGCAATAAATTGTAACCACTAATAGATAGTACGGTCGATTACAATTAAGGAATGAGGTAATTGATATAATTGATATGTTTTATAATCACTGCTATTAAAATTAACGATGTGTAAACAAAAACACTAAATTCTACTTGGTAGAATACTATTAAACGTTAAAAAACAATACAAACATGCAATATTCGTACTCGCTTACATACATTCATTTGTAACTTTCGTGGCGTAGCATTACATATCAAAAGTGATTCACTTAAAATTCATATCTATTGTAAAGTGTAATGCAACATTGTGCTATATGCAAGACAGGCTAACAGGTTTATCATTATAATTCGTTCACTCAAATTATAAAAACCATCATAAGAAATCAAATTGCATCTTTTTAATTTTTACAATACGATTATGAAAAAACATTTATGAGATCATTTGTTCCAGAAAACTACAAAACAAGAATGCAAAAAACGTTTTCTATGGTGTACATACTTTCAAAGTCAACTTACAGACACACATTCATTCCTTTTGAAGCTCCTTTTAAGGCACTAGCATACATTACAAAAAGGCTAAATTACGGTATCACAGTTTTATAGCTTAAAATAATAGACCATGTGATATATATCATATTACCGTCAGTAAATTTATTAAATATCCACTGGTGTATTTCGTAGGTACCAATATGGAGTTACTGTTAATATTCAATGTATTTACCTCAATAACAGGATCATTTTAAAAAGGGCATAGCACAGTTTCATATTATGTCAGCTGCATGTGTCTATTCAAAACGTCTGACAAAAATATATAATGATTCAGAACCTTAGACATGTATGACTCAAATTCAAATTTTGATAAAATGTTTAAATCGGTTTTCAGACACAATCAGCTTCAAATGGTTCTGTGTTGTTAAATGTAAAGTTTAATATAAATATGGAAAAGTTGCATTTATTTATAAACAATGTCAAAAACGCATTATGAAAGGCTGAATAATATCTTGATAACACGTGGATATTTCTAAAATTCGAGACAAATCTCTGATGTATATTAAGTAGCTAAATACTTCGCTTAAATATGTTAACTATAAATTATAAACACAATTTATGTTTTACTGTAAAATACAAGAAAGTAGCATTATCTCTAAAATGGTAGTTGTTAATAAATCCACATGTTTTTTGTAAGAATATAATGTTTAGGCAATAATTACATGTTATATCTTTTTATACATGTTTCCATATGGTCCAGTGTTGATTGTTGTTGTTACCATACTCGGCACTTCGTAGTTGGATTATAGTTTGATATAAATGGGCAATTAAAAGCACTAGCAAAAGTTTCCATGTTAGATACTGATCCTCTTACCCTGAAATAGAAAAAAAACACATTCTATTAATCCACTAGTTTCTACTGAACGAAATACGTGTGCCAAGTCAGAAATATGACAGTTGTTGTCCATTCGTTTGAAATGTTTGAGCTTTTGATTTTGCCATTTGATTAGGGACTTTCCGTTTTGAATTTTTCTCGGCGTTCGGTATTTTTTTTTTTAACAGTTTATGGACTAAAGGCTTTAAAATTTTTAAAACGCTTATCTACTGTCGATATCTGTATATTTACAGCTATCTATTTATTTTTGACATACACTCTTGTCGTGTTTGTTGCTGACAGTAATGTTTTTGTACAATTTGGGCATCTGTCTCATTCACGTTTATAAAACAACATTTTACATTCATATTTACTACTAGTATAACATTGTCACTTTCTGTCGTTTTAACATGCAGTATCAGTTTTGCCTGTTTGCCCAAACGCCTTCCATATATTATCCATACTGCAAAAGCAATTACTTAAAATGAAAATAGCCTTATGCAATATTTGATGTGCTACCAGTTTAATTATAAATGTCCGTTAGGGATTGGCTATTACACATCATAAAACAGAAAACTGATTAAACAAACATTGTTTTGATAAACAACTTAATTAAACCAAATTTTGATGACAAAATACTTTGATATCTATTATTAAAATAAATATTGTAATTTCTTATGAAGATCCGATAAAACGTGATTATGTAAAAGACTGTAGATTATTTGGTTGTTAAAAGGGGAAATATAATTGTGCATGGTAGATAACAGTTATAATTTGGCTCAGAAAGTTATTCCAGAAACTCATATGATAAAAATAATGACGTAATTGTACGTTAATTTTATGTTAGATAAAAAGGGTGGTAATTGGGGTTTAAAAGTTATTTAAGAAACCTTATTGTACAAATGATAAAATAAGAGGTTATAAAAAAGGACCTTGCTCAAAATAGAACAAAAATATCTAAGGATTGGATAGAACAAATGCATTGAGCATAGAATATTACAATAGCAATGCATTAGCTTATGTTGCTTAAAAATCGCTTAAACTCTTAAAACTATTGGTAAAGCAAGAATGTGTCTGAAGTACACAGATGCCCCACTTGCACTAACATTTTCTACGTTCAATGGATCCTGTAATTGGGGATTAAACTTAAATCAGACATTAAAATTAGAAAGATCATATTATATGGGCGTGGGTAAGTTTCAATTCAACTTCTACTTCATCAAAAACTACTTTGACCAATGTTTTTTTTTAAAATCTGAACGGGACAGACGGATTGACGAACAAACGGACGAACAGACCAAAAAACATATTGCCTCTAACTGGGGCATAAAAGCTGGAATATGGTTGATAAACATTTTCCAAACTTCGTTGTTGGAACTTGTCTAAGCATGGGGTTTGGGCAAAAAAATCTTGCATTTGATGTATGAAAATTAATAAAAGATCGTTAAAACTTTAACCGGATATTTACCAGATCTTGTGAATAGTGAGTTATTTATGAAAACTCGTAAGAACTTTTGGGAAAGTTAATATTTAATGATGAGTAGATGTACTTAGTTTCGAATTAAGGTTGAACATAAGAAACTTGGTTTATTAATTATGAAATTATTTACAAGAAGTGCAGGTTTCTAATTTCGCAGGGAAAGTTACCAAAATGAATGTGGTAATTGCTTCTAATCTAGGTATTATAAATACTTTGGATTTAAAAGTTGTGAGTTCTAGCATTCCTGAACAAGATAAATTCAGATCGGCGCTTTTTACTGAGAAAATTTGTAAAATATCACTTTTTCATTTTCAACAAAAAAATGAAAACGTTCATCTGGAAGATTATTTCCTCTCAACTTCTCTTCATGAATGAGGTTACTATACCTACCTAATTGGACCAGGATTATGACTATCATCAATTAAGTGTTTTTGCAATCCTTCAGGTTTCCACTTTGAACAGAACATCTGAAGTTGAAATATGTTTAATTAATTAATACCATATATATCATGATTGATTTTCGGAAAATACACATTAACAATAAAAAAAAAAACATTCAGGCTTACTTTGAAAAAAGTACTTTCAAGATAGAAATAAAAAAGTCAAAACAAAACTCAAAATACAAGACACAAATCTGCAGATGCGTTTAAATAAGCATTTTTTTTTAAAATAAAACCATTTAAATATTAAAGTCCACAAACTTCGCTTCCCTGGAAGAAATTATATTTTCACTGCCATTTAGGTTATTGTATTTAGTATATTCTATATTTAAATATATACATACCTGTGCATAACTTGTAAAAAATAGCTGCCGATTACTTAAGTCAACACCAGGAAGAATTTTCTCTGATTCACCTTTTCGTTCCCACAGTTGATAAGCCTAGAATATGTATTTATATATCAATTGTAAACAGTAAACCATTTTTGACAATCCGAAAGTAATATTTAGTTTATCTAGAATTTTTTAATTATTTTAAGACTTTCCCATCTTTGGAAAATATATGTTGTAGCAATATATCTTTTTTCTATATCTTAGTATTGAAAACAAGGTATCAAAATGAGGGTAAAATTGTGCAGTTTTGCATATATGCAAGTTTATTACACCCTGGTGCGAGACATACTATAATGTTGTTGTTTGATAGTCAAATACCTTGTGAAATTTAAATAATATTGTTTGGCTGATTTATGATATTTATTGTTTGAATTCAGAGGACCAAGAAAGTAGCTTTATCATACATTTTCCTTCGCCCACCTGATCCTTCGCCCACCTGACTTAAAGCTCATATTCATCACATCATTGTCACTTATAATATCACTCAGTTACTCTAATTAGATTCTGTTGGACACAACAAATGTACTTACAAAAAAGGCAGCTCTCAATCCACCATTGTCTGCAATATTTTCATCTAATGTTTTATAACCATTTACCTGAAATCATACAACAAATAATACTGTCTTAGAGTACAACACTAGTGACGCTGAAAGTATTGCTTTGAATGGCAGGTAATGTGTTGCATGTAAACAATTTGTCACTTGTGATATTATATTAATACTGATATGCATCTATGCAACTGAAAAAAATTGTTCTCTCGAAGAACTATCACTTCATATGTTTATAATTCGGCATCGATATATACTACAGTCTCATAGTCTTTCAATTTTTTAATAGTTGTTGTAAAGACGGATTTATATAGGCATTGCCACACATAAATATTCTACTTACTTTTTGTCCACCAATGGTATATGCATCATATTGGTCTTTCATACATTTAACAGTCTGATTAAATGAGCTCACTGTAAGTGGATCCCACCAGTTTTCCAGTTTACCTTTTGCGTTATACTGCCTGCCTGTTTAAAAAAGTTAAATAAATTAAATTCTGTAATTCTTGTTTTTTCTACATATTAAATTGAAACTATGTCATCTGAAATATATGCTCTCTCTATATATATTCATTTCTACTTATGTGATCGAAAACATGAATAAAGTTCTTTAAAGTTTTAAAGAGAATTCTTTAACGACTTTTACTTATTAGTGGTCCCTTTCATCTTTGTGGGTACGTGCATTACATTTGTGAACTGTCTTCAAATCAGTTTATGTGTCAGCTTAAATATGTGCTCATCTGAAAGGCCAAACATTTCTAAAAATGCACTTTTTTCCTAACCTGACTTCTGGGTTTATATGACAATAAAATAATAATTGGTGAAGAAAAATCATGTGGTGGTGCACATCTTTTTCCAAAACATGTGATGCAAGTGGAAAATATCGATGAATTTTAAAACATTGCTGTCAATTTTGTCAATTTTGCAAATTTAGGATTTTTAGCTTGCTTTTTTTTTAGAACAAAAAGCATATTATTTCAATTTTTTTTGTTAATAAGTAATTGAAAAAATGCATATCTAAGAAATTTGGAAACAAAAAATTGATATGGGATGAACCTGACTTGATTTGTTATAAAATTTGAAAATGTTATAACTCATAATCTGCTTATTGTAAATACACTATTTGCTTACAGAGGTAAGTTTGATTACAATATATATATATATATATATATATATTTAAATTCATCGATATTTTCCCACTTGCATCACATGTTTTGGAAATAATTCCAGAACGAGATTTCAACAAGATCAACCGTCAGAAGAATACATCCTTAAGAATCTTTCTTTATTATTTTTGGGAAAAGTAAAAGAAGAAAATAAGCATTTGAAATAAATTTTAGTGCATAGATCTGTATGAATACAAAGTTTGATAAACGATATGTAAAATAAATTCTGTTCTACTTTTACTTACCAAGAATATCAAATGCATGAGTTATTTCATGCCCCACAATAGCAGCCAAAGTACCATAGTTGAACGTTCTACAAATTGAAATGTTTAATAGTTATTCATCTGAGCGAACTGTTTTGTGAGTAACTATGTTGATATACTCATTTATTGTAACAGAATGTATTTCCTTCTCGTTTATTTATGTTATGGAGGTCTACCTTTTTTAACCGAAACTACATTGGTAAGGGTATAGAACCATGCATAGTATTACTCATTTTATTTTAAACACTGTTAAGTACTTACATTGGCCCATCAGCTGTATAAAAAGGAAGGTGTAACATTGCTGTTGGAAAGTTAAGATTATTCCTAACAGGGTCGTAATCGGATTCAACTCTAAAAGGTGGTCTGATCCATCTGAAATATAGAAATACTCTGTAGATGAACAGTGTAAATCTTGTATAAACACATGCATCTGTAACATTCCTTGTATGTAAATTAAGAAAACACTGTCCACAAAGAAACCAGTGCTAATGTGCTGGCATGATTCAGTTGAACAGTTACTGAACATTGTGGTTAAACTTAATTAAGTTTGCATATCAAAGAGGTAGATATTTTTCATAAACCTATTTGATTTCGATTTTGGTTCTTGCTGGTGGATTAAACCTGGTTCTATAGCTAGCTTAACCTCTAACCATAATGAAACTTGCATAAAATTCAATTATATTGACAAAAATATGTAAACAAAACATATAGACATAATAGGTAAAAAATGTGTAAGGGTTCCACGGAACCTAGTGTCTCGCCTACTTATGAAGCTAAAATATGTCTTAGGAACTTTAACTGCAGATTGTATGTTATGTTTACTGGAAGAAAACTACGTACATTAATAAGTACAAACGGTAAATACATAAGTAAACATAAGTAAAAACAGGAAATTTAATTTTTACAAAATTTCCTTCTAGAAAATAGCTTTTGATCATAAACAAGCTTATGTCTAAGTTTGGTATAAATGCAGGAGTTTAAAAAAGTTATTAAAATTCCAAAAGCTTTAACCACAAGAGTGAATATTTGTGGAAGCCGCCACCGCCGCCGACCATATACCAGAAATGATTATAGAATATGCTCATTACTATGAATAATAATTTGAAAATAGTGCAATCTGACCAAATATGAGAAATGATGATAAACACGACCAGTAAATATTGAGGATTATTTTAAAATGGCGCAATCCGACCAAAGTCGAGAAATGTAGTTGCAAATTAGAACATTTTCTAAGATTCTGATATTTTAGATATTATATTTTGATATGAATAATAAACTCATCATAGATACCAGGACTAAATTTTGTATATACGCCAGACGCGCGTTTCGTCTACAAAAGACTCATCAGTGACGCTCGAATCCCAAAAAGTTAAAAACGCCAAATAAAGTACGAAGTTGAAAAGCATTAACATGATTAAGGACCAAAATTCCCAAACGTTATGCCTAACAATGCTAAGGTAAAATTTTATCTATGCCTGAGGTAGAAAAGCCTTAGTTTTTCAAAAAAGTCAAAATTTTGTAAACAATTAATTTATAAATATAACAATATCAATGATAATTCATGTCAGCACAAAAAGTGCTGAATAAACAAATGATAGCAGTACACAAACAATCCTTACTTAAACTTTTAAATGACATTGATTTATCTTTAATTAAAATCGCATCTTTAAGATAAACTAAGGTAAAGAAATTGGGTCATGCGTTGGTCATCTTGCCATTGGCATTAAAACTCTTCCCGAAACAGAGAGTCCGTTCGGCTGTATGGGATGTACAAGTGATTTCACAACAATGTACAGTCAGAATGGTGTTAAATCCGATTCATGAAGTAGAAAGAATGCCAAGCATTCTTCATGTTCATAAGAACCCTCGAAGCAACTATCTGAAGGGTCCGTAAGTTGCCTGTAACAAGGGTAAAATTTCTGTCTCTATCGAACATTTCATCAATTGCATGTGGCAATCCAAATTACTCGCTCGTTATCGGTAGGTCGGACGGCACTGTTTGTTAATTATTATTTATTGTCCTAAACATGGACAGAACATTTGCATTTGGACGTTACAGAAATAACAAATAATATTACAATCAATCATCCTAAATAAATGAAGTCTAAATAACCTCCAAAATTACTTAAACGATAACTCTATTCAAATGACCTGTTATACGTAAGCCACATTTATTACAATTAAAATTTAAAAATTGATGACACGTCAAAATCAAGATTTGCCGCAAAAATCTAGAAACATACCACATCTTCCTATATCTATTTAATCTTTTAAAAGTACCCAGTCGATTATTGTTTCAAGTAATGGACAAAAGGTTGGTTAAGCATGCCAGATGGTTAAGAATATGTTTACTCTTCTGGAGTTAAACTCTGGAATTTGGCAGTTATCGTGTTTCTCAACCTTTCTTGTCGTGTGCAAGTATTTTCTGGACTTGTTTGTCGTTTCGTCGTTTAAAATTCGATTTTTTCAAGATTGTTGATTAATTCTGATTGATTTATTGCTTTTTTATAGGCACTCTCATTGGTATCTTTCCTTTGTGTATTTAGATGAGTAATTTATCAAATTGAGAATAAACTGATGTATACTTTTCATCATCACGCGAGTCACTGGCAACACGAGTATGTAACAAATTTATTTTTAAGGTAGAATTATAAAAAAAGTAAGTGACAACTTCATTATATTCCGAAGTCTACGTTATTTTTATTTATTTAATAATCAAACTCTACTTCCACCTACCGTTGTCTGTCAGTCGTTTTACCAAGTTCGCTGAACATTGAAGTTACTTCAAACGCCTTCCAGCTTTTCAGATTTTCAAACCAATGGTTTTCAACTTCGAACTTAAAAATATTATAAAAATGTTTAACTGGTTATGAATTTAATTTAACTTTTCAAATGTAATATTGAAACCCATTTCCGCCATTATGAAATGCGATAAAAGTAATGAATGACCTTGTAACCTGATATAAGAGAAGACACAAAATACAACTGACGATTTAAAACGGATTCATACATAATATATCAACAAACATCGACACTGAAAGTAACTCTTGGGAATTAGACACATACAATCATCATGAACATTTAAGCTGAATGTCATTTAAAACGTTTCTGCTCCGATAATATTGCCAGTTACTCTTTCTTCATCGGAAAACATTACCATATATAAATCAAATCAAACCGATGAAGAAATGAGAAGTGAAAAAGTGAAAAAGTCTCATCTAATTATCTTATTAAAATTAGCTGTTACCAAATTTTGGAATTTATTTGAAAGTTAGGATTGCATCTCCCTCTCGACAGCTCTGATTCCTTGTCCGACTTTGGCTATACCTTTTGGTCCTTTTAAATTATTGCTCTTCAAGTTTTTAATAAGCTTTGGTTTTTCAAATATTTTGGCCTCGAGCATCATTGGAGAGACACTGATTGTCGAAATGAGCATGTGATACAGAAAAATTGGTACCGTTTATGTAATAAT
Organism: Mytilus edulis; assembly: GCF_963676685.1. NCBI lineage: Eukaryota > Metazoa > Mollusca > Bivalvia > Mytilida > Mytilidae > Mytilus > Mytilus edulis. Next base: position 77,813,591 of record NC_092347.1, on the reverse strand, counting down.
GGGGTTCCACCTAATACTACTGATAGCAACCATACAATTCTATTAAACGGTATGGTTAAAAGAAGTTCAATGGTTATACAGCTTTAAAGATGGGCGAAAGATACTAGAGGGACAGTCAATTGCAAACTCATCAATCGAAAATAAACTGACAACGGCATGGATAAAAATGAGAAAGTCAAACAGACAAACAATAGTACACATGACATAACATAGAAAACTAAAGAATAAGCAGCTCGAACTCCACCAAAAACTAGGGGTGATCTCAAGTGGTCCGTAAGGGTAAGCAGATCCTGCTCCACATGTGTCACCCGTCGTGTTGCTCATGTTATAACAAATCTGTTAAATAGTCTAATTCAATAGATCACATTCATCAAAAGGAAGAGGATTGTAGTTACGACGTAAGCAACATATCCGATATCATCTGTAAAACGGTTATTCCATAACGGTCAACCAAATCGTGAGGCGTCCGTAAAATTTACGAAGGGATGATTCAACTTCGCTATTTCGAACTCTTGGTTTTATAGCTTCCTTGTGAGCAGCAACCCTCTATAAAAAAATCATGATAGGAAATACAAGCACTGGAATATCGTATCAATTGGGCGATATATACCCCGTATGCAGGTGCTGATAAACTGAGTTGTTTTATCTGACAGTAGTCGTTTGATGTAGCGAATATACTTGACACAAGCTCTTCAATAGAGAAATACGTGACACAGATTATTCAATGATAACTCAGAAAAAAAAAATCTAAAGCATAAATGCAACACATCTTCCGTGCACAGATGATATCAAAAATTTTATGGTTTTGTAGACAGAGAATATTTCACTTTTACAGACACAGTGGTTGATTTTGTGCTGGTGATGTTCCAATTGATGTGTTGTTTATCGAACCTGCCGTGTCAATCTGCATGTTGAAGTACAAATAAGCGGAAGGATGTTTGGTTCTTAAAAGTTGATTTTTTGATATTCTACACAAGAACAATCACGAAGTATTGTTTTGATGTTTCATCGTATCTCTTTTATGTTCGGAAACCTACTGGCTGATGAAATTATTTTTTTTGAAGAAGTAATAAACACTGAGAAAAAGGCAGCAAACAAATCATGATTGCCGACATTTCTGTGTGTTAATGCTATTAATCCTGATAACTTTGTGTAGTAGAAGTATTTTGTCACAAACATGTCACATGATTAGTATCATTAGATTATTGATTATATCAAAGAAAGAACGTAGTTCTAAAGTATTCACTGCTTTATTTGGAAGGGTTAGGACGTTATTCATGTTGACACCAATTTTATGTTTTCATATATACTAGCACATATATATTACTGCACGAAACTATAAATAGAGTGTTTAAAATTTACTCTCTTCGCTTGAACTCGAGTTTTCATGAGGTATAACAAAATGCTTAAAAAAACTACCTGCCACAAAGGACTATTACATCGTATCATATACTCACAAATTTATAGAACTGATCTAGAAAATTTTGCTTCATAATATACGTCGGATAGCTTATTTTGTTCAACATTTGGTCAATCTGTAATGTTAAAAAAATCATGAATGTGTTAGGAATTTTGATGATATAACACAAAATAATTTAATCATAAAATAAACAAAAGTAAAGGTTTTCCTGTGTAGCTTTAAAAAATATAAGATTTAAGGGTAGAATTCATCATTTTGAACCTTCAGCAGATCAGATTAACTACACCGTGCGTTGTCAACTGTTGTTTATATTTTCATCTTGTCAGAGGTATCTACTGTTGACGTTGATGTAATGTGTTGTACTGTACAATAGTGTTAGTATCTATTGTTCTCTCTTCTTTCATAAATTATTATGCAAGTCATTTAAACTTGAGAAGTCAACCAATTTTCTTCTTTAGATATAACTAGTCTGATGAAAGCAAATATATATTTTTACTTTCTTAAGTACTGTAAAAGGTAATATATACATGGAAGAGTTATTATAAGTACAATTAACACCATATAACAATAAAAATCAGTTAATTGACGTTTTACGTCTTCTCTATTCAGACAATGCCGTTTTATTACTCTATGACTATTATAATTGTCTGAATTCATAAACAATTAATGTAAAAAAATATAAATAAACTTGGAAAATGAACACGTTACAGGAAACAAATGATAAAAATGTGACTAGTTATGTAATATTTATCATAACTACGTTGATGTTACTTGTAAACACTGCCGTTACCATCATGAGCAAAAGATCTCGGGACACATTAATTGGCATAAAGATCCTATCTGAGAATTATAGATTAGCTTAGTTATCAATATCTATTCTCTTTATTTCATGTAATTAACAATTGTTTTATATCTAATTGTCATGCATTGTATTGAACATTTTTCTTTTTAAACGTAGTACTTACACTACAACACAAATCAATTTTTATATGATGTTGAAATACTGTTGTTATTAATTTACAATTTTGATTGTTTGTTGCTTAAAACTTTTAATTTGTTGTAAATAATTATTTAGTTCACAATTAATAATATACGATGACAATTAACAATTATGTAAGACAACAATTGTATTTGTACAGAAATCAAAGTTACTTAGATTAGAAGGAGATACTGTCTAGAACTCTGTGGTTTTATTTATCCATGAACTGGTAAACACAACATACGTTTATGATTGTAAATAAAATATACTATCACAATGTTATAAAGTTTTGAAAAATGTTGACGAACTATTTGAAATCGTAAAACAAAATACCTTATCTGAAGCAACACAAAATACCTTATCTGAAGCAAATCAGAAAACAATATTGATGAACTATCAGACTATTAATTATATTGATTATAGAATCAAGATGGTACCAACCTTTTGTGTAGCCTCTCCTCGGACATTTCCTCTAAACCAAATATTCTTTAAAACAAATCCTTTAAATGATTCCTTTACCTCTGTAATTATCTGTTCAATCTAAATATGAAAGAAAGACATTACTTCAGAAATGTAAGAAAATATTCAACTAATAGTTTTATTTGATTGTGTTACTTAGTCTAAAGTTTTGTGTTATGCCAAATCTAGATTAAACTTTGTACTTAGTTTTGATTATAACTTTATATGATATTCTCAAATTACGGTATTTCTAAAACCGTTTTTGGAACTTTGTTCAAAAGTCAAAAAGGAGGTACAAAAATAACCAAATTGCATCTTCTGACAAATACTTGTATACATAGTTTTGTAATTCTGACTTTTGAATGATGTCAAACAGGTGCAGTAGCATGTAATAGATTTCGTATCTCACAAAAATTGTGTAAAGTCGTGAAAAGATTTGATGAAAAACTATACGAAACTAGATAGATGTTTCCTTCATTTAAAATCTTAATAGTAGTAATCAAATGTACCAGGCTTACAATTTGATACGCCAGACACGCGTTTCGTCTACATAAGATTCATCAGGGACGCTCAGATCAAAATACTAGAAGTTAGAAAGCAAACACAGATACAAAGTTGAAGAGCATTGAGGTTTCAAAATTTCAAAAAGTTGTTCGAAATATGGCTTAGGTAATATATTTCTGGGATAAAAAATCCTTTATAGTATTTCGAATTATTCATACTTTGCAAACAACAAATTTATAAAAAAAAATACCACATAACTGAAATTCATGTCAACATCAAAGTGCTGACTATCGGACTAGTGTTACCCTCGGGAACGAAACGTCCACCAGCAGTTGCGTCGACCCAGTGGTGTAAATAGTTATCAAAGGTACCAGGCTTATAATTTGAAACGTCAGACGCGCGTTTCGTCTACATAATACTCATTAGTGACGCTCAGATCAAAATAGTTAGTAAGCCAAAACAAGTTCAAAGTTGAAGCGGATTGAGTTTCCAAAATTTCAAAAAGTTGTGTTAAATACGGCTAAGGTAATCTATCCCTTGGAAAAAAACAAATCCTTAATCATGTTAATATAACGCGTCTTTTCTTGGAAGAAAGATATTTATTACATGTATTTTGCAATTTGCTCAATTCATTTCCTAAAACTTGATATAAATAAAGGCAACAGTAGTACATTGCTGTTCGAAAGTCATAATCGATTGAAAGAAAACAAATCCGGGTTACAAACTAAATCTAAGGGAATCACATCAATTATAAGAAGAAAACAACGAATCAACAAAAAAAATGAAATACAACAACAAAACGAAAAACAAACGACAATGCAACACACACAGCAACGAACTATAGATAACAATTGCCATTTTCCTGACCAGGTACAGAACATTTTAAGAACAAAATGGTAGGTTGAACCTGGTTGTGTGTCTAGCCACTCCTCGCGCTTTTATGGCAATGTTAATATAACACTAAAGTGACAATATTACATGACAGGACTACAGTACAAATTCATTGAAGAACATTCAGGACAGAGAAATAAACAAATAAACGATACAATAGAACATTTCGACATGCTCATAGTTATCAAAGGTATCAGGCTTATAATTTGATACGCCAGACGACGTGTATTAAATACGTCTACTCTTTTAAACATTGTAATGGGCTGTTAACGTCCTTAACAATTGATATTCAGTCATGAAATTTCCCCAAACTCTTCTGATGATAATTCCAGGCAACAGAAGTTACCAATGTTCAAATCTCCTCAATCTATTTAAACAAAGAAAATTAAGGTAGGGTAGAAAACAAAAACTATGTACAACACAAGCACTCCAGCCAACTCATACTTAGTAAAAATGTCAAATCCGGATAGGAACATAACTGAAAAATTAACAGAGCAGACAAAAATTATGGTATCTTAAGTTAAGAATTGTTTTTATCATCGGCATCAAAGACTTAATTAGACTACAATTAATGTGAAACAGTGAAAGTATCATACACAAAGCATTATCAGTTATAGTCAATTCCTCTATTATTTTTGACTTACCTGCATGACGTTGTCATTCTGTGAAGTTGCATTAACGTACATCGCCGCTGTAGCAAATCCAAAAGCCTTATTTGTGTAGAAAGTACATCGGCGCCATAACTCGCCATCAAATTCCAATTCTGTAAATAATGGACACTGTATTGTAATCGTTCAGCATGATTGACTTTTGGCTGTTTACCATTTCTAGTAGTAGCCAATTTGTTTTTATGCATTTGTACTAGCAGAACATATCTGTTTTTAAACTTTCTAAATTTTCAATTTGGTAACAGATATATAAAAGAGGGACGAAAGATAACAAAGGGACAGTCAAACTCATAAATCTAAAACAAACTGACAACGCCATGGCTAAAATGAAAAAGACAAACAGAAAAACAATAGTACACATGACACAACATAGAAAACTAAAGAATAAACAACACGAACCCCACCAAAAACTAGGGGTGATCTCAGGTGCTCCGGAAGGGTAAGCAGATCCTGCTCCACATGTGGCACCCGTCGTGTTGCTTATGTGATTACAAATCCGATAAATAGTCTAATTCTGTAGGTCACATTCATGAAAGGGAAGGGGATTGTAGTTACGACGTAAGGAACATATCCGATATCATTTGTGAAACGGTTATTCCATAGCGGTCAACCAACTCGTGATGGCGTACGTAAAATTTACGAAGGGATGATTTCAACTTCACCATTTGGAACTCTTCGTTTAATAGCTTCCTTGTGAGCAGTAACCCTCTATCAAGAAAATCATGATAGGAAATGCAAGCACGGGAATATCGTATCATTTGGGAGATATATATCCCGTATGCAGGTGCTGCTGGAATATATAAGTGTAAATTTTAACTTAATAGTCCGATAGTGCGCAAACACCATTATTCATCTTGACGTGCCTTGCAGTGTTATTTAAGTTGTTATTCAGCGTTTTGCACTTTTCATTTATTGTTGATTGTTGTCTGCTCACATCCAGTGGCAAGTATTGCACGCATGTTCAGGACGCGAACAATTAACAAGTAATGTAGTATGTAGACCAAGTAATAAGAGGTCGAGAGGGATGAAGAGTGTGGATTTAGGAGAAGAGGGAATATTGGATAGTGATAGGAATTAAAGCTTGCAATATGAAACTCTCAAAAAGTTGTTAATATTATTCTAAACTTGCCGATAGCATGGCTATCTCTCTCTCTACATGAGCAATCAGATTTAACGGACGCTCCACATTGACAATTGTGTTAATGCCAGTCTAACAAAAATGTGTCCCAAGTACACGGATGCCCTACTCGCACTATCATTTTCTATGTTCAGTGGACCGTGAAATTGGGGTCAAAACTTTAATTTGGAATTAAAATTAGAAAGATCATATCATAGGGAACATCTGTACTAAGTTTCAAGTTGATTAGACTTCAACTTCTTCAAAAACTACCTTGACCAAAAACTTTAACCTGACGCACAGACAGACGGACGAACGAACAGACGGACAGACGAACGGAGGCACAGACCAGAAAACATAATGCCCCTCTACTATCGTAGGTGGGGCATAAAAAAGATCAAGATCCAAAGATGACCATATTTTTATTCACAAAGAAACCTTAAGTGGAACTTTTGGATTTTATCTTTGGTTTTTGAGCACAACTGACTGTATGACAGAAGATCATCGAAATTTGCATCCTGGAATTTTTATTCGGTTTTAATCTTAGAAATTTTTTTTAAATTTTTTTTTAAAGTAAATATTTGTTTTACTTGCTACTGCTAGAATGAGTTAAAGCAAATAAACTCATCATAGATACCAGAACTAAATTTTGTATATACGCCATCAGTGAAGCTCGAATAAAAAAAAGTTAAAAAGGCCAAATAAAGTACGAAGTTGAAGAGCATTGAGGACCAAAATTCCTAAAAGTTTTGCCAAATACAGCTAAGGTAATCTATGCCTGAGGTAGAAAAGCCTTAGCAAACATTCTATGAAACTTGTATTACAAATTAAAAGTACCTGTTTGTTCACTGAGGTCTGCGAATTGTGATACTTCAAAATATGGCATAAAACTTCGAACAGCGTGCACTAACAAGTAGTAATAAAGAACACTGAAAAATACAAACATAATTATAAGAATACACAAATGTTAAAATAAAACAAACTCAGTAATGCAATGTAGAAAAAAACACCTATTTTTTTATACATTTTAAAGTAGAACATATGTCATTTTATTAAATAGAATATATGCTTTCAATAAACTTTGAAATATGTTTGACTAGCATTTAATAATTGTTTGTCATAAATGATAAAAGAAGACAATTATTATGTATTTTTTTTCACGGTTGTGAATTAAAAAATGCGTAGGAACTGTTTTATTTCGAATATCTAATACTTTCAATCATGTTCTGTTTTATCCGGGCCCGATTTGGTGGTGTTGCATCTTACAAAGTCCATTCGAACGCTTTTGAAAGAAATTCGCCCGAAACGGCGCATGGGACCGTCTTAAACTTGCAGTTAGGTTAATGTTTCTTTTTGCCCTGTGTTAGAGGCCCGAATGTGACTTTTACACGAAGAACAGCAAGAGAAAATCGTTGTTCCTATGCTTTTTGTGTGTTTTTACTGTTAAAGTAAAGGGTTTTTTCATGGAAGGGTGCCCCTCTTCATTTGTTTTTTTTAATTATTTTTTGAAGTCTTATTATGTTGATATATTTGACGCCACATATGTATTACTAGATTTATTTCACTTGACTGGGCGGAGTTTAAGATGTTCGTTTATTTAAGACCAGTCCATCTATAGAAAAGAGTTTTGGGATAAATTCATCAATGCTGTGTCCAGTTATTCGTCCAATATCAAACAATCAGTTATTTTGTATTTGCCTTTGGTGACACTGATAGGTGATTAGAATTCAATAATAATTATAACGGCAATTACCCTTATAACACACATCTTCAAATAGACTGTCCTTATGCAAATTAAAACACAAGCTCCGCCCGATCAGTTGAAATAACATTGGTAATAGTTTAACACTGGTCCTTTTAGTTTGTGATGATTAAAATGCGAAAAATGCGCTGATAGAATGATTATTTATCTTTGATTTGACACTTACATAGGAAGGACTCCTACAATGTTAAGGAAATTCGAAATTTCAAGAAGTGAAATTGAAATCATCCCTTTTACGAGTAGATTGTCCAATTTAGAATATATTTTTTACAGATGAGAATAGATATGTTCCAATTGTTACGATAATCCCCTCCTCTTTATTTCGAATTTGACCTACCTAATGAGACTTTTCACCCTTTATGCACTTACACGACACCACGACGGACGCCACAATTATAGGAGTATCTGCTCACCCTTCTTAGGCCTGTTATCACTCCGTGTTTGGGTTCGTGTTGCTCATTCTTTAATATCCTATATTGTGTTATATGAACTGCTGTTTATTTTTTAGTCGTTTTCTTCATGAAATCAAGTTTTTTTTACTTCGTCTTCTAGTCAATGGTGTATACCTACATAAATGGTTGTATGTAGAAACCATTAACAAGAAGAAGACGTCGAAAACAAACTGATGATATCATTGAAAAAAACAAACAAAACGACGAGTTGATACACTATGTCAAAGCATTTTCTCATTATGACAATGTCAATAATATAAGTTGAAACTCTTCAATCACAATTTGAAACATATTAATTGGTGGTTGTATAACTTCTAATTGGAAACACTTCGTCAATATTCAGTCGACTATAACGAGTTATATCCAGCAATAACATTGATTGTATCGCTTTACTATACCAGATGCACCAATATTAAAAGACATATAATATGAAAACGTCTTTAGTCCGTTGCGAGTGAACTTTAACGTGATATGTCCATGGGTTACCGAAGAGGCGAACAATATCAAAGTGACAATAAATAACATCAGTCGAAGAAAACACCATGACAAAATCAAGACGAGGAAAAGACAAATAATTGTCAACAAAATACATTTTAAAGCACATGTGCGTTTATAAGACTCGTTGGTTGAGCAAAAGAGGACGGATGTGTGACAATGATAATTGGAACTATATCCGTGGTCGCTGGAGACCCGTTCAATTAGACAGACACACTATTTTGACCAGCCTTTTACATAAGTTTAAAATGTTTACTCTATATTAGATCTAAATATCTACTTATTATCGTCGAATACCGTTATGTGCATCACCTGTACTCTTTTGCTACTTTCATGACTTTGGAATTACTGAGGGATGCGTCATTTAAACAAAATAATACCCTATCAATGCACATGATCTTGCTGCATTTAGAGTGCACCAACTTCAAAAGTATAAAGTTAATATAACGTTCGTTTTTGTCTTATAGTATTGGATATTTCTGGAACGTAATACTATTCCAGAAGACATTTTTAATATGTTACGTATATGTTTACTTTATGGCACTTCACACAATATTCCATTTCCTGTTATACATACCTAGAGTTGTTTTGTATAGTGTTTTCCACTATACCACATAAACTGATTAGTTTGTCTTCATGCAGTATGACAATTTTATCTGTGTTGACAATCTTTGCTGTTTGGTATGTTAATGTAGTCAAGTACATTTCCCAATCAATCTATAATTAAAAAAATTATATCGTAAATATGTCACTATCTTTTAAAATGGCAAAAACATTCCTAGAATTCAAAGAAACTATATTGGAAACCACTAGTTGAAGAGACTAAATAAAGGCAACAGTAGTATACCGCTGTTCAAAACTCATAAATCCAGGGACAAAAAACAAAATCGGGGTAACAAACTAAAACCGAGGGAAACGCATTAAATATAAGAGGAGAACAACGACATTACACCGAAACGTAACACACACAGAAACGGACCAAGCATCAGACAAAACACCACGAGAATAACAAATAAAACAAGAAAACCAAATACATGAATTTGGGATAGACAAGTACCGTGCCATGTCTGATCTCAATATCTCAAAAATAAGAGAAAACACAAACGACTCAACGTTAAAATGCAACACACACAGAAACGAACAATAATATAACAATGGCCATCTTCCTGACTTGGTACAGGACACTTTTAAAGGGGAATAAAAGTGGTGGGTTGAACCTGGTTTTGTGGCATGCCAAACCTCGCACTTTAATGGCAAAGTTAAATATAACATTGAAATGACAACATAATATTACAGGACTACAATACAAATAAATAGGAGAACATATTAGACAAAGAAAAACATGATTAATAGATAACAAAAAGCATCAGGTTTAAAATTCAATACGCCAAAAACGCGCCTTGTCCACACAGGACTTACAAGTGACGCCCAGATATAAAAGATCGAAAGTGAAAAAAGTACAAAGTTGTACAGCACTGGAGATAAAAAGTTGAAAAGGTTTCGCCAAATACGGCATTGTTTTTATGCCCGGGATAAGAACATTCTTATTATATAGAACAATTCATGCTATTGCAAACAGTAAATTTTATCAAATGAATATGAAAGAGATATACATAAAGAAACTGAAGTATTAACTAATTACAGAAAACTAAACCCGAATACATAACGCCCAGATATAAGAGATCGAAAGTGAAAAAGGTACAAAGTTGTACAGCACTGAAGATCAAAAGTTGAAAAGGTTTTGCCAAATACGGCATTGTTTTTATTCCCGGGATAAGAACATCCTTATTATATAGAACAATTCATGCTATTGCAAACAGTAAATTTTAACAAATGAATATGAAAGAGATATACATAATGAAACTGAAGTATTAACTAATTACAGAAAACTAAACCCGAATACATAATGCTATTAAAGTTTAACACAGAATAGACACACCCGAATCAGTCCAGGCGTCGACGTAATTACAAAAATGTGACGTCACATACGATGGCGAAAAGGTACAAACGTTATGCCACATTTGAATTTATGAAATTTAGAAACAGCATGACGTCACATATGAAAAACTATCAAAGTGAGATAGAATTAGGATTGATTTAAGATTATATTAGAACTAACAGTCTACTATAGTGCAAAGATCATACACGATACGGAAAGGTATGTTAATAAACAACCGGACTATTGAAGTTGTATAAAGACGGTGAAGCACTGCATGTTAATATATATGTCTGAGAGTAAGTCCAATGTTAGAGCTACACATTTCCAGATATGAGCAATATACTTTGATCTGATTTTAGTGCAATATTAGAAGATCAGGTTACATTTACAAAATGCATTAAACATAATTCCTATTTCTAATTTTTAACATAATCATCGCTGTGTCTGTAAATGATGGCATTTGTGTGAACATATACGTTACTTATAAATTTATGCAGAAATACTAAATGAAAAGTGCCAATTATAAGACGAAAATAAATGAAGCAAACCTGATCGACAATGGGAGTGTTAAACGACATTCGCTGGCTATAAAAAAAAAATCAATAAACGTCATACCATAGAGCACTTCTGCTGAAAATCTGTGATCGTTGTGTTCTTGTACATATCAGCTCTGCTGAATTCGATTTCATCCTTGCTTCTTGTCTAGAAAGAAAACAAAATTAATACATCACAATGGCAAATAATATACTCATTTATTTATTTCTGCTAATATTATTTAGTACATGTATTACTTATAGAAATTGATAATAATCTGATTTTTTCAAATTTTCCTTGATAGATTTTTACCTAACATGTTGCTTTTTTCAAAGTTTTGTAATTGTGAACTTTTGCAATAAATAAAACATCACATTGCTGACTTTTGACACACTCCATAAGAGACTGTAATTAATTCCGAAAGAACTCTCACTTAAAGCATGTTTCAGAACCACATTTATACATAATCACAAATGCATCCATACCGTGTGTCTACGGTGTAAATTTTGAGTGCTCACTTTATTTAGAATGTTTTATTTTATCTTATATCTTAAAAGCTTACCTTGTTAGCTAATTCAACCTCCAGTTGAAGCATATCTTCTGCAATTGCTAAAGACTCATTCTCGGACTTGTTCCAAAACATCCTTATTGTCTTAGACATATCATTTAAATATTTTTGCCTAACCTACGACAAAGAAAAACATTTAGATTAAACACTTAATTTGATTCATATATATATATATGCGTGTTTTGCATCGGAGTGCTGACTACTGGGCTGGTGATACCCTTATGGGAAGTTAGTCAGCAATACGCGTGTTCAATAACAGTCATCACAGATACCAGATTTAAATTTAGTATGCCAAACGCACATTTTTTTTCAACATAAGACTTGCCAATTGCGCTCATATCGAAACAGTTTTAAGATATAATCGATTACTTTGTTGACAATGTTGAAACCCGAAGTCAACTAACTAATAATATAAAATTGTTTCAAATCTGACAATAGCTATCCATGTCTGGGTAAAATAATGTGGGTGCACCTACACGAATATTACAATAATTAGGAGCCTCAATTTAAAAGTGCCATCCTTTAGATAAAATTTATTGTTAATAAAATTTTCAAATATTAGAAATCATAGAATACACATAAACAGGATATGCTAATATTCGAAAGGAAACTGGAACGTGTCTAGAATATTAATCTTATTACTGCAATAAAACATTTGTAACCTTACTTGTTTAGCATCCCATTTCAGATATTTTTCTTTCGTTGATTTGTTTTCTTCTATTAGTGCATCTATCGGATAAGGCATATCACTTTGTGAAATCTGAATTAACAAAAAAAGAAATGTAAATATCTACCTCAATTTGATGTCCAAAACTGAAAATTCTCATTTTGTAAATTGTGTTTGTTATTTGGTATTCCATATAGAAATTGTTGAAAACGAATGTTTTTAAAACTGCCTTTTATGACATGCTGATTCCAAGAATTATAGTTTCTAAATATTGCGGTTATGATTGAGTGTTTTAATGATAACTATTAATGATTTGGTGGCGTTGAATATGACTGTCTTTGAATATAATCATTCGTGTTTATGCTATGCTTTTAGTTGTCTTGCTTCAATTTATATAGTTTATACGTCCTATAAGCATCTACATTTAACTCAGTTTTCAACATGCTATAAAGTGTAGCAACAAAAACAACGATAAACACGTGTCTTTGAGCGAATCAATTTTTTAAACTTTATACACACCTTAATGACATTTGTATCGTCTTGCCATTCGTCTGGACCAACAGACACTGTAAACAATGGCCAAGTATTCAGTTGATGTATCTTCTCAAGTATAACAACAAAAGTATAATTGGTCTCTGTTTCTGAAATCAGCCCTATTAGATTTCGAAACTTTTGAATGATAGCTGATTTGTTTGTGGTCTCTTCTTGCATACAACTGTCATGGAATTTCTTTGCTTTTTTAATTGCATCGGATGTGCCACGATACGATTCTACAAAAATGTGTCATTTTATTAGAAGTTTCAAATAAGCATACATCAACTATAACACATTTTTATTTAGAGGCCACCTGAAGCAAGCCTTTAATCGGATCGAGGTGGGATTATCTCGCTGTATTGAAAACCCATTGGTGGATTTGGGCTGCTTTTTATTTGTTAGGGCTGTTGTTCCTTTGATACATTCCACGTTTCCATTTTCAAATTCATTCTTACTATCGTGATATCAATCATTAAACTAGTTTTATTACCTAAAGAACGACAATAACAGTTATTTTTCTATTTTCAGGCAGGAACATATTTTTCCAGAGATTATCATCTCCATTAAATGGCAATACAAATACTGTAAGATTTTCTAGTTTATTTTGTAAGCAGAGGCATTTGTCTCAGAAGAAAATTCTTGTATACCTATATTAAGATATATAGGGGGGAAATTCTGAGACACGTGCCTGTGTTTGTAAACTACTTTTTTCGTGTAATAACTTATCCCTCTAAAAGAATAACGCTACTAATATGGGTTTTTACGTTTGAAAGGAAGATCTTATGAACAATACAAATTCCCATCAATCCTTATTTCAAGATAAATAAAAGCAACAGTAGTAAACCGGTGTTTTAAAGTCATAAACCGATAGAGAGAAAACAAATATGGTTTACAAACTAAAACCAGGGAAACACATCTGCTATATGAGGAAAACAAAAGATAAAAATGTGATGTGCTCCATGGTTTAAATTTACCTCATGTATACGCTCACATACATACATCCATTCGAACTTGCACGAAACAAGAGTGTTCTCAATGATTGAAACTGTTTACAGCATATTAAGTAAAATACTAACATATATTTTTTATTTTCTACTTTTCAAATAATAGAATTTAAGTTAATAGACTTAAATTCAGTTATCGCCGGGGCCACTCACGGATTGTGTTTCACGTTTTAGATTTACCCAACATGTGTGACGATATATTCTGTGACGTCATTTAGTCCTTTTTAGAATGTCCTCGCAGCAAGCAAGCTGTTTAAATTTTGTAAGCGGTAAACTTGAAAATTGAAATGATAAAGTAAACTACTGTAAGAATTTGTATGGTTATAAACTGACTCATGCTTCTAATGTTTATTAGAAGTACTAATCTTAGAAAGAATTCGTTTTATCGATCCATTTTTTAACCATATTGCATCGCCACGTGGAGAGCACATGCAAAGACTGAATGAGAAATTGGTCCCATGAATGGATTATTCGTTTTCATTTTTATAATTATTTAATTTTTACAAGTGTGAGTAATTAGATGCAACATTGTCCTAAGATTTGCAGACTATAATGATTATCATGTTTACCATGCGTCATTGTATATTTCTACATAAATTAGATGCACGACGAGTTTAATTTGTTTTTAGTTTAATTTTTTTTATATATTACCTTTTCCCCATATCTTATACTATTGAAATTGAGTATTGACAGATCGTCTACTGCCTATGGGTAAGCCTAACAAATTGTATTTTGCGCTGTGACAGATCATGCAGGTTAGTAACGTGTATTTAATGAACTCCCGAAAACTTCCGAATTAAAAGTAAATTTTCCTTAAGAGGGTATACATCGGTAATTGTGTATCTAGATCTTTTATAGCACATATATACAGCAAATATTCCATGAAAGGATATGAACGTAAAAGGGACGTACTCTTTGGGGCGAAGGACCCAGGTTCGTAACCGGAAGTTCAACTTTCGATACAAATAAACAAAAATCTTGGAAATCTTGAACAGAGACGATACCCGGAGTTAAGAAGCAGTAGCCAAAAGAAATCATTGCTAAATGTTAGCTTGCTGGTGGATTTAAGCAAATATTATCATTATCTGTATATATCCGGCTATACCTACACATTTGTGTACTAAAAATTGTCCAGAGTCGTTCATCACAGTGTCGTGTATACATTTTTTAGTTGCTACTACTCTCTAGCCTAGACTAGGTCGATATGGTATGAATAGTTCAGTTAAATCAAGAATTTAGCCATATGTAAACAGGCCACAGCTTGAATTATTGTTGTAATAACTCAATTATATACTAATATTACACTACATGTATGTTACTATCAACTGACTATGGATTTAAGTTAAATAAATATATAAATCTGTATACATTGTGAATATACTAATTTTGAATTAAATTTTTTTAAATTATTGTAACTATTATCGACACAACTACATGTATGAGTATACATAATTTTTAATTGTTATTGTTTCTTTGTACAGTCATTTGATTTTCTTATGTCAATGCTATGTAGAATGGTGGAACTAATATTTACTTTTTGTTGAGTTGTAGCACAATGTTGGGTAAATCAGTTAGAGACCTTGCTCTGCCACAGAACACGGCCAAGGGTTGGAACAGTTGGACCGAGACTTGGACAACAAGGACACACTAGTTTTTACAGATGGGTTACCAGACTGGACTGGATTCACGACTCATAACGCCACTAACTCAACTCCTTTGGTCACCTACATTTGTACATTGAATCATCATCGATGTTATTTATGCCAACCCCTAGAGCTTTGCATTGGTATGATCCAGTTGAGAATTTTTCAGGTAATCGTCAGATTTACTAGTTAAAAGCAGTATATTACTTTTAAGTTAAACCCCCGCATGTACAAATGTACATGTGATTACAACATATAACAAACATATTTATATAGATTACGACAACTTTTTCTAATCTTATGGGTTAGTTTGAAAAGATTTGTGTAACGTTTATATTTTAGTTTCTAAACTTAATTGCTGAATGTGTTACTTTTACAAATTTATATGGCCTTACAATGATGGGATGCCGCATCATGTGTTTGAAATAAAAAACTTTCGTAAATATGAGGTTATATTTTGTACATTCTATATAATTGTTATATAATATATATATATTAAATGAATTTTGAATGGAGGACGCTATCGATTTATATAACATTATAATATTTATCTTGTTTAATAACCTGATAAAAAATCAGATATGCATGCACTGCATGAATACAGATTTTGCAATAAAGTACCACAATTTAAAGGACAAAAGTTTATAGATGTGTATATTTATTGATCACTAATTTAGGACAGACTTCTTTTTGCTGTTTGCCACAAACCCTACAAATCAGTCTCAGGGTTTTGAACATTTTCATTATTATTGATTTTTTTTTTTCTTTTCTATACATGTATATATATATATTAAGGGAAAAAAGGGGTGCAATGGGTTTATCTTGTAATCAACTTTTAAATGAGACTATTTTAAGTTTTGTGTAATTTAAATTTGTCAGTAGCAGTTAAACGGATATGTACATGTAATATTAGCAAATCTATTACAAACTAAGTTATTATTTACAGCTTGTCTTGCAGTCTACTCCACCGTTAAAAATCTTTAGTATTTAGGTGTCGAAAACAGCTTTAATTTATATATATACTAGTCTAGAATGTATTGTAATCTTCATCGTGGGAATTCTAGAAGTTGCCCAATTTACGAGTATCGTACACTGTATGTTTAGGTGCCGTTTGTTATTTTAGGCTGGTGCATTACGAGGAACTTTTCATTTGCATAAATCATTGGCCCTACTGGTTGCTTAGCAACAGTTGATTCCAAATTATGGTTGTTATTTATTATGATTTATAGTACCGGGTTGAATTTCAGTATCAGTTAGCATGAATGCTGGGACTATTTGAAATGTTATGCTTTTAATTATGAGGGTATTTAGATGTTGTTAAGCACTTGTTTGTGCTTTGTTTTTTGTGTAACACAGGTCATTTTTTATAACTTTTGGATGTCCTAACAGGTAACTTTAACCAGGTTTACTTTGATTAATATAGGCTTTCTTGTGATATCCAAGTTCAAATCACCTTGTCCTTTAATAGAAATAAGGGTTTCATTTGGGCAACCTGGTTCAAACCTAAGATGAGAGAGTGGTTGCTGCTGTTATACTAAATGTTTGTTTTCTGCATACATGGATTTAGAGTAGACTCTAGTATAGGGTTCTCAAAGTCATTCTTTTAATTTGCGTTTGCCTGAGTTGATTCAGTTATTCTTGCTTCGTATTTATGGGCGTTTACATTATAATAATTTCACTCCTACAGTGTACATAGTCATCTTACACATTCAGGTATTGACCATCCAATCTTTTATGGTAATACTCTTTACAACGGACAAATGTCAGCTTTTACCTCAAAAACTAACAAAACATAAAGCAAACTCGTAAAAAGTAGAAATACTGTTGCCTGCATATATATGGCTTATTTTGGCTTCAATATTGATTCACTTGCACATCTATGCTTCGACTAAAACTCC